>NW_017962984.1:827782-1032510 GCF_001890905.1 Aspergillus aculeatus ATCC 16872
GAGAGAGAGAGAGAGAGAGAGAGACGCAACGTACGGTTTCCACTACATCACCGGTTGATGCCACAGCCACAACAGCAGCAAAGGTAGGACGGTCGAAGTCGGTGTATCGCCTCGCGAGGCGGTCGTACTCGACACTCCCGCGGAGGTATATGTCTGCTTCACTAGATAATTTGGGGCCGAGGGTATGCTTGACGTCGCCTGCAGCTGCATCTAAGATATGACAGCAGTGACAGGGCAGCAGCAGTAGCAGCACCCAGAGGAATTGGTGGAATAGCCACCACGAAGTATGCAGCCTAGTCATAAAGTCGAGAATGCGGTATTCTCTATGGTGGAAATAGACTTAGCTATGTCGTTTTCTCTTGCGAAGTATGACCCACACCCTTTTCTTATACTCATACCGGTATGACAAAGCCCCAGGATGCACCGAGTTGCTGCGACTTCCTCTAACTCCTTACCTACTTTCCTTGCCGATAATCGCACCCTCACTATCCTGCCTGGCCCGGAATGCAACTCCTCGAGGGCCCACTGGTGGACGCAGCTAGCTACCTGATAACAGATAGCCAAGCATTGGCTTGTGATGTGTCATGTATATCACCCAGCTGTATTTGCATTACACGTAGACCTGAGCGGTACACTGGCATCCATAAGGCAAGTAAAATGTAGGTGAAATTAAATTCGGAGGAAATGGAAGTCTCGTGCAGAGATATCAGATATCAGCACTAAAAAAAGCCAGCAGCAGAAGCAGCAAAGCGAGCAAGCAACCATGCGGATCACCACACCAAATGACAAATGAGGCACAACCCACCGTCGTTATTCTCGAAGCGCAGTGCTTGTCCAAGGCGCCAAGTTTCTTCCCTTGTATGTATCAACCTTTCCATGGAAAACAGTTCATGCATTAAAGCCAAATGTGAGATACGAACGAAAAGAACTTTCCGTAAAATTCCCCGACGCCTCACGCTCCCATTTCTTTGACGATCCACGCCCACTGAACAATACAACGACTTAGACCTTGGAGATGTTTATGGCACGTAGAATATCATCCAAAGACCAGCCGGGGCCTCCGGGCACAATCTCCGCCCAAACCTCTTCGGGAACCGCATCCTCGGGATCGAGCAGACTCCAATTCGGGCTTGGCTCGGGCTTGATCCATTTGAAGTCTTCGACCTCGCTCCAGCGGTCTTCGTCGTCAGGCCGATCGTGGTTCAATGTCTGTGTGTCGTGGGTGGTTAGAGTAGTGCTTACAGCAAGATGAGATGATTTGGAAATACTCACATAGATGCGGGGTATGCGACCAAATCGAATATTGGTGCAGTCTTCAATGATAGGATTGCTGGACGCACTCAGGTAGACGTCCACGTTGGAGCAGTTATGCATACGGAACTGGCGACAATCCACCACGACAATACTATGCTCCACGTCGGTGATGTGAGCGGGGCCATTGATCTGTCCGCAGACTAGTAGGCTCTCCTTCACGTTCTTCGCGGTGAGACTAGCGTAGGGCTTGCCGTTGACAGTCGGTATTGACATGTCGACCACGCAGTGGCGCAGCGAGGTAATAGATGCGGGTACGTTGGCTGTAGACCCCGAGGATGGCAGCATGATGTGGAGGTTGTGATGGTTATTCACGGACACGGAGGTAATAGCGGTGGCTGCAAAGCCATGGGGCTGTTCCGGCGGCTTGAGTTTATCATCCGCTCCCTCGTCGACCGGGATAGCTGGAATCGATGTGGGGGCAATCTCCGGCCGTTGCAGAAGGTGCAGCCGGTTATCGGGCTCATTGAGCGGAGTCGACGGATACATCGGGGTTTGAGCGGCGGAGGAGCCCACGGAGGACGAGCCGGGCGAGGCGAATCCGGGGATACTGCGTACCTGCGCAGCCATTTGTGCCGCATCGGAGAGAGAGATGGCCGAGGCATTCTTCTTAGTCTTGAAACTGAACTTGGGGCGCGGTTCCACAGCAGCCCGGGTTTCGACTAGTTTGTCCTGCAGCGCTTTGATAGCCTGTATACCACCGTTGATCAGCCTTGCACTTTCACCCTTGACATAAAGTACAGCTTACTTCTGCGTATATCCGCTGATCGTAGGTGGGAATGTAGCTAGCCGCATCTTTGACTTCGTTGGACAAGCGCGCAATACCGGCCAGACAGTGATCGGTTGCATCCGTCCGCTCTCCCCCTATCAGGGATGTATCTGCCAACCGATCCATCTGTTCCTGGAGGGCTGCAGAAAGCACACGTGTCAGACTCTTTCCCCTTGCCAAAAGGCCAGTTCGCAGGACATCAATTAAGTTGACTTAGCCATACCGGTGATCTCATGCTGAAAATAGCGGAAAAATCGCTCCTTCAATGGTATCTCGGACTTAAGAATCGTCTGGTTCTCGGCCTGAGAGGGCCGTCGAGAGGGGTCGAAATCAGGCATAGACATGGTGGATACAGAGATATAATCGATGGCAAGGGAAGATAGAAGAAAGGGAAAAAGGAACAGAGGAAGAACGGAGAAGGGAGACTGAAGGTTGCAGCTTGACAGAGGGGGGATCCCTGTAGAGGGGAATTGGAGACAGAAGAAATGTATTGATGACGTCGACCGATCTTCTGTTTCCCAAGCCGGTTTGGGATATGGGGCTTAAGGGTCGCTTTTTTCAACGCAACTTCGCTGGGAACGAGGATATCTCGCCCAGGCTAACAACAGAGGATAAGAATCTAAGATCAGGAGAGAAAATTGTCAGTTCCAGGAGGCCCATGCAATGGCAGGCAACTAAGTCAGTCCACCTCGACCGGGGCGTTTTTTCATGGCCGGGGTCGATCAGCCGGCGCGATCCACTAGTGGCAATCTGAGGGGAAAACTCAGGCTACTCAAAGTAAGTGGAATAAAATAGTAACAACCCACCTAGATCCGAATGAGAGCATATGCACCACACGGAAGCTTTGAGCAACTGTCCCGATGTCCTGGTGCAGCTGGAGCATTAACTTTCCGTCCAAGTTGTCTTGCTCGTTGTCTGATGAGGAGAAGACCAGGTAGTGACGTCGCTTACAATCGGGTCCCGGCGATTAACTTCTCCGCTTTCCCCGCACTATCCCCCTTTGGGGCCATGGTGCCTGGGGCAAAGTCAGGCCACCACCACTCATCTAGCAAGGTGCCAATGGATGCTGTGTGTGCCCATTAGACATCTTATGAGTTATTGTATATTATTTCTCATCACACATAAGTACATAAGGTGTTGCAGCGCTAAAGATCAGACACCCAACGCCGACATTATAGAACGTACAGACTCCCTGAACTTAGACCTCACCCTCTATCAATCTTTTCTTATGTTGATGACAGCTCAGGTAGGTCTGGCCGAGGGATTGAGGGCAGGCCATCGATCTCTGCCACCAGCTCATGGGATAACAGCGAATGCCGTCTGCGTTGTGTTTGGAAGTCGGCAACAAGCGGTCTCTCGACTACCAGCCGATCATAGTCGGGTCGCAGGTCATAATCACTGACACTTTCAACGCCCCCCTGCATTCGCACGGTCCTCAGCATCAACTTACCCGTCTTCACCCAGAATGCTAACATTTCATACTCCTGAGGAAACGCCAGTGCGAGTAGTCCGGGCCGAAATACCGCTGGATTCATCTTGTACGACGCCTTTTTCAGCCGCGAGCGATTGAGGCCGCCAGAGGCCTTCGCATCGCATAGATAGATATCGCACATGCCATTCGCGATTATAAAGCGAGAGCCGGATGGTGACTGTGCTGCATGTACGATTCGCGTACTGAACGGATCGTTGGTGATTTTGTTGTCCGTCATGGAAAATGACAAGGGATATTCCTTGCCGAAGAACGCGGTCAATAATACCGCATGATGAGAGGTATCGTAATACACGCCAGTCAGATCCCCATCATTCGTCGTCCACTAGTGGATATCAGTAAGCCATGAAGTGCCGGAGGTAGGGTTAAACGGGCAGACGCACAGAAGGAAGCTTGAAGGACTTGGAGCTATCAGGGACTATATTCCATTGCTGGAACGTGCAGTTCCACACATCGACATAAGCGTAGTGATCACCCAGATGGGTAGCGATCACAAAGTGTTTGCCATCAGCAGAGAATTGAAGCTTCCTTTCGATCACAGCCTCTTGTCGCTGGGCCTCGAAGCCAGACTCTTTAGCACCAGAGAACGAGCCCATCAAGGATCGGTTGCCCAAGTCCGATACGCGGTCCATTCCACTGCCGAGGGAGACTCTCTGGATCGTCCTGGTGCAAATCTCATAAACGCGAACTTGATCTTTGAGCGTGAAGGCAACATATCTATCGTTACGAGACATGACCATAGAACTTATTGGTAGTGATTGGTGATCAGTCTCAATTGTCAGATATGCTTCTGGGATATCACTGTCGTTTTCAAATACAAGGAGCTCGTAATGCTGAGTTCCCGTCAGCACTGGTCCAAGATTCGTGATGCAAGCTACTTACCTGTCCTACTGAAGCGATGACAGCACATCGTTGATCTCCTGCTGCAGCTTGTTGCACGCCCGGAATGTCATACTTGTGACTCTTTGGCTTCTTGCCCTCGCCCTGGCCCAGTTCAAATCGCATGACCCAGTTACTTCCGGCACCCCAGAAGAGCAGACAGCTCCCAGTGGCCGAGAAACAAAACCGGGGCTGACGAGGTAATTGCTGTCCTTTCGAAGAATTCCTCCGGAAAAGTGACGTCCCGCTAGAGAAGGGTATCTTCACATTTTTGAGATCACGGGAAAGAGTCTTGATTGCTTGCTTGTCGAATGACTGGTCGGTCCGACTGCGCGATAAGACGGGGTTGAAGATTTCTGACGTCGTGACACTAGGAGTCTTGCCACTTGCTTTCGAAACGGCTGTCACAGGGGGTGTTGGTGAGGTCGGACTTTTCACTATTTCCACCGAGTCAAGGCGGGATGAGTGGCTTGTAGAATGGCTGAGCGAGCTCGAACATGAAGTGGTAGCTCGAGAAGCAGAGTCTGGAAGGGACGGCTGTCCCTCGCCATCTGAGTCCGAGAAGAGGTGTAGGGCGTCAGAAACCTGTTCGAGAGGCTCTATCATACGAGCATGTTGGATGCGTGCTTTGCCAGGACATAGAGGGCACGTGACATCCATTGTTAGAAATTCGGGACTTCCTTGGAATTGCTAACAAAAAATCAGCTTCTACGTCTAAAATTATTGCGAGCATAGCATACCTCATAAGCCTTCCGATCATGGCTTCTCAATTGTTCTTCCAACATGGCTCCCGGCACAGGATGCACCGCAGGACAGTTGACGACGTAGACCGCCGTGCTAGAACGGCCTTTTCTGATCGGTGCAGAGGGGTCAAAGTCGGCAGGCGATGAATTTTGCAACCACTGGGTCAAATGCTGTTGATAATCATGCGAAAATGCTTCGAGTTCACCATTGCAATCCCACATCTGCACCCGCCGGTTGATGAGCCAACGAACAAACTGGCCCAGGGCCCGCTCCCATGATTCCCGAATACCGGCGAGCTGCGACCAAGTATCTCGAATCCTTCGTGTTTGTAGCGGAGGGGTATCATCGGCCGTCTGTGTTAGAATAGTGGTAGCGAAGACCTGAAGCGGCGCCGTATTGAATTCATCATCGTAGGCCGCCAGTACCGTTCGAGTCAACTTCTTCTTAACTTCTTGTGCTTGCTTGAAGGCCTCGTCTACTTTCAGCGCTGCGGAACTTGTATATCCTTGCTCTTGGGAAATTCGACGGCGATCTATGTGACACTGAACAAGGGCAGAATCTACTGCCCAGAGGACGTCGAGGAGTAAATTGAATGAAACCAATTGGTCGGCATTGTTTTTCATTAATCCTGTCAGGAGGTCTGTGATGAGGGTCTCCGGCGCTCCCGAAACTGGATACTGTAGACGCCGTGAGCCTTTATCTTGAAATCGGGATAGTAGTCGAATAGGCGCACTTACCAGCCCTGCGGCGAACGACGGCAGGTAGGGTTTTCCACGATCGATTGTAAGAGTCTGAGTCGCTGACAGCTCAGTCGAGCCGATGGAGTCAATTGCTTTGGGGAGAAGATCACTAATAAGAAACCGCTCAACATTTGAAAGGTCCGAGTTCCGCCAAGCAGCTCGCATCGCTTTCTCGAATCGAAACTTCTTATCCGTGTGAATGGGTTCTCCGCGCAGCAGCAGGACTCGAGTACCGGCGAGTAGCGTATGCGCGATGAGATGTCGGTAGCCGACGAGTTCTGGATCGGTAGATCGGTTGCAAGGGAAAAGCTCGAGCTTCACCTTCAGCAGGTACATCAATGTCGAGAAGACGGTCTCTGAAGGCAATAGGTAAGGAAGGAAGTAGGGGTGGCATTCGTGGACACTCGCCAGGCCCTGAAGGTAGGTTCGTTGCGCATCGAAGATGGTCTTAATCCAGAAAACCGTTCGGGTTAGTGGCTCGATGGAGGCGGACTGGCCGTCCGGCTGAGATACCGCGATGTCTAGCACATGCTCGCCAATAATCTCGCGAAGGATATTTGCTAGATCACGGCGCCCTAGCTGTTCCCACACGGCTGCCACCAGTGGATGTGACATGGAGGAAACAGGGATGACAAGCCTGGGACATAAGAGCGAGCAAGTCAAATTGGGATCGAGGGAAACGGGTTCGCAGACGGCTAGGGTAGAAGACGGAGACGAAGCAGAAAATGGGAACGAGATCCAGAGACGGAGATCAAAGCATCGAGGGGTAAGCTAGTCGGGGGAGGTCCTGAAGGGCAAAAAAAAAAAATAGCAGAGAAGCAGATGTGTGTGAGTGAAAATGGAAAGTAAGAAGCACAAGAAACCGACAGACTGAGCGACAGAGTGCAGCAGCCGTTGCCCGCTCTTTGCCAGGTGACCGGGACCGATTAGGACGAATCGCAAGCAGTGCTAGAGCCAAAAAGTGCCTTTTGTAGGTGGTGCAGCTCCAATTCGCGGTAGTCAAGTTGAAAGATGGTCTAGTCGGGGGTTCCAGCTTAAGAATATGCGAGGCTGCGTGTCTGTCTTACATGTGGTTTGTCCGTTGCCTTCAGGCCCGCTAATGGCACGGGCTGCAAGCGCCCCAGCCTCACAGGCTGGTGTTGTCGTTAGACGGTCGGTCGAACTAATCCAGAAGTGGCGGTAGTCCTTTCCGACAGGGGATCGTAATCATTGTAACGAACTCAGCCTGGAAATAAAAGAGAGGGTCATGGATCAGATGGGCTGGTACGGAGTACCATTTCGAGGACGGAGACGATCATTACTCTCCGGATCCTCGTGGAGGTGATGAGTGGGTGAATGCATGCAGACGAGGACTAGTGGGAAAATCAATTCTCAATCAGTTTGCAGGGAGACTTGTTAAGAAGATTGATGCGATGGCCTAGTGGTACTGATTTTTAATTCGATGAGCTAAGGATGATAAATCAATTTAGTAGAAAGACCGACATTCAAGGACACCCTTGACACTTACCGATCCAGTAGGTGTATGGCGTATTGTGTCTCAAACTGATATGGGTGTGGCTAAGTAATGGAGGATGAATAATATTGCAGCCAGCAGTAAGATTCGTGGGTCGACAATTGCGATTGGAAGTAGATACCTCCATGGATAAGTGGGAGAAGCCTGGAGAGCAATCAACGATACCTGAGTACCTTAGTTTGTGGATTCAAGAGGGGCTCGTCCCTGTCAGGACGAGCAGATAAGGACAAGGGAGTCCGTGCCTGACTGGTTTGTTTCCCGGTCCGTGCCAAGTTTGCCAATCCACCGTCTACTCTCTCTACACTTACGGAGAAACACAGTACCTTTCCCACCCTCAGAAGACAAGTGAATCACGCATACTTCTTTTGCTTTTCCATCTTTTTTTTTTCTTACTTGCTGACCCAACCAACAGTATACCTCGCATTATCGGATTTTCAGGGGTTTTCTCTCGGCTAAGGAAGTAGACTTTGGGGTCCAAGACATGCCTGCTAGGTACACTACGGAGCAATGGCGTGCGTCACCGAAGAAACATGCTGACTCGCCTAGGAAAGAAGAACATCGGTCTACCCCGCCATTTCACTGTTGTCTCTGACTGTCTGACATGTCTATCCTCGGCCATCCGTCCTCATTCAGGCACATCACGCCGTGGATTTTCTTTTTTGGACCCCACGGTCTGTTCGGCCGGCCTACAATTAGTGGCCCCTGCACTATCCAATGTCATCCTGCTTACCGACCCGCTCTGGAATCACCAGAAGTCCTTGGGGTCTGGTTATCCGGTGACAGATGACAGGGTTTGGAATGCAACATGCAGCTAGACGGTCCGATGCGCATCCAACACATTGTTCCACACACTACAGGGTATAAGGTAGGAAGAAGATAGAGCTATAAATCACGGCTTTACTGAACAATGAGGAACTGGAACGGAATAGGGTTGACGGCCCCGTTCTAGACCCCAGCACTGCGGCCGACGGATCGCTTTCCGCTCGCAAGACCCACACTGGATAGGCCCATTTCCCGGTGGCTTCCGTGCAAACACCAGCCACCAGGACCAAAACTAAGTAGTCATCCAGCGTGCTAATTGGCATACGCACAACATAAAACCTTGGGCAGAACAGGCTAAGTAGCTATCCATTTCTCCAGGCACGATCCAGACATGTCAGCCTACCAAATCGGCAGTTAAACTCTTGATATTTACATCTAGGGACACAAAATGTTCCAAATAATGCGCAGCATTGTTCCTCAAAAGGCGAACAATCAGACATCCCCCCGGGATCGTCAAATTCATTTTCGACACAAATCCGGCTTCTAATCATGTTCAGGAGCCACATTTGCTTGCACCCGACCATCGGGGTGGCTTACCTACATGGACCCATTGCTTTCTTCATTCATCACTCCAGTATTTGATTAGCATGTCTCGCACAGTAAGCGGCTTGATGTTGGGGAAGATCTTATTCAAAGAGTCCTGGGTCGTAATGCAGGATGTGCCATTTGCGGTATACAGTTCGAAGATTGACATGAACCACTGGAAGGCTTTCTTCGGGAAATGCTGATACAGGGCTTGATGTCCAGGCAACTCGGTTATCTCGAACCCCCCGAGTTTTTCTATGCTGTCATAATGAATTTCGAATCGACAGCCTGGCGGTTCAAATTAGAAAAGACTCTCGGAGAAAGCGAAAACCAGACTCACCACAGATCTCCTCCGCCAGCCTGACGAATTCATGCCAGGTGACAGTATCGCCGATCACACGGCTTTCTTCGGGCCAGTCTTCCATGTCGAGCATGGCGACAACATACCGGGCCAGGTCAAAGGTGTAGGTGAATGTGATTGGAACTTCACCATCTCCGGGGATTCCTGCTATCTTGTTTCTCAAATCTATAACGAAGACATTCGGTTTCAGGTATGATTTGAGCGTCGATGGACCGAAGTAGTCAAGAAAGATACCATTGAGGAAGACGGTCCACTGAAGATCAGACTGTCGGAGAATTTCAATCGCTTTGAAATAGTCCGCAAGTTGCGGCAAAAGCTTCACGGCACTAAAAGTCATCAGCTTATATGGCACGAAAAAGTATGCGTCCATCCTAGCGGAACATACTCCTGAGGATATGGAATGGCGAAGCCACTGGGCACAAATCGCCGAGTGACTTTGGAGTTGATGGCAGCTTGGATGAGGTTTAGTTGCGATATCGCCAGTGAATCTCCCTCCACGGCAAAACAACAGATCACTGTGTCGATTTGATGTGTGTCTAGCACAGCAACCAAACCGTCAACGCTCCTATAATCGACTTGAATGGTTTTGCCACCCTCACCATCAGACTGCTCAGCCTTGTCAGTAACGATGCATCTAGAGAAACAAGACATGCAATGGTTACAACCTTGCGGGATAGAACAAGAGCCTCGTGCTCAGGAGAATCATTTAACACCTCCACAATTGTGCGGCCAACACCGCCATGGCCTCCAGCGATAGCAACACGAACCATTTTATTATCCAATATGCTCAATAAAGCTCTCGTGAAAGACAAGTATCTGCGAAGGATAAAAGCTCAAACTTATAGCGAAGACTCGGTCCGCATAGTTCTCATGTCATGGCCGCTCCACTCTGCGATACGAAAATTGCCTGTTTGGGATTAGGTTCGAGGCGCCTGTTGCAGCGCCGAGACCTAGGCTACTGAGTGACTACGGGCCACTGAGTACGACCATCAAGTCCGTATGCGTTTCAATGTCTGCAGTTCTCGCCTAAACCACCCTCAAAAGCCCAATGGATATCACGCCCAGGCTGAGAAAATTTCGGATTAGTTCCGCACCCAAGAGACAATCCCAACAGCGAGGCTTGTCTCGAAAGTCTCATACCAAGTCCCGTGGAGGCTGCCAAGCGTGCAAGAGCAGTAGAGTCAAATGCGATGAGATTCGCCCCAGCTGCCGCAGATGCTGCCAGCGCCGGACGCTGTGTGTGTATGGTGACCCTCATGCTGCCTACAGTCAGGCTAGCTCGGAAGATCACGAGCCTGTCTGGCCAGGTCATGTCAACAACTGCTTGAATCCCAACGGATCCTGGCTTCCTGGTGGAATATCGCCAACACCCAAATCAATATATCTTCTACGGCATATTGACGGCTGCCTTGATGCAACATTGACGTCTGAAGTTGGAAAGGAGATATTCAATCAGTTTCTGCTGCCCAACTGCGCATCCACCCCGATGCTTCATAATGCTCTCCTAGCACTTTCGGCTCGACATCTGCAGCATCTACAGCCTGCAAGCACCGAGTACCAGAAGGCGTGCTGGTTTCATACACAGACAGCAACACGCTTGCTTAGGGAAGAGCTCGCGCAGCACCCGACAGCGTTAAGTAAGCTAGACACTGTCTATGCCACCGCGCTTCTCCTAAACATGATCTCCTTTGCTTCGCAAGAGAGATCACCATACAGATCCTGGGTATTTCAGCCCACTGCAGCGGCTAGGGTCAACAACCTCAGCTGGCTATCTGTACAATGTGGACTAGGCTACTTAGCAAGAATAATGCAACAGAACCCGCAGCAGGGCTTCTGGCGTCTGAAAAATGAAAGACAGAAGCGGCTTGCGTTGGAAGCCCCGCCCGCTACTCCGCAGGATCTGCCTTTGTCTCAGACTCTGCGATGTGCGCTGGAAGATCTATGTGATGTCACTACCAGTAGCCTTCCGGACAATAACCCCTATTATATGCCCTTGAGCGTCATCGCTCCTATGCTGCAGCAACATGAATCAAATGCCCACGGCACTAGCTCATTGCTGTCATTTGGGCCTAAGATATCTGCAGCATACCGGAATCTTCTGCTTGAGCGAGATGAACGGGCGCTGCTGCTCCTGATGTTGTGGTTAGAGCTTCTCTGCCAAGCAGATGTCTGGTGGATCACTGACCGCGCCTATCAAGAATTTCTGGCTCTCCGACGCGTGTTGAGCTGCAGTGCCGACCCTCGAGTACAAACCATACTCTCCCTTTGCGAACCTAGCCATGACAGAGTTTCGGTTATGCCTTTCACTTGAAAAATTATTGAGAGAATCTCAAAGAATCACCATGAAGGATGCTCATAGTAGTGTAGCAAGTCTTTGGGATTGGTGTACTTGGCAAATAAGTGGGTGAGTGCCCTCAATAAATGCTTGAATACAAATACAATGGCTTCCTTGTACTGAAGATCAGTTGTTTGGATAGAACATAAAGCCCACAGCTCATTACTCCAATGTGACCGTGATCCAAGTGACTCAGATTCCCTGGAATCAAAAAGCTTCACATGTCTGGTCAGGATTTTGATACAGTACCACGGGGGCGGGGACAAAGATCCTTGTAGATTTTAACTCTATAGCTACCTCAGGCCAACATCTAATTCTGTGGCCTAAGGCAACAACATGGTCCCGAGCAGGAATAGCGGATCGCCTGGACTGGGTCTCAATCAATGGTCCGCCCCATCTGGTCCTCAATAAAGCTTCAAGCTTCCCCAGCCAGTGTCCAATAGACGGCAAACGCGCAGACGATTGGCCTCGCGCTCCCGTTTGGTCGTCTCTATCTCCCACTACATTTTCCAGAAGCTTCATTATCAGCCTGGGAGCCCAATCCCAGAAATCACCGGCACCACCCGAGACACAATGACCGCAGCGATCCAGGAAATCGAACAACTTTTGCCCAGCAGACATTCAGACTCATGTCGCGCCAGACAATGGATTGGCTAGCGGACCGACAACGTGTCTATTGTCGAAAGTTTCACGGACTCAACTCTTGGTGGTACCAATCAGAGACGCTATACACTTGACCATGCTGAAGGAATGACCGGCCCAGCCTCTGGTTGAGGCTTGAGCTTATTCCGCGATTGACAGGGAATAGCTCTCGTCGGTCGCCATGCAGAAGGAAGCTTAGTTGTAATCGTCACGTGGAAAATACGGAAGGGCAGAAGATATCAGCCATTCACTCGATGACTCAAAAGCCATGTGAAGTCCGGGGTTTGAATGAGCCACGTGGTTGCAGTCCTTCGATTATGTCGTTGTCGTGCATTTTCTATGCTAGATCGCAAGCATGTGGCCGCGTTTTATGCCGATCATCTTGGGCGTTTTACCCGTGCTGGTCTGTGGGACCGCTACACTCCCTATTCCTGCAGACAGGTACCTCGTCGTAGACCAGCTGCAAGGTATCCCGGATGGGTGGATGCGACAGTCTGGTCCTACTACATCAACGCCAACAAGATTCTGGTTGGCAATGCGCAGGTCCAATGTCTCTCAGTTCGAAGAGCAAGTGATAGCCCGGTCGACTCCTGGCCATCCTGACTATGGCCGCCATCTGAGCAGAGAGGAGCTTCGAGCGTCTATGCGCCCTTCCGACGAGGTTGCTGCCAAAGTCCGTACATGGCTAGAATGGGAACATGTGCCGGCCGAATCAATCGAAGATCGGGGCGACTGGCTTGCGTTCACTATTCCATTATCGCAGGCCGAGTCAATGATGAAGACCCAATTCAGCCACTTTTACCACCCAAGGACACAAACAACAACGGTCCGGACGCTTGCATACTCTGTCCCAGAGGATATTCGACCGTTTGTTCAGCTCATTCAGCCTACAACACGGTTCGGATCACCCCAAGCTCTAGACAGTCCAGAAACCTTTGTACCTGTTGCACTCACTGCAGAAGACCTCGATGGCAATTGCTCGAAGACAGTGACTCCTGCTTGTCTGCGCCAGCTCTACGGGATCAATGATACCGAGATAACACCCGACCCACGCAATCGACTAGGTGTCTCAGGCTTTTTGGAGGAATATGCACGGTATGACGACCTGGAGCAGTTCCTCGCAGAATATGCCCCAAATCAAGCCGATGCCAATTTCTCCGTGGTCTCAATCAATGGTGGGCGCAATCTCCAGTACTCGCTGAGTCCGTCCAGTGAGGCGGCCCTTGATATCCAATACGCTCTATCACTGTCCTACCACGCGTCTGCTGTGTACTATACTACTGCAGGGCGTGGGCCGATGGTGCAAGAGTCCGGGGTGCTGACCATAGCTGACTCGACAAATGAGCCCTATCTCGAGCAATTGCACTACCTGCTTGACCTACCAGATAAAGATCTCCCTGCGGTTCTTAGCACCTCCTATGGGGAAGAAGAGCCGTTTGTACCCGCGGCATACGCAGAAGCTGTCTGCAACCTCTTCGCGCAGCTGGGGGTCAGGGGAGTATCTGTCATCTTCAGCAGTGGTGACTGGGGGCCCGGCGATACATGTATGACCCATGATGGTACACGGCGGACTCGGTTCCAGCCCGTCTTCCCCGCGTCGTGCCCGTTTGTCACATCGGTGGGCGGTACGGAAGGGACGAACCCCGAGTCTGCCATATCCTTCTCCGGAGGCGGTTTCTCGGATATCTTCGCTCGACCTTCCTATCAGGATGCGGATGTTACGAGCTATTTGCAAAGCCTGGGGAGCATCTATGAAGGGCTTTACAATCCACAGGGGCGCGGCATCCCTGATGTCTCCACCCAGGCCAATAACTTTGTGCTTCGGGATCATGGTGAGTGGATGAAGACTGGGGGTACCAGGTGAGATCTTCTCTTCCTTAGTCACTAGCAGTCGCAAACTCGGGATTGACTGGAGCTGTAGTGCTGCGGCGCCTGTCTTTGCCGCCATAATCTCTCGACTGAATGCAGCGCGTCTGGAGCAGGGCAAGTCCACACTGGGCTTCCTGAACCCATGGCTATACTCGCTCAAACAGAGGGGATTTACAGATATTGTCGATGGAGGATCGGTTGGATGTGACGAACCCACGGGAGCGCAAGTACCGTATGCCGGATGGAATGCGACTCCAGGCTGGGACCCCGTGACGGGGCTGGGCACACCATACTATGAGACTCTGTTGGAGCTTGCATTGGAAGCTTAGTTAACTTAGCCAGTCGCTTTTTCCTTCAATACATAACAAAATCCCTCCCTCCCATAGTTTTATAATTACCGACAGCTCTATACCTGTCCTACCAGGTCCAGTAGATATTTCCCAATCGGGTAAGATGCTCTAAGCACCAACTACACGTGATCCGTCTCTCACCGCCCGGGGACAGCTCTTCCCGGCAGTTCCAAGCATCAACGTCAACGTCCATCAGCCCAACCCTCACCTTACGTTTAACATCTCAATCCTAACCTTTGAATTTATCTGTCCTCATCATCACCCTCCACAGCTCAACCACCGACCATCCAACCCTCACGCCCAGCACCCCATCCCGCCTCTCTAATCTTCTCCTCCCCCCTTCACCCCCCAATCAACCGGCCCAAACCCCAAACCCAAAGATGGCCACCGACCTCCGCACCCTCATCACCCAGCTCCACAGCAGCCTGAACGCGCACAACCTCGAAAAAGCCAGCAGCATCCTCACACAAGCAAAGCGCACGCTCCTCCAGCAGAACGCCCTGATCCCCACCCCGACCACACCGCGGGAGCTGCTCCCGCTGGCGCGCGAGATCCTCGAGCTCGGCGCCCTCGCCGCGATCCGTCAAACCGATGCCCCCGGCTTCACGCGCTACTACCAACAACTGCAACCGTTCTACGATCTGGAGCGCGAGTCTCGGGAAAGCAGCAGCAGCAGCCAACGCAGCAAGATCACAGGCCTGTACCTGCTGCTCTTGCTGAGCATGGGCGATAGCACGAGCTTCCACACGGTGCTGGAGGGCTTGGTCGAGGAGGCCAGCCTGCAGGGTCGGAGCGTCGAGGACGACCCCTTCATCAAGTACCCCGTGGAGCTGGAGCGGAATCTCATGGAAGGGAGCTACGATAAGGTGTGGCGGGAGACGAATTCGGAGCGGGTGCCCGGCGAGGATTTCGGGTTGTTTTCAAGTGTATGTCTCCCCCTTTTGCCGGCATTCTTCTCTTTTGGGGGGTGGGGGGTTGAGATTGGTGCAGTGTGTGTGCGCCTGCTAACGTGATTCGTGTGAGGTATATAGGTCCTCGTGGGTACGATCCGCAGCGAAATCGCCGATTGCTCCGAGAAGGCGTACCCGTCGTTGCCGATCTCCAACGCCAAGAACCTGCTCTTCATGGACTCGGAAGGGGCGGTGATCGAGTTCGCCCAGCAGCGGGGGTGGGTGCTGCGCGACGGCCGGATCTATTTCCCCGTCGAGCCCGAGGCGGCCGCCCGCTCGGAGAAGGATATCCTGGTCGCGAGTGGGACGATCATTGAGAATGCGATCGGGTATGCGCGGGAGTTGGAGACGATTGTTTAAGGGCCGCCGTTTTCTCCTGTGGTGCCGGGTGGTGTAACTTAGACAAAGATATGGGGGGTGTCTGCATCATTTTAATGAGGATTGCTATGCCATTTTCTTCTTTCTCTCGTGCGGAGGATAGATGAGTATCTCTTGCAGTATACACTGCAGTATTCAGTATATTATGATTGATCTATATTTTATGATATCTATACCCGAACCCGCCACAAACAGACCCGCCGATCATAGAAACTACTCGACAAACAGAGCACCTCCTGCTTTTCCAAAGTATCGCTGCTGCGCACAGGTAGCTCATAACCTCCAGCAGGCTTCCACACATCAGACGCATAGTTCATACTCTCATGCTCCGTGAACTCCGCCAGAATCTCCAACTCCCACGCGGACTCCGCGGAGGAGGATCGCACCCGCACCACCCGCGTCCCGCCGTGCATGCAGCTCGCCAACACCAGACCGGTCCATCCGTCGTCTACCTCTTCGCCAACCACAGACGATGACGATGACGACGACGACGACGACAGAAGCTGCAGCCGCCACACGCCCCCGCCCAGCCCTATCTCCGCGAGAACCTCCCCGCGTCGAGTGGCGTGGTACACTCGCAGAGACTCGTCGTAGCTCCCCGTGAGGATGATGGGGCTGTCGTCTCGGAGTGGAATGGGCAAGGGGAGGATGGAGGTTACGCCTGCGGTGTGGTGGCGGGCGCGGTCGTGGTGGTCGAGGATCGCGGAGAGTTGTGGGGGCTGAGTGTCGTCCGCCTCTGATGTTGGTGTCCGGTTGGTGTCGTAGCGGCGGGTGTGGAGGGCGCCAAAGTCGTTTCCGGTGAAGATGTAGGGGATGTTTTGTTGCTGCTGGTCGGGAAAGGTCGCGAGCGCGGCGAACCAGACTTCAATGGCCTGCGAGGCCGGGAAGGAATCGAGTTCTGCGATCTGGGGTGGTGAGTCCGGGGTCGGGCCGGGGGTATATTGGAAGATGGTTGTTAGGCTGTCGGAAAAGGTGACGGCGAAGGCGTCAAGGAGAGTGTTGTCGGTATTGGGACTGGGGTTTGGCGATGGCCAGGTCGAGGGCGTCCAGGCGAGGAAGAGGGCGGGGATGGAGGGGTCTTCGTGGACGGAATGTGTGAGGAGATGGGTTAGGCTGGGTGGTTGATCATTTTGCCCCGGTGTGAGGCGGAAGAAGGCGACGGAGCCTGCGCTTGTTGCGATGGAGAGGAGGGAGGGGTCGCGAGGGTGGAAGTGTAGGTCGAAGACTGCGTAGGGGAGAGGAAGTTTGGAGAGGAGGGTGCTGGTTGTGGTTAGTTACCTCGTTCTTGGGGTGATGCTGGCAGGATATAGAGAAGCTCACAGCTCGTTGGTAGAGGGATTTATGCGCCAGAGCTGTAGGGAGCCGGTCTTGGTTTGTTTGACGTCGGAGTCATTTGTTTCGTCTTTCTGTTCGGACAGCAAGTAGGTGCCGATGATGCAGCAGTCGGGAATTGCGGGGCAGAATTGCAGGCAGCTGGGAGGTTGATCGAGAAAGACAGTGGTGTTGGAGGCAGGTTGCTGCAAGGGAGGAGACGAAGAGTCTGCCATGTTGCGGTGTTGGGGTAGAGCTTAATAAATGTACAGAGCTGGAGTGCGGGAGGTTGCAATTGAAGATATTTTGCAGTACAAAAAGATACGGAGACAATCAATTAGTGGGTAGCAAGCAGCAAGTGGAACATGGCAAATAGTAGGCCCCAATTGCTGTATAGAATAGCTGTACAAGGTTTATCGAAAGTCTAGAATCGTCTATAGAAGGATAGAATAATGGTGATAAATGGGAGTGTAAAGAGTCTGATCTATATGAATACTTGAGGATCCTGTGAACTAAATTGGTGTGGGCTGATTGACTGATGGATTGATTGATTAAGTCCTTATCTTGTTCACACCTCATCATCATCCACCCTCTCCTCTTCTCCTCTTCTTCTCCTCTCCACTTGCTTCGTCTTCCTCTTTCTCTCACCTCCTCCCCTCCATAGTCATTGTCAGTATCTGACTCTTACCAAATCGATCTATGACGCTCGTTCAATTCCACCACTTCAATTGCAAGAAGTCCTGAACATCTCCGCCCGCATGTCGTCATACTCGCTGTCCTCGAGTACTTCCTCATCCCCTCAACCGCTCGACCAGTCCCAAGAGCAACAACAACAAGCTTCAACCCAGAACCACCACCACCACAACCAACAGCAGCAGCGATCCTCCTCCGTCCATCAATCAGCCGCCTCCTACTTCTCCTACCCGGTCACCCACGTCGTCTCAGGCCTCTACCGGCGCTTCACCGACCCTCGATCCACCAAAAGCAACAACAACAGCAACAAGGACAGCAGCACGATGCGCCGCCCCTGGCACTCCAACACCACGCCCACCGACGCATCATCCACAGCCAACACGCTCTTCACGCCCGTCCGAACCGCCTCCCCCTTCCAACCCCCGCCACTGACCCCTCTAACCCTAACCGACCCCTCCAGCCACCACCCCGACAACAACCAAGAAGACTACCTGCTCACGCGCTCCCTGGCCGAAGAGATTCGGCTGTTGGTGCCCGCCCGCCTCCAACTGTGCGACACCTGGCGCCTAGCCTACAGCCTGGAACGCGACGGTGCCTCGCTGTCGACCCTGTACGAGAACTGCCGCGCCATCTCCCAACGCAGCCCGCGGGCGGGCTACGTGCTGATCATCCGCGACGCCTCTCCCTCCCCCTCCACCACCTCATCCTCAACAACAACAACAACCTCCACCAAAAACAACGGCAGCACCGGCGCCGTCTTCGGCGCCTACATGACCGACCCCCCGCACCCGGACTCGCACTACTTCGGCACCGGCGAGTGTTTCCTCTGGCGCGCCTCGGTGCTACAGCCGCCCTCGACCGCCCAACTCCTACAATCGATGTCCACGATCAGCAACACTTCCAGTAATCAAGAAGATGCCGCATTGGCCGCGCTCGAACGCGCCGGGCTCCCTTTACCGCCCAGCGCGGACACCACGCACGCCGGACGGTCGACCACCCTGCGGAGCCGGAGTCCCTTGCCCCGTAACCCCAGTAATTTGTCGGTTCCTGGGACGAGTACCCCTAAACATAGCAGTAGTGGGACGGCGACGCCGGAGCAGATCCGCTTCAAGGCGTTCCCCTACAGCGGCGTCAATGATTATATGATGTTCTGTGAGACGGGGTTTCTGAGTCTTGGTGGGGGGTGAGTTTTATCTCCCTCCCTCTTTTATTCAACAAGGGTGGATTATTATATTGGACGTGCTAACACACGGGTGGTTTGGTTTAGGGATGGGCATTACGGGCTCTGGGTGGACTCGAGCTTGGAGAAAGGCGTCAGTGCCGCGTCGCAGACTTTCGGCAATGAGCCGCTCTCGGATGAAGGCGTCAAGTTCGATATCCTCGGGGTAGAGGTTTGGTATGTCGGTTCTTAGGGACAGGCGCGCAAATGAGGCCCCCGGTTCTTGGCAATAAGGTATAAGTGTGTGTCTCCAATCGGCCATTTGTAAGTTGATTGCTGCTGGGTTATAACAAAGGGGGAGGGGGGATCATGGTCTGCGGGCAGAATGGTCTATAATAATCTGAACATTGACCCGGCCGGGGGGCATGAATCAGGGAAGGAGGGGGTTTGGTGGGCGCGAGGCAGATGAAATACCCATCCGGAGTTAGTATAGGGCAGCGCCTACAACAGTGCTGTGGCCAGTGTTCGGATAATTCATCGTCATCTCATAATTCGTGTACTTTGATTACCACTACATAGAGCTACCTAGGAGAAGTATCATCGTCGTATCATTCGCCATTCCCACTCCCACCTGTCAGAGAATTCCATCGTGACATTACAATCCGTGATGATGACACAAAAGGTGTAGGTAGAAGGGACAGACTCAAAAAATTAATAACAGAGAGGGGTATGCAATGCACTAAATTGAAACAAAAAACCACCAAATCAGCATCAGTACGGCGAGTTGACAATGTCGTCCCTGCCCAGACGACTGCCCCAGTGCGTACGGCGCCGAGGAGTCATGGGCAAGGGACCAGCAATACTCTCACGTGTCGGCTTCAGCAGACTCTTCTTCGCCACCATGTTGACTTCGTTGGGTAGCGCAACAATGACATTCTTGTCCGAACCGAAGCGGAAATTGTCGGCCATGACTTCCTCACCGTACCGCTTGATGGTGTAAGGGTCCTTGCGGCCAGCGATGACCTTCTTCAAGCTCCAAGTGATGATGAAGGGACCGGTAGCGGTGACGATCGATGTTTCCTGTGAGTCAACACCCGTGTTGAAGCGAGCCTGAGTGAAAGCAATTGGTTTCTTGGTCTCGTGCTGGAACTGGGCGACATGAGCGGGCTGCAGACCCAAGCGACGCGGCTGCGGCTTGGAGTCTTTGGCGAAAGAACGCTCAAAGCCTAGCTTGCCCTCGTTCTTGCCGTCCTTCTGCAGGGCGTCGATGAGCAGGAGGTAGGTACGGCAAGTGGCCAAGACCCAGCGACCATCGGCAGACACATCGAGACCAATAATGGGCTCGCCCAGCGCCGGAATATGAGTCTTTGCATTGATACCAAGTCGGTCAAACATGCGGATATCGCCCTTGTTAGACGCGACGGCAATGTATCCCTTCTCCGTGGTGGCCACAGAGGAGAAGTCGTTCTTGCTGGCGTATTGCTTCAGCTCAGACTCCACCAGCTTGTTTCCGGCCACACGGGGATCGACGCGGAAGAGAGCATTCTTCGAGGCACCAATGAAGGATTGAGCGGACGTCATTTGAGAGAATTTCTAGGCGCCAAGTTAGCGATCGTTGAATCACGGGTACTAATGTGGAAATTAACTTACACTCTCCGGGGCAAATGTGTGCACGGGGATGTCATCATGCACCTTCCACTCGTCCACAATCTTGCCGTACTCCAAGTCCATGCGGTAGAGGGAGTTGGGGTCATCGCTGTTCTGCAAGATCATGTTCGAATCTTCGGCGTGTAGCATGACCTTCTTCGGGCTGAAAAGCTTGCCACTTGGAGTCTCAACCTTGGAGATGTTGGTCGAGAATTCGAGGTTGTTGTTGGGGGTGTGCTTGAACACGCCGATCTTAGAACCACGAACCACGAACGAACGATCGTGCTTGTAACCGACGGCCAATTGCGAGTTGACATTGCCGTCATCTTCACGGGTCACCACATCGTCTTCCTCCTCGTCGGAATCGTAGTGTTCGCTACGCTGGCCCTCATCCTGGTCCTCTTCTTCGGACTCCTCTTCCTCCTCGGCCTCAGCCTCGGCTTCGCGCTCCTCGGCGTCCTCCATGGTCAGATCCTGGAAGGCGTCCAAAACATACTCCTTCTCATTCTCCTTGACCTTGGCCCACTTCATTTCGTTCAGCTGTTCCCACAGCGCCTGCATGAGACCCTCTTGGAATCTCTCTTCCGTCTCTTGATCATGGAAGCGCAGGAGCCAAGAGTAGGCTGAACCGTCCTCGCTGTAGGCGTTGAAGATGAAGGACAAGTATTCAAAGTTGAAGACAGGGTTGATATCAGCGACGACTGCCTGGCCAAGCCATTCCTTGTCGTCTCCACTAATCTGGAGCCAATATTGCCAGTCACCAACCTCGGAGACTGTCGCGGTGATATTGGCATCTTGCTGTACAAAAGTTCCAGTGGGGAAATCGAAGAGGTGCAGTTCGGCCTTCTCTTGCGCAAGAATCTCCCGAGGCTCAGGTTGCGCAGCCGACGGCGGAGCAACAGTCGATTCGTCTTGAGCAGCAGGCTTGATCAAGCCCTTTGATTTGGAATATTCCACGTCCCTCGCCATGGCAGTTGCTGCGTCGGGAGAATCGATGGAGTGGTCGCGAGACTTTGTGGGCGAAGAGATGGGACTTGCTGACGGGATGGGCCTCTCCTCTTGGAATGAGAACTCTTGCAGCTCTTCCCGAGTAGCCTTCTGCGAGCTTGTTCGATATGTCCGCTCGTACTGGCACTGAAGGGCGGCCAACTCAAAGGTGGAAACCTTGTCCGCCGGTACGGACGAGTCGCAGACAAACTCGAAGAGATCACCTACGTCGCCACTGAGGTCTCTCCAGGCCAGGATCTTGGCACCACCTTCGCGGACCTCAGAACGAAAGTGAAGGGCTTGGTCGAGCAGGAAGACCTTCTCGTCTTTATCCAGGCTGTCACTACCTTGCTCGTCGTCGTCTTCAGCAAGCTCCTCTTCCCCTTCCTCGTAAGCTCGTTGAACGACGAGTTGATATTGAAATTCTTGCCCGGTGCGTCTGATGGAGGCAGCGGCGTCCTTGAAGATGAGCTCTGAGTATCCCTTGGGCGATAGAGGGCGGACAAGGTACAGTTGTCCTTGAGGAATTTCGATGATGGATTCTTTGGAAGTGTCTCCGAAGAGGTACTTGCTCACTGAAAAGCAGAAGAAGGGTAGATGGTTAGCGTGTGATGGTGGAGGGATGAGGTCAAGATGAAGAGGTGAGACCGGGGAGAGGGAAGGAGGGGTCGATGGTGGGGTTAAGTGAATGGGGAAAGTGAAAGTATCTGTTACTGAGCCTAGACCAAAAGCTAAGTGAGAGAAACTTACCATTGCGGAGCATGAACATGGCTGCAGCTGGCCGGGCGTCAGAGCAACAGCAACAGGTTGTTTGTTCGGGTGACGGGTGATATCAGGGAGGGGAGATCCTGTTGCTAGGGGAGCAGGGGTGTTTGATCAACCCAGGTGCAAGAGAAGTATGAAGAGAATAAATCCCTGGTGTAGCCGAGAGTTGAAGAACTTCGTAACAGTGGCAGAGAACAGTCAACGGCAGGCTGACTCAAACCGACTGCGACTTGTGAGTGTGGGATGGCAGGCGACGCCTTGGAGTGAGTGAAGTAGAAAATAAAATGTTTTGATTTCCGCTGTTGTTGTTTTCTGCCGTCATCGAGTGGCAACGGCTGTGGCGTTGATCGATCTGTGGCTCGGGTGGCGGTGCATGCCAATCATGTGAATTTCATCATCAGTTACAAGTAGTTACCGTACAATACATACATTACATTCCCATGGTTCTAGCTCCAATCTAATTGCCCTCTTTGGCTTCTACTGCTTCGTTTTGTTCCTCCTGCTCCTGCTCTTGTGCAACAGCATTTGCTTCCTGAATAGCTTCGGCTTCTTCTTTGGCATCTTCCTCCCCCTCTCCCTCTTCTTCCTCCTCTGCCTCATCTTCTCCATCCTGCGGCTCCCCCGACTCACTGACCGACTCTTTCAAAGTGCCGCCTTTGCGCTGGGGAATGACCTCCATAAAAGCCTTGCCCCAGTCGCCCACTTCCAACCACTTCAGCATGATCTCCACCACATGGTTCGTAGCCAAGACCTGACGGGAGGCCATCTGGATGTATTCACCGATCGGCAGCTTGGCCGTCTTGATGCCCCGCTCGACGGCCTGTTTGTAGCAGATCCCCTTGTGGCGGTTCTTATCCACCAGTCCGCCGATGATGTAGGTGCTGAACGGCTTCAGCTCCGTCAGGGTATGCGGACTGTCGCTGCTCAAGTAAACCACCTCGCCGTCCTCAGGTTTTGTGTCGGCCTTGTCCGCAAAGACGCCCTCGAACCGGCCGCCGTCCGGCACGACCATCCACTCCTTGGCCTTCTCCGCGGCCTCGACGAAGTCCTCCTCCAGGAAGCGGATCCCCTTCCAGTTCTCGTACGTCTTGGCCAGCACGGTATCGAACCGCTGCTTCAGTAGCTTGTTGAACGACGAGACCACCAGGTGCGACCGGAACGGCGCGCGGCTGTTGTCCGAGTACGACCGGGTCAGCTGCGAGCCCAGCGAGATGCGCTCCTTCTCGATCATCAGCTCGTCGAAGCTGCAGTCGAGGATCAGCGTCAGGGGCAGCAGGGTGCCCTTCCGGAACCGCGCGGGCGTGCGCTCGTGCTCCTTGCGGAACTCCGCCTCGCGGCCCTCGTCCTTTGCGACCTGGAGCTCCGCCCGCCGGCGCTCCTTGCGGGCCTGGATGCGCTCCTTCCGCTTGACCTTGCGCTGCTCGCGCCCTTCCTCCCACTGTTCCCGGCGGCGCTGGCGCTTCATGGCGCGCTTGGACATCGGGGCCGTCTCGTCGGTCGGGTCGCTTGGGGCGCCATTGTTCGTTGTTGTTGTGGCGGTGGTGGTATTATCATCATTATCGCGGGTTTCGACTGGAGCAGTTGAAGGTTCCGGCACTGGACTCGACTCCGCCATCGTTGTGTCCTGCTGTGGTGGTGTTGGTTGTTGCGAGTCGTCGTGGTCGAGCTTGACCAACTTTCTGGGACGACCTTCCTCCATTTTCTTTTCTCGAAGCGACGAAGAACTCTTCACAATTGAGACAAAGCCCAACAACAAAAGTCTCTCAAGAAAAGGGTCCTCCAATTAGACACTGTAAATATAGTATATAATCTCGCCAAACCGGCCCAGCTATCCAAAAGATCCCAACTTCCGCTGTTCATAAATGGAACAATCGACAATGACTTCAAGAACAATTGATCAATGAATTTCGGACCGGCATGGGGGAAAGGAACACCCCACCAATAAGAACCCAGCCAGCCCGCATTACCACATCCGCCGCCCACCACGTGACCGTCACACTCTCCCAACCTCAAACCACTAACGGCATCATATCTCCAAATCGAAGCTCGGCCCGGCCGTACGGTACGACTCACCTGCTCTCACAACCAATCGTCCACTCCCCTCCCTCCCAACCGATCACCATGCCTCAGGACATGCCCCCCGCTGGGGGCTACCACCAGGTGCAATACAAGGTGCGATTGACCCTTCCAAGTTACCCTGGGATTCGGCGCCAACCCCGGATGCAATCGATCGATGCCATACCATTGATTCAATTTCCCCTCCATATCCCAGCGCGTGCAACCTCGAATGGCAAACGACCAGACAAATCAATAAACCACTTTTCCCTTCTACTGGATATAAACTAACGCCCAACTCAATGGAAACAGCGCAACGTCCCCGTCCGCGGCTTCCGTCCCATCGTCTACCTCGCCGGAATGGTCGGAGCCGTCAGCTACGGTCTGTACAAGCAATACTACTCGATGCGTGAGATGCAGTACGTCCAGCCTCACCCCCTCCTTCGGCACCGCAATCCCAACCCCTCGCCAGGCAGAGAGACAGAAACAGACAGCTTGGACAAAAAGAAGCGAAGCTAACAACAATCCCAGCGAACTCGGCCGCGAGAAACTCTGGGGCCGTCTGCACATCATCCCCCTCCTCCAGGCCGAGGAAGACCGCGACCAGGTCCGTCGCTACTACGCCGACAAGGCCCGCGAGCAGGAGCTCTTCGGCTCGGAGAACCGGGTGTATAACTCTGACCGGTACGCGTGCCCCAACCCCTACCTCTCTCTGTTTCCCGGTGTCGAATATGATGCTATGTTTCATGCTATGGTTCATACTATGGAAAACTAATATACCGAAAAACAACAGCTTCGTCCGCCCTACTTTCGCCTATACCCCTTCGCAGGTTACTGAGTAAACTGAAGTTTTCTGAGAATCAAATACAAAAAAATTTGAAGACATCTTTTCTTGCTTCACGGTTTGTTTTCATTGTGTACTGTACTGTACTTTATCTAGGATTGCGAATGTGCTTTTTTCTCCAAGGTTTGTTCTTGTGTTTTCAAAGAGGTAGTTTCGACTCGTTGCGTCTATGGGCGTAGGGGTGACTGAATCCTGAAGGGTGTATTTTATGGTATGGATCTTGGTTTATGCCCAATTAGGATGATCGCCTCCATGTAGAAAGATGAAGTATACGTAGCTGGCAGAGGAGAAGGTGGGTTACTGCAGCGTTCATGCGAGATAAGTGACATCAAGTGAGCCGTCGTGGTCGTCTTCGAGACACTGGCTATCGGCAATTATACTATATGATCTCAACTCGGCGACTGCTGTTTGCGCTTGCCCGAATTACCTTGACACTTTTCGCTCCCTGAACCCCAGGTGGCTTCAACAAGCTGTCTATATTCTTTAGTAGTAGCTATGCAACCCGATAAAGAGGTAGCTGTAACGGCAGTGGCCGTAAACTACCGCCGTACTATACAAAGGGGTAAACCGTGAAGCGGTCTTACCCCAAAAAATCTATAACCTGTGCGATCCTAACCAAACAAATCCGCCACCCCGGACAGATCCGGTCCGTCGTTGATATCGACTTTCTGATTCTGCTGGCCTTCCATCTCACTCGTCATGTATCTCTCCTGCAGGGCGCTCCGCGCTTTCCGGCGGTCCTCGCGCGAACCCAAGATCTTGCCTTGCTCAGCTATGCTGACGCCTCGCAGACTCTCTAGAAGATCCAAGATCAAGGCTCTTTGCTGTCTTGCGGCAGTTGACCTTACCAGCGCAGCTTCTGCATTGGCTACTCGCTGCTCGCTCATGCCAGGAAGGCTCAGGATAACTGCGCGCGGGGTCGGGCTGCTCGAGCCGTAGAGTACCCAGATAGACGCAATGAGCTGAGCAAGATCTTTCTGCATGTCGACAAAATAGGGCTCATGCACGGACGTGATGCAAGCTTTGAGGACCTCGGAAGAGATGAACTCGCGGATGGTGATTGTCGTAGGTGTGTTGTTGGGAGGGGCAAAGTCTTGCAGGATGGAGCGAATGACACGGGTGATGATGCTGCAGCAACGGGTATCGCGCATACGAAGGGCATGGGTGCAGAAAAGCATAACTGGTTCAAATATCTCAGGTGAAGAAAGAATAAAATGCCGGATAGAGTCCGAGAGTGCTGGTGCAGGCTGCAGAGCGCTGGGATCTGCTAGCTCGTCGTCAGGATCTAGATTACTGTTTAGCATGCGTCCAAATATTCAACGCCCTTTGACTTACCACCACGCTGAGGATCAAGCAGACTTGCTACCATGATCACCGCAGAATACGTCAACTGGCGCAAGATACTCTCGGACTTCATCTCGTCAGTCAGGTCGTCAGACTCAGCAAGTCCCTCTTTTCTCTGCTCAATCAGCTCCCATTCCGATGTGACCTTCTTGTCAATGCTGGTAAAGAGGGTGGCCAGCATTGGAGGCAGAAAGTTGCTTCGGAAGCGAACCGGGCAGTCATCAATCAAGCAACGTGAAATATTGAGAAGAACAGAGAACTGATGGGAGGAAAGGTGGACGGCGTCCTTGAAGAGAGCTTGGGAGAGGGGACCTGGGAGTTCTGCGAATCCATAGAAATTCTCCCGTAGTCGGCTCATGCTGAACAACATTGAGTAGCACGCTTCACGCACAGCTCGAATTTTGCCTCTCACAGATGAGGCGAATCCTTCGACTGAGCCACGAGATGCAGTGATCTTAGCATAGAACTCATCACGGCTACCAGTGGAAATCCCGGCTTGCCAAAATCTATCAGTCAAGATGCGTTCGACGACCGGCGCCATGTCTGCGGGCAAGCCCTTCCAGTTGCCGGGATTGTGGAAGGCATGAGCATTACTGACTAACTGTAGAAGCGTCGGCAAAATGATAGGAATAAGATCATGCCATACATTGCAAGCAAGCTCATATGCTGGTTCAGACCTTTTGAGCTTATCCGTAGAGACGGCCAGCATCGTCTTGGTGCCTCTCAAAGGTAGTTGCTGGAACTTCCTAGTCATTTCTTCCTGAATAAGCTTACCCTCATTGTCCAGAGGGACAGAGGACCAGTCTTCAAGCTTTTGAGCCTGTCTGGACTGCATATATGCTCCGACATTCTGTAGTCCGAGCATAGCACAAAAGCCCTCAAATGTTGAGCTCACAGTCCGGAATTCTTCCTCCTGCCATGCTTGCTTAATCGGCTCCACGAAAGACAGAAGACGAGACTGGCGAAGGTAGGGTTCGACATTATTTGCTCGCTGCATGATGATAAGCAGGATCGAAGTGAGCTCCATCTGAAGCTTATCGTCTACCCGGTTGGCCATGGATATCTCCTTGATCTTGGGTTCCAATATGTCATAAAACGTAGAGAAGTAGTCTGCGTAGCGCATGGCCAACCGCCGGAGCTCATGACTGGCAAGACCGTGAAGCTCCTTGACTGATTCCGAGTAGACGGGATACTCTGGCTGGTCCGGGAGGCGGGTCATCAAGATGTACTCCAATGCTTTGAGCGCAAAGCTCGGGGTCTTGTCGAGAGCTCTGGCGGAAATATCGACAATGAGCTTGATCACTCTCTGTTTCAAAACCGGATCTTCAAAGTTACGCTGCATTAATTTGAAAGCCCATGCCTCCAAGATCTGTTCCAGGTCGCTGCGCTTCTGTTCATCTTGCTGAGGCATCTTTCCATGAGCAGATACCCATTTGTTGTACCCTTTTAGTGTTGCTTCGACAACCGCAAACTGCGTATCGGCCCGCATAAGGGGTATAGAGGTCTTTGAAAATGACTTCACGGTGAAAGGTTCCACGCCGCTGTAAAGATCGTCTAGGTTTCCGTCAATTCCGGCAAGTATATGAGGTATGGCATCCTGGGGTCGCTTCTGGACGATCGTTTCGATGATGGAGGAACAGTATCGGCGATAGTTCCCGACAAACGCGTGTCTCTCGGGGATTGTGTCGATGTCCTCATTAAGGAACATCACTGTAGGATTGTCGGATTCTGCAGGAAGAGATTCCCAGCGAATGAGGCGCTCAGTACAAATACTCAGCAGCGAAGGGATTAGACCAATAACCAGGTCCGTGTTTCCGATCCTCTCGGAGGCTATCAATTTAGACCACACATGAAGGACAGGAATCGAGATTGTGAGACTTTGATTTTGGATGACAGTAATGGTAAGATGAAAGAAGAAAGGTAGGTCCATGCCCTGTGCGCTTTCTAACGAAAATGCCTTCTCTTCGAGAAATCCCGCGATGTAAGAAATCATCTCGGAGAGCTTTTTGCAAATAGTATACTTGGTGTCGTCCACATCGTCTGGTCCCACAACTGACCATTCGTACAGCTTCTGCAGCACACTGAGCGCTTGAGTCTCGTACATGAAGTGTACCAAGGGCTGGAATCCTTCAATTTCAACGTGAGACCTGCTGTACAGCGCATGCAGAGCTTCAACGGCCGCCAAGAGCACAAGCTCGTCATTGCAGGTGAAGGCACTGGCAATGCAGGGAACACAGTTGGACGAGAGCACGGCCTTGGGGATTGCCCATGTCAGGAGAGATTTGAGAGTGGCAAGCGCTTTCAGTGCGGAGTCCCGGGCCTGCTTCGAGTTCTGAATGTTCCCGATACAGTCGTGCAGAAAAGCGCAAATGCGAGACATCCATCCCTCAGGTCCGCAACGCAGCTCAAGATTATCCTTCTTAGGATGAATCTCCTCGAAGATGGCCAGGGACGTACAGATCTCGACCATAGCCCGGTTTAGGTCCGTGCCACGCAAGGATGATACGGTATCTTCACGATAGAAGATGTCCTCCGACAGAGTTTCGAGAATGGATAGTACCAATTCCTTATGCACGAGGCTTGCATTCCAGAATTGAAGAAGCGTTTCGTCCATGGAATTCCAATCCAAGCCCCAGCTCCTCTTGGCGACCTCGGCCCACAGTTGCGGAATCTTGTTGCGGATGTAAGCAGGATCTTCAGGTCGGATCGACTCCGCCAACTTCAGAACGAGGTCCCTGATAGCCGAAATCTGGTCTTGAGCTTCAAAGGAGGTGTGGCGCAAGACATGATCCAACAAACCCAGACCGAAATAACGGACGAGAGGATTGGGCTGCTCCGGAAGCGCAAGCATGTAACCATTGTGCGCTGCCGACTTGCTCTCTTTTTGGGCCTCGACAAAGGTCAAGGCTTCTCTGCGTAGCTCGTTGGTGGAGGACGGGTTGTGGATAAGCTCCAAGGCGCGGATGATGTCGGCCATGCGGCCCTCCGATAGATCACCTTCGGCGGCCATGGATGATGTGGGAAAAAACAACTCCTTCGCTGCTCTTGAAACAAAGACAATAAAAAAAAGCTATGATTACCTTGACAATTGCTGAAGTGACACTTGCAATGTTCTCATTATCTTTTAGGCCCCTGCAAAATCTCCTTCTGGTTCTTTTGGGGATTCCCAGACTTCCGTGGTGGAAGCGGAATTGGATTGGGCAAACTTTTTGACAACTGGAGGGGGAAATTAGTTAAGGGGAGGTAATAATAGATTCCTGCCCGCCGAGACTTTCAGCCACGAAGTCAGCGATGCTGTTTGGCGCAAGTGGGCAACACTGAGTAATCGCTGAACACACGGCAACCGCCGTCTGGGGGAAGGGGGTGGGAGGGCAGTTGCGGCTCAGTAAAGGAGATCCCCTGCGAGGCGCCGATGTTGTTCTGCCTAAGAGAAGTGGAGTGCTTATAGATGGTGTTTTGGTGTTTTGTTTCCTTGATTTTTTCCCCCCTTCTTCTGCTCTTGATATATGATTTGGGATGAATAAATAGACAGCAGTAGTAACAAAGATTCAAAGAGAGACAAATACGGAGTGAGGAAGTGTGTATTAACCACCACACTTGAAGCTTAAAGAAGAGATTTGGAGGGAAGATTGGAAAGTACGGGAAGAGAGAAAGAGAGAGGAGCAACAGCAACAGCAACAGTGAATCGATACGGCGGCAGCGGCAGATAATCAACGCCCGCCTTACCAGGAGAATTTTCCACGCGCTCCCGCTCCAATCACCACACCGGTTCATCCATTTCCCCCGCCAGTCCTCCTCACCGCTTCCTGGAGGGTTTCTTATCGATAAGCAACATCCAGCTTGACTTTTGTTTACTTCTTGCCGCCTATTGCCTGCCTTACCCCACACACACACACACACACACACACACACACACACACACACACACACACACACACCACAGTACATCATCTTCTATCTCGAATGCAACTCACGGGTGCATGACTATCCAAATTATGATTGCTGACTTATATATTCGAGTAATTATACTATCATGACTTACTCGATCCAAGATCTCAGAAATCAAATGTGACAACAACCACAAAATGCGCTCGCATATCAAAGTAGACAGAAACACAGAACCCATGCCAACTTAGGGCACTCACATCACGCTGCATCCGCTGCTCTGGCATTGCTCTAGATACGACAGTTCATCACTCGACGATGTGGCAGACTCGCCGGGCTTACGTTTGACCCCCTGGATCTTGATATCGTGAGCCCCCGCCGGATGCCACCAACGCAACCGTTGTACCTTGACTGAGTTGACCTCATCCGAATCAATGGTCCATTCTCCGCTACTGACAGAGACAACAGTGTGCCCTCCAGGGAAATGGAACTCGGGAAGGTAGATCTCAGTCGCACTCGCCTCGCTTAGTGACCTTTCATTTCCAATCAGTGACAGCGTGAATGTGCAGTTCTTAAGGTCGAACGTGTATTTCGAAACTAGGCCGCTGGTGAAGATCGGACTCGGTCGGATGAAGGCCTCTGCCGCACGGAACCCAAGTTTGTCCTCGTTTGACTGACTGAACTCCGAAGTGATAGAAGGAGCTGACAGGGCACTCTTGAGATTGTCAGGCCCTATCGACTGGTGCTGAATACTACCCTGACTTTCGGAGTATGCTGGTGATTGAGGGTCGGTCTCTACCCGAGAGTCGGTTTCCAAGTCGGAGTACTTCCCGCTGGGAAGCTCGAAATCATCGACCGAATAGATCGATAGGTCCTCTCCGTTCCAGTTGTCGCCCCATTCGTGATTGTTCTGTAACGGTGTCAGTCTCGATTCATTTCACTCAATCTAGTAGTTTCACTGCTCGCTTACCGTGGTCGTATAAAGCCACAATGTGAAACCATTCGCCGTACTGCCCTCCAGTGCAAAATGATTGGCGTCCATAGCGCTGACCTGACTACTATAATCACCCGTCTTGTAGGCATGTTTGTCGTCCATGTCATAAGGAATGCCGATCTCTGTAAAAACCATGGGGTGGGTGCCCATGTATTTCAAGCTCTCGTCTCTTAGAAACTTCAACTGATCACGCAAGCAATTGCGAATCGCCGACTCTCCAATTTTGATGGCAAAGGCTGGTGTGAGGTACTTGCCACGAAGTACCCCAATTACATCCACATTGTACAATCGATTCCTAGAGTGGTCATGGTCAAAAAAGGGAATACGCGGAGAGACACAGCCAATTCACTTACCAGTGCTTCGTCAACAAAGTAAGACCATCATAGTAGTGAGCTGCATGCACCATGTTAGGGTCATCGTCCGCCGTTCCCTCTAGGTCGGGCGGAACCTCCATGACAGGAGGTTGGCAAAACATGATTGCATCCGGCCACACGCTCCGAAGAGCATCTCTATAAGCCCGGTAATGTTCCATGAAATATGTATTGGTGAAGACATCGTAGTCTAGTGGTTCAGCTGTTCGAGGGTGTTTGGCGAAATAGTCCTTTCGCAATAACTGGTCCGATGTCGGATCCCATACACCATGCTGAGCCCATAGACATTCTCCCAGCTTCCAATTCGAGTCTCTCTTCCAACCATATTTCTCGTCACCGTAGTCTTCCGGCAACCAAGCGATTTCGCCCTCTGGGTCCACCAATTCTCTGCCGGTCTGATGAGGGCCAAAGCCGCCAAAAGCCCAGGTCGTCTCCTCACATGCACGTCCCGACCCGGTAAGCATAGCCTGGAAAGCAGTAGGCGATGTGCCCAGTTGGAGTTGCTGTTCAGGTGGGATCACAGAGATATCTTGGAATCCAATCAGACCTCTGTGAGGTTCATTCATGCTCTCCCATCCAATGACCACTTCGCTTTCGATATCCCCAGCCTCATGAATCTTTTCAGCAAAGTACTTGCATGCCGCAATGAAGTGGCCCTGCAGATAGTCCTGGATGTTCATGCCATCTATGATGGCCTTGGGGGCAAAGTCCCGACCTGCCCAAAATAATGTAAACATGGTCTGGCAGACCAGACGTGTATAGTTGGTACTCCATATCATTTTCGGAAATTCAGCCGGGTTGTCGTACGTGTTCTGCACCAGGGCTGCTTCGGTCTTCTTGAACGATCGAGGGTTGAATCCTGCCGCATATAGAGTCCAGGCGGGAGCACCAGATCCCCCTGATAATCTGGACCACTTCACATTGTTAGCCGGGATGATGATGATAGTAATCCGGCGAGTCACGGAAACCTACCACATCCTGATGCGGATCGAGGAAGACAAAAAACTTGTACTGTTTCGCAATACGAAGGACTTCGATGGTGAATGCGATCCATTCGTCGTCATATTTCCCTGGCCCTTCATGCTCTATCGCTTCCCATGTAAAGATATATCTTATTGTATTGTAGCCCCACTTGCGTAGTCTGGCAAAATGGGTGTGTGCATCGTCAAGAGAAAAGGGTCGGCCGACGAAGGAGACATTGTCCGCATCGAAGAAGCTATCGGAGACATAGGAAGGAGTGTCAGGATTCTTGGGGAATTTCGACTCGCCGGCGACGTTGATCCCTCTCAAGGTTATTTCTCGATTGTTTGCATCTTTAAATGTTTGACCGTCTATTCGAAGTCGATAATGGCCCATTTTCTCTCAGTCTCAACGCACGATACCACAACCAATGATGGAAGTAGATGAACGGGTGTTCACGGATCTGCGGGCAGGGCAGAACAATGCTAGATGGAGGAGAGAACGTCAAGACAATGTGACTTAGGCTGATGACTGGTTTCCAATCCTACTCGGCGGCAGCACTTCAAATAGTTCAATCACTAAGAGACAAACATCAGTCATTACAAACTGACTGGACTAAGTGAGGTGTCGATCGTATCCGCGCTAACCTTGCAGGAACAGCTGGTTGATGGCGGCGACGCCAGTCACAAAGCCAACGGTAACAGACTTGGCGCCGGGGGGTCAAGTGAATTAAAGAAGTTATCTATATTTCAGTGACACAAACAAGAAGCGTCAAGTTAGTATTGGCAATTTCCTCTTCTATGGGCTAGCGGACATGTGTTAACAGGCAACAGCAAAGACAAGGTCTGTAATTGACTATTGAGTTATTACTCCAGCTCCGAGACCGAGACCGATAACGAGCGATCCGGCGGAACCTCTGACGTACCTTTTCCCACTTGGGTTTCCCCACACAGCCCGCCCGGCCTTTTCTCAATCACGAAGTAACTTGCTCCAAATCCGCCAGCATTCCCCTCAACCAAGCACCAAGCTACCTAGGAATCCGGCCAGGCCATGCAGCGATTGCCTTAAGATGGCAAGCAAAGCGGCTCTCAAGGCAGTGCGCACGGCGCTGGACTCGAAGGATTTCGAGCTTGCAGCCGAGAAAGCTAAAGAAATTGTCCAGAGAGACCCTCAAATTTACCATGCGTGCGTATCACTTCATCCCCTCTACCCCTCATCCTCTAAAATTCTCACCCCCTCATTCCCGCAAATTGCGCGTGTCTGACTTGGGTTGCCCGCTAGCAATGTCTTTCTGGGTCTCGCACTCGACAAGCTGAACAAGAACGGTGAAGCCGAAGCGGCCTACCTTTCAGCTATTCGTGTGAAGGACAACGACAAAACAGCCTGGCAGGGCCTCATCAACCTGTATGAGAAACAAGGCGCGCATAAGCTTGATCAATATCGTGAGGCAGTTATCAAACTTGGCTTACTGTTTGCTGAAGTGTACGTGTCTAAATCCCCGTACGCTCATTTAAATGATCGGGCTAGCTACTGACTAACCTTAGCGATGACAAGCATCGTTGTCAGGACCTCCTGGACAAGTATGTCGGCTTCGCGAAGAAAAATGGTTCTCGATCGCAATACAAGAAGGCTCTTGAGCTGCACCTCCCATCGTCGCCGCTTTACGAATATCTTCAAGGCAGGATCCCGCATCCGTCCCATACCTACCTCCGTCTGATTGAGATAACGGAGTCGGAGGAGAAAGAATATATAAATCGGGAGATCGGGGAAAGACGCACTCGTCTCGGCGCAAAGATCGATCAGGTCACACTGGAGGTCAAGAGGGAAGCTTTCAAGCGCAGCGAGTTGGAGCAGCTCTACCGCGGGATCGTGGACTGGTCTCATGACGACCAGGTTCGACGTACCTATGAGGAGAAGTCTTTGCAGCGCGCCTATGACTTCCTGACAGTTCTACCAGCAAATGAGAAGGATGCCAAGCGAGTGGAGGTGCTGCAGGCTGCTCGTGACATGGTCATCATCAAACATCCTTTCGAACTGGCCTGGAAGATTGTGCTGGAGTGGCATGATGTCCAAGATTTCCACGAATGGGATCGAAACTTCCTCGATGACTTCATCGAGTTTTTTCCCGAAGACGGACTGTCCAAGGTCCTTAAGGGTTTCCTTGCTAGTGATATCTCTCCTTTCCCCAAAGAGACGAAGGAGCCGGAAGAACCTAAGCAAAGGAGAGACTCCAAAGCGGAAGAACCCGAAGCTGACGAGAACAATGGCGAGGTGAATGAGTTGGCTGCTCAAGATCATCTTCTCCTGATGGTGGAAGGTCTTGAGACTTCGTCAACCTCGATCGTCGCACATCGAATTGTAGGAGAACTCTATCTGACACTTGAAGAGTACGAGAGTGCCGCGGACATCTGTCGTAAAGGTCTCCGGAATGTTCACGACGTGGTCAAGCGGGCCGGGCTCAATCTCGCAAACAGCACCGATGCAATTAACATCATACTTGCAAATTCACTCATCTACCACCAGTCCCCTCGCTACCACCCTGAGGCGAAGGGCATCTTCGAAGAGATCTTGAAGCGGAAGCCAACTTCGACGAGCTGTCTGCTTGGAATCGGTCTTATCCTTGAGGTCGACGAGGACTATCCAGAAGCTGTGAACTTTCTGGAGCGTGCGCTGGCACGGGATCCATCAAACATCAAAGTTCGAGGGGAGCTGTCCTGGTGTCGCGCGCTCAATGGCGACCTCGAATCCGGTCTTGAGGGTCTTCAGGAGGTGCTCTCAGAGCTCCGCGAGGCACAATCGGAAAATAGGGACTTCAAAGCTGAAATCCTCTACAGGGTAGGCTACTGTCAGTGGGAGATCGATCCATCACCAGCTGCACGCAAGGATCGTAACGGTGCCTACGCTAGTTTCCTTGCTTCGATTCAGACCAACATGAATTTCGCGCCCGCCTATACCAGCCTTGGATTGTACTATGCAGACTACAAGAAAGACAAGACCCGAGCCAAAAGATGTTTTCACAAAGCCTTTGAATTGTCCCCGTCTGAGATCGAAGCTGCGGAGAGGTTGGCACGCACATTCGCTAACCAGCGGGACTGGGACCTCGTCGAAGCCGTAGCCCAGCGCGTGGTGGATTCTGGCAAAGCCAAGCCAGCTCCGGGCTCTAAGCGCAAGGGCTACAGTTGGCCATACGCAGCTTTGGGTAGTGTCCAAATCAACAAACAGCAATATCCGAAGAGCATTGTGTCGTTCCAAGCAGCGCTGAGAATAAAGCCTGATGATTACCATTCATGGGTCGGTCTAGGCGAGAGCTACCACCACTCCGGAAGGTATATTGCTGCGACCAAAGCTTTCGAGCACGCACAAGCCTTGGAGGAGACGCTTTCGAGCACCGACAAGGACCAGATCTGGTTTGCGAGATACATGCTTGCGAATGTCAAGCGGGAGCTTGCCGATTATGACGATGCTATCGCGAGGTACGAGGATGTGCTGAAAGTCAGGCCAACGGAGATTGGCGTCTTGATCGCCTTGCTTCAGACGCTTACCGAAAGCTCTTGGAAGAGTCTGGAACTGGGACGGTACAATGACTGCATTGAGCTTGCGCGACGAGCGATTTCGGCAGCACAGTCACTTGCCATGGAAAGAGTCGATGTATTCAACCTCTGGAAGGGCATTGGAGACGCATGCAGTCTATTCTCTTACGTGAAGTCCAAGGCAGACAGACTGCCGATCGATGAATTGCAGAGCCTGCTCACAACCCAACTGGAGCCAACAGTCTTGGACATCATGACTGACGTGGACGAAGTGGGCGCGGAAATCCTCGTTTCACTGACCTCTGAAGACGATAGCACCAGCCCGTCAAACAAATGTCTCTATGCCGCCATTCTAGCCTACAAACGTGCCATCCAGGTCTCACTCCGGGATACCCATGCTCAGGCTGTTGCCTGGTATAACCTCGGCTGGGCCGAATACAGAGCTTACAGAAGTCTGCAGCTCAGCTCACCCTCCGAGAATAAGAAGCAGACTCGCAAATTCGTCAAGACGGCCATGCGTTGCTTCAAGCGAGCCATTGAACTGGAAGCCGGCAACTCGGAATTCTGGAATGCACTTGGTGTAGCGACCACAAGCATGAGTCCCAAGGTTGCCCAGCATTCATTCGTGCGAAGCCTGCATCTCAACGATCGCAGTGCCCAGGTTTGGACAAATCTAGGAACCTTATATCTCCTTCACAATGACATTCAGCTGGCAAATGAGGCCTTTACCCGGGCACAGTCTTCCGATCCAGACTATGCACCGGCTTGGGTTGGCCAGGGCTTGCTTGCTCTTTTGTTCGGTGACTCGCGGGAAGCAAGAGGCTTGTTTGAGCACGCCTTCGACATTTCCAATTCATCGTCACGGTTGCCCAAGAAACAATACACAATGACCTTGTTCGACCATCTCATGTCCGATTCTTCCATTTCTAACGAAATCTCGCAACTCATCCAGCCCTTCTTCGCCCTTCACCAGCTTTCCAGCCAGGAGCCTTCCGACTTGCCATTCGTCCATCTCTCTTCCCTTCTAGCGGAAAGAATTGGTGAGTTTGCGGATGCCGAAACGAGCTTGCGAACTGTGTGTGCGGGAGTGGAGGCCGAATACGAAGTCTCAGAGTCAGCCGCATCCCTCTCTCGATATGCGCAGGCCAACGCAGATATTGCCCGTGTTCTTCTGGCCCGTCATGAGTACGAGGAAGCCGCGGAAAAGGCGGAAACAGCCCTTATGCTCTCTGGAGAAGAGGACGCAGAGAAGTTCGATCCTGAGACGAACAAGAAGCTACGCCTGTCAGCGCATTTGACCGCCGGGCTGGCACACTACTACCTGAAGTCCATGGACAATGCTATTGATATGTTCCGTGATGCGCTTGGAGAGGCGGACAATGCCCCAGAGGTTGTGTGCCTTTTGGCACAGGTGCTGTGGGCCAAGGGCGGGGAGGAGGAAAGAGCCGTTGCTCGCCAGCAGCTGTTCGACTGTGTCGAAGAGTATCCTGACCACATCGGCGCCGTCACCCTCCTCGGTGCTATTGCGCTACTGGATGATGATAGAGACGCGGTTGAGGCTGTTGAATCCGACCTCCGCAACATGATCACTCGCGATGACATAGAGATCCATGAGCGCGGCAAGCTCATTAAGCTTCTCACTGCGGTGTCTACCCTGGGATATGGAGATAACTCGGATGTTCCTGGGGATACTCGACGGATCGGAGAAGCCACTGCAGCAGTGATGAGATCGCCTGCCGAACCGCAAGGCTGGGTGGAATTGTCATCGGCTACGCAGGAGCTGTACCCAGCTGAGATGGCCGTCAAGAGAGCTTTGCGAAGCGTCCCTCCCCGCAGCAACCTGGAAGCCGTTGATCTTGCTGCTGCATACGCACAGACCGGAAAGGCGAGCGACGCAATGAGGGCGATTATGGTGGCACCATGGCAGCAATCGGGGTGGGAAGAGCTGAATCATGCAGTCTCGACGATCGAATAGTCGCTACCTTTGCACCACTTTCCAAATGTGAGATAGACGAAGATCTACTTAAAGAGCTATTAGATAGAAACGAGTCACGAGAAGAGAAGGTGGGGGGCCATACCACAAATGCAAATATTCCTCTCCGTCAGCGGTATCAACCTGACGACTGATCCTCACCTCGCATCTCCGTAATCCTCGCCAACAACCTAGCCTTCCTCCCCTCTTTCCACGCTTGATCCATACTCTCAATCTTCCCTCCCAGTAGCGTGATGCAGTCCGGCGTGAGCAAGATCATCCCGCGCGCCACCGTCGCATTCCGTATGACCATCTTCGCCCCGATCGCCAGCTTAGCCACCGAGATCCCCTGAACGCGCTTCAGTTCAATCGCCACAGCTCTCGTCCCCGCCGCGTCCTGTACAATCAACCGATGCGGACCATGACTTTCATTCTCGGACGACGCAGTAGCACCAGCAGCATTTCCGCTTCCACCCCCTTCCTCCTCATCACCCTCGCCCCCACCACCGCCACCACCAACATTAACAGCCCTGACAATCTCCCGTCCGCGGATCGCCTCCCCACGCTCGACGCGCTCGATCGCCTCGACCTGACTCCACAGACTCGTGCCGATGTCCTCGATATCCAACACCTGGACGGGGACGGGGCCCGGGAGCCGACGTTCCTGCACGGAGGGGTCGAAAATGTCGCCCGGAAGCAGGGCGGATGGGTTATCGGTTTGCAGGGAGTCGCGGAAGTCCGAGGCCAGGATGCGGAAGAGTGCGGTTTGCGTCAGGGCGGAGATGGGGACGTTGCGTTGTAGGGCGGTCGTGGTGGAGGAGACGAAGCCGTTTAGCCAGGTTGGGGAGACGGGGAGAGCTTTGGTGGTGTGGAGGTGGGCTGAGATTTGGGATTCTAGGGTGGTCATGGTTCTGACGAGAATTTTGGATGGATGTTTTAAGTGAGGTTAGAGAGAGCTGGGGCTTGGGAGAAAGAGGTTCTAAGTGGGGGAGGTTGAGAGCATGGTTTTGAATTGTAATTGTTGCGTTGCTGTGAGGGGAAAGGAGCGGGAAATTTGGAGAAATTGTTTGGGTTCAACGTTGGTTGCGGTTGCGGTTGCGGTTGCGGAGCGGAATCTGGGGTGGGGAAGAACGTCCCCTTAACCTCCGGCTTCCTACTTACACACCTCTTCAACAATCAACTTCCATTCATCGGGTTTGATTAAACCTTTCTCTGTTATACTCATATACGTGTCTTACACTCTTTTATTGTCTTTCTACTGCTCGCATAGGTAGCACCAAACAATCCAGCCCACCTCCCTTTCACACCACAACCACCGCAATGTCGACACTCTCCTCCCCCCGTCCGTCAATTGCTTCATCGCGCGCCCACTCTCCCACCCCGACCTCCTCCCATCGCCCCTCTCTGGACACATTGAACACCAATCTCGGCTACAACGGCGGAGGAGGGCTCAGCGCCTCCTCGACCCCCTCCACCGCGCGAGCAGTCTCCCCGTCCCTCCACCCGCGCCGCAACCGCGCCGCCCTCCGCGACTACTACAACCTCCGGCCGAGCGATGCTGCCGGCACTGGCGGCGCCGGACGCCGATCTCGCAGCATCCCTCGTCCGAGCGAGGACCCTTCCGTCAATGAGAACAACCACCCATCATCATCCGTCGTGGCCACGGGGACGGAACTCGACAGCCCGGACTTCGACCCCCAGCGCTACGTCAACCACCTCCTGGCCACCTCGTCGCTGTCCACGGTGCTGAAGGCCGAGAACACGCTGGTCGGGGACATCCGCACGCTGGACAGCGAGCGCAAGGCGCTGGTGTACGACAATTACTCCAAGCTGATCCGCGCGGTCGAGACGATCGGCAAGATGCGGCGCAGTATGGATGAGCGCGGGGCGCCGTTGACCATGACCAAGACCCTGGGGCCGGCGATTGCGTTCGTCGCGGAGACGGCCGGCGGTCTAATTCAGGAGGGCGAGGAGCAGCAGCGCCGGATCCGGGAGGCGAAGGCGGCGACGGTGGGGGCGGAGCGAAGGAAGGCGGAGAGGCTGACGGTGCAGTGGGTGCTGGCCGCGCCGGAGAGGTTGGAGAAGCTGGTGGCTGAGGGGAAGGCGGAGGAGGCGGAGAAGGATTGGGAGGAGGTGAGGAAGTTGCTGCTGAAGTGGGAGGGGGTCAAGGGGGTTGCGGAGGTCCGGGAGGCTTGTGAGAAGGTGATGGATCGAGGGGACGAGTCGTCTTGAGGTGAGGCGCCGTGATAGTTTATAGTGGGGGGACCAAACAAGCATTGATCAATTTCGCTGTGCTTGATCATGGCATGGGGCTTGTTGGGGTTGGAACAGCACGTTACCCTCCAGGCTTGCCTGGTATGGCAATGATGATAAGGGTGGCCTCAGGTCGGTCGCTGACTTGTCTATCCCCATCGTCAATCGGTGCTCATGCAAAGCTACGGGATCGGCATGTTGAGCCTGATAAGTCCGTCTCAAGCCTCAAAGCATGGCGAATACGCTAAAATGGTCGATATGTACACATTCCTGGATCAACAATCCAAACATCCAGCAGCTCACAACTCATCCCGCAACACGTCTCGACTCGAGAACCGACTCGCCTTCAATCCCCACGGATTGTTCCCCATGATCTCCAGATGGGTGAACGCATCACACTTATAGTATATGGGCTTCTCATTGGCCTTGACAAGCTCCAACTCTACCATTCTCCGCAGCACCCGAGCCACGTCCTCGCAGTCCTCATGATCGTGGGTATAGATTGCGATCAGTCGCGCCCTCGCCTGTCCATCATCCGTTGCTACCTTGGCTCCGAATCCCAGCTCTCCGCGCACGGTCGCCTCGGCCACCACTGTCCAATACTCATCGACCCGATCCGCCGTGATAAACAGCATCCACTTCCCGGACACGACGCCCGTCTGCCTCGCGAGCACGAACAGCTCGTTCTCCAGCTCCTGCCGCCGACGGTGCAACGCCCGCGTTGCCGCCTGCTTCGAACCCGCCGGGGCCCTGTCCCGCTGCACCTGCAACGCGGCCCTGTCATTCTCGAACCGATGCAGTGCCCGCGTCCCGTCCGCCACGAGTCTCGCGATATCCGCCTGCTGCGGTCTTTTGGGCTGCTGAGGTGCTGCGACATAGATCCACGGCCCCACCGCATCAGCGGGGGTACTGGATGGCGTCAGCCCCGTAGCTGCTACGCTCGAGGCTGTGCATTTCACGCGGTTGCGCTTCGAGGAGGCAGAGACATCCGTCATAACCGTGTCGCCGTCCGCCTCTTCATTCTTCGTTTCGGTTGTACGATTTAGAGCGTTTGGTTGTGGGGAGCTGTAACACCGAGGCGGCGCGGCGCCATCGTCCCCGTCTTCCGCCTTAATACTAGTACCCCAGTTCATCTCGGCTGCTTTCTCGCTCCTTGCTTGTGTTTCTTCGTTTGCCTTCCGCCTCGCGCTCAACGCTTTCCGGCGAATAGTGTTCAAAGAGTATGGATGGATCCTGTTCCAGTAATAGCCGATATCGTAACTCGTAACTAGATGTTCTAACCGCTTGACCTCCTCGGCGTCGTGGTCGTCATCGCCTATCTCCAATATCAGTATTGTCCACCCATCAACGGCGAAAGGCATTAAAAAGGAAGTAAATGAAATACTAGGTATAAGGCAATACCCACCATAAAAGCTCGACTCATCCGAAAGATCATCGACCGATAAATCCCAAGCCATGGGTTCAAAACTTAGCTCACCTAAAGTCCTTCTGGTTGGATGAGCGTAACCGTGGCTGTGGTTGGGGTTGGGGCTGCGGAACTCTAGGCCCGGAAGGACGCGCGGGGTGGTTTGGGTGGTGGTGTTTTGGTTCGAGAGCCGGGGATGGTTGTTGTGAGGATTGAGAGGAGATGCGGGGGTTGGAGTCTACTACAGTAATAGATGGGATTTAAAGTGGGACTGTGGGGGGAGAGAGAAGGGCATGACGCAATTACTTTCGATTCATCTATGTGTTTCTGGGATGTGTTTGTTGGTTTGGTGGTGGGTTGACGCGTGGGCTTTTGATGTATACATCTTGGGTGGGAGAGGTGGGTTCTTTGTTTGCTACTGTACTCTGTGCTCTGTGCAGTGGAGGGGAACGGGGGGGGAGAGTGTTTGAGGATGGGTGTTTTGTGTGACATGTGGTCAATATTGAATGGGGTATAATTGGGGGTTTTATTGTGTTGAGGTCGAGGCGTAGGTGTTTAGTTTGGCAAGTAGTTGTTCCGGTTTGCTCTGATATATACTTAGGCTGAGGGTGACGTCGGGTAGATGCAGGCAGGACGGGAAGTCGATGACATTTTCTACTGTGTATATTTTCTTGGATGAGGAACTTGTTCGAAGGAAAATATAAGGACCACGAGACAGAGCCCACATATAAGTCCTTTGAATGCAGAAGATGAAGAAAAAAATTAGTATGAAGCTGTGGTCTTTTTTCTAGATATGACCTTCTAGATACAATCACCTGGCCTTGAGAACCAAAGGATCATCCTCCAAGAAAAAACTCACTGCATGATGTTAGACATACAGGCCACTGATATGCAAGACAAGAAGAAGATATGATCAACCATACAGGACGAGTACATGTCTTACGATGATATCTTCACCCGGAAGACCAGTGCCTGATTGTCGAGGTTATATCCCGACTCATCCGCATACCTGAACCGACCGAAGTTCATGCGACCTGGTTCAACTCATTAGCCATCGACTCGTCCAGTTTTCTGGGGGCTTTACCATTCTGTGTAATAAAGTCATTGTCACTCAAACTAAACAGAAAGTACTCCCTCTCGCGGGCGGACGCCTTCTGCCCCGGCTCCACGGGCACCAGCGCCAAGCTCTCCCAATTTTCGTTCAACAGGAAACGGTCCTGCGGGCCACCGTTATGCAACCCAAACTTGGCCAGCTGGCTCTCGACATTGTAGTCTAAGAAGGAACAGTACTCCGCCGGGGTGATCCCGGTGTCCAAGACCCCCTTGGCCGAGGCGATGGACCCATTGACCACATCCGCTCCCCGCCACCGTTTCAGATCGGTGGTGTTGCTCGTGATGCGCACGACGTCCGCATGCCGATACACAGACAACGACTCGTCCTGGCCGTGACCGAACCCGGAGTCGCGCGCCAGGACCAAGAATGCCTTGTCGTCTGGATCCCCCGCGGCGGCGGAGGCCGGAAGCAGATGTATCTCAGACTGCGCGGCCACCACGTCGTGGCCCTTGGTGTAATCGTAGTACGTGGGTAACATGACCACATACTCGTGCTCTTGGACCGGGATCTCCGAGGAGATGTCGTACTGCAGGAGACGCGCGGGACGACGGTACTTCTTACTGGTGCCGCCTTCCTGGTCCAGAGCGGATTGGATCATCGTGTAGAGGGTCTTCCCGTCCGGGGAGATGGTCAAGGCCTCGAAGCCTTGGTTGTTCGCGCGGCCAGTCACAGGGTCTTCGGGGATGGGGGTGTCGTTCGGGTCGTAGATGGGGGGACTGTCGGCGCTGAAGCTGATGGACTGGTTGCGGTGCGGGATGTAGGCTGGTGGGGGCTCGATGGCTGTCTTCATTCGGCCGGTCTGGCGGTCGAACCGGTAGACGTAGGGCCCGTATTCGTCGGAGACCCAGAAGCTGTCCGGGGTGAGGACGAGGCCTTCGGCGTCCAGGGAGACGCGGTGACCGCCGTGGCCACTGGTGGGGTCGTCGTCGAAGCCATTGCCGGTGTAGATCGCGGCTGGCAGAGGTGGGAATCCTGGATAATTGAGGGTGTCGTTGGAAATCGGCCGAGGCGTCGAGGCCGGTTAGTGGTTGGCCGGTGGGATCGGTTAGCAGGAGGGAGTCGAGGTAAGTCAGCTGCAAGTTGGGTCTGGATGGACGATTGGCGGAGTTGTTGTTGCTGGGTAAATGGAGGGTGACGTTGAGTGTATGGACGCGGGCTTGGTAGTTGAGAGTGCCGTTCGTATTCCTGCATTTATTCTCAGCACACGAGGCCAGGAGAGAGAAATACAGCAATCCAGGAGGCATTCATACCAGCCACGATCGGGGATGCAGTAAAGCAGTCCGGTATAAGTTTCAGGCCCTATGCGCCGCCAGGACTCCAAGTCAAAGGCGGCCGAGCTGCCAAAGCCACCTAAAGTGTCGCCATACTTGTCTGTGGCGTTGGAAGGAATGTAGCCATAGCCAGCCAGGCCGGAGTAGGTGTAAGTATGACTGCCGCAGCTGGTCCGGTTCACAACGTCATTGTTGGCAGCAGCAGCAGTCCAGTATAGAACTGGGAGAGTGTATAACCACGAGGAGTCGCGTCGCATGGGGGGTAGTTTTCAAATTGTAGGTGTAATGAGGAAAATGAAGTCAATTGGAGGCCTAGAAAAGAGCCGGGGAAGTAACAGGACTTATTCCTATCCATAAAGCACTTTAGATGGCGGATAGAAATGGCTCCGAGGACCGGAGAACTACTACTAGTAAACTAGCAAGGATCAAGGAAGGATCCAACAGAAGGAAGACAACGTGGGCGCATCCACGCCTGCAATTCGTTATAAACCTGTGAAGGACCACGACCGAGTAGGCCATAGCCGAGGAAACAAGTAATTGCATTGCATTTGCATTATTTTTTAGTTGACTACAGCGGTGATCTTCACCCTGACTTCATCTCATCATCGTCATCGTCATCATCTTCTATCATGCCGCGTCGTTGTTGGCCTGCCATGTCCTACAAGATAACTTTTTGTCATCGCAGCTACCCAAGCTCATTACTGACTCTCCCAAGTTGTCGGAACGGCAGGGTAGTTCTTCGCATCGAGACCAAGATCCTCATAGATTGTATCATCTCCTGTTTGATGTTAGCTGCATGCCTCGAATCAGGCAGTCTGAAAGATCCTAACGGAGCACTCACCCCGCAGAGATTCCACCCGCTCCTCGTTTTCCTGGCCTAGGTGCTCGAGCTCTTCTCCAGGCTGCACCTCATCAGCTTTCTTGCCATCCTCCTCTGCAGTTGCGGCCTTTCCAAGCTCGTCCACAGCTTCCCCAACCACAAGGAACTGTGCGTTGGGATAATCGATGAATTCAGGCTCCAGCGGCCTCCAGCGGTAGTCGCCGAATTTAGCAAGCACACTGTCATCACCAGTCAGCAAATGCACGTTGACCAGGGCAAGGAAAGCCATAATTGGGGCGGGGGTAATACCTGTCGGGATACTCGGGATCTTTAGGAAGTTGAGCGTACGATGGCCCAGGGTGTTTTGGGTTCTTCGACTGCACAACCCAGCTGCCCCGTGCCCGGAGGCCAAAGTCTTCCTGAAGTGATCCAATCTGATCAGGAATTGTGAGAACGTAAGCCAGATGAGAGGTTCGTTTGGTAGATGTAATTGCGTAGACGCCTTCTGCATACGGACGGGCATCAGGAACGGTACGCTCGCCTTGGGTGGCTGTGTCATATTGCCCTCCAGCAATGAAGCTTTCCTGCAGTGCTTTCATGGATTGCCCAGCCTTTTCGACGAATCCCATAACTCGATCACGACCAGAGGTCGGGAATCTTTTCTTTGGAAGAGCCATCACGCGACATTTAGCACCAGTGTCAACCGGGCCCTGCTTTGCGTTCAAGGTAGCTCCCAAGGGAGTTGGTCGCAGCACCACAAAAGTGCGCGCAACATCATCGACACCCTGAGGATCAGTCACATTGACTCGGGACCGGTAGAAGAAGTAAATGATACCCTTTTCAAGGATGTTTGACGGAACCTTTTCCTCCCTCTCCTGTGAGGTTTCGACGCCAGCTTCGTTGCTCTTGGCGGGAGCTAAATTGGGTTCCTTCGTTTCTGCTTGCATGTCTTCGGGTTTGTTCTCGTCATCCAGCTCCATTTTATCTTCAGGCTTGTCGTCGGCCTTGTCTTCTTTCGCAGTGTCTGGCTGCTCAGTCTCAGGTGTCGCCTCTGACTGTTCTTCTGCTTTTTCTTCTGCCTTTGTTTCTGACTCGGTCTCTGGCTTGTCCTCGGGCTTGTCCTCGGGCTTCTCGCCAGGTTTCTCTGGTTCTCCCTTCAGCTCTCCCTCTGGCTTAGCTGCAGGCTTATCGCTCGGCTCTTCGGGCTTCGCTCTTGGCTTTTCGGCCTGCTCAGAACGACCTACATAGAGTCAGACAACATACGCGGTGGTAATGCGAGCTTACTCTACCTTTAGGTGGTTGCGCATCAATTCCGGTCGTGGGCTGCTTGGCTTCGTCCGGCTCTTTGTCGGCCTCTTTTTTGCTACGCTTAGACTCCACTCCCTTGTCAGCACTGCCCTTTCGCTTTGCGCCAGTAGTGCCTCGGCTTTTAACATCAGGAGCCGCCGCAATGGCTTCCTTTGCCTTCTGGGCGGCCTGGCGAGTCGATGTTCGGGTAGCCATATTTACTATGCGCGCTGGGGCTTGTCAAGCAAGTTCGTAGGCCAATTGAGGAAGGGAATTGGTGTGAATCGATGGGTGATGATAACGACAGGATAATGGTAGGAGGTGATCTGTTAGCCGTAAGCCGACAAAGAGAGCAGTATAAGTGACGGCGATGAGAAGTTGGTGACGTCATTGAATAATCCAGCCTTTTCCGGCCTAGCGTGCTCACTACGTCACGTGTCACATGTTGCGAGTCGCAGAGCCAGCAATAAGCTATGAAGCTCGGCGGAGGGAGCCCACCTGGCAGGTGCTCATGTAACGCTCACTCAGTCGATGTCCATTTGATCTGGCGTGGTGGACGCATAAGGGTAGGAACTACTAGGATCTGCGGAAGAAGATCGAGAGTCGTAACTGCCCGATGACCCGGTTTCACTGGCCTCCCCGTGCCATAAGACATCGGAGAATAACCCCATCTGGTTCCTTGAACGCTGGCTTCGCCTACGTTGCTTTTTGGGACGACCGTTGGATCCTCCCTCTTGAGTATTGGAAGAGTTGCTGGTTGAATGTGATCGAGCTGGACGGGTCGGGGCGGTAGGTGCACTGGACGGCTTCCGCTTCATGCCTCGTTTAGCGGCGAAGCTTGAGCGGCGGCTTGTAGGGTCCGAATCGCAATAAAGGCCCTCCATCGAGACCGCCAAATCATCTTGCTTGGTGTCTGAAATATCCCGGAGAAGTAACGCCGACCTCGGTCTCGCACCTGCCTCCTCCCAGGTGTCGGCAGGCTCATCCTCGGGTTCTTCGATCGCATATGGCAATATCACATTCGTTTCATCTTTGATATGGGTGTTGACTGAGGGAGACTCGTGCGCAGCAGGTTGCCAGGAGGCCGAAGCGGGACCGGGAAGATCTTGAGTGAAGCATGTTGGGTCATCCCGTAGCGGAGAGGGAGGAGGGACTGTGCCATCCTCAGCTTTAATCATGGTGTTCTAGCCGGTGTCACCAAAAATTGTCAAGTATAAAAAGTGCTGTCTTCATAGAGCGTAAATGCTGCTTTAGAAAGCGTTTTGAAAATCGGCATGCGCATGAAAAGACATTATGTATACAATATCGCCGTTATACTTGCAGTGTTTTCATCTGTTGATCTGAAAATGGGGGCAAAAAAATCGAAAACCGTTGCAAGAAGAATAGGGCAGACAGAGCTCCAAACAGACCCAGTCGGAGAGAAGCGTAATGGGGCTGGCTGGGGAAGACGTTATGTTGGGTTGCATTATGGGGGTCCCACCGCTCCGACAACGGCATGAAAGCAACAAGACCATGATATCACATTCTGTTGAAGCTCACTTCTCATCCAGAATCGATAAGAGGAGGAAAAAGCAATACTTAGTTAGTGTCAGGCGAAGTGCAAGCATGCGCATGAGCATGAGCATGAGCATGTTAGCTCAGGCTCAGTTAGTTGTTAGTTGAAGGCGATTGATTCATTTCCCCTGGCAGCTGCTCACCGCCCGGGGCCCATCATTGGCCCTTGGGACTCGCTTATTGGCTGCCGACACAATAAGTCCACGTTTACCGCCATCCATCCATCCATCGAGACGGACCACGGCTGGAGTCCAGAGTCCAGACACTCCTCCCATTGCTATTCAACTAACCCCCCTCACAACTACACTCCTCCTCTTCCTCCCGAAGTAGTGGATGTGGTGGTCATTCTTTTGATCTTCCCTTTACTTCTCGTGTGCGGAGCTTGCTTCTCTATGGTGCGGCTCCGGCCAACCCTCCTTCAAGATGCAGTCCTCCCCAAACATGCTCACTAAGGTCCGCCGTCCCCTCCATGTCCCCATTGTCCCCTCATTTCCCCCCTTATCGCAACGGAGCTGGTCTCTGTCTACTCAAAGACCTGGAACTGACAAAACCTTCAATGCTTTAGTTTGAGTCCAAATCCTCTCGCGCCAAGGGAATTGCCTTCCACCCTAAGCGGTTCGTCGTCATCTGTCGTTTGTCCAACGCGTCGCAAACGCTGACCCCCGGCACAGGCCATGGATTCTAGTCTCCCTTCACTCCTCCACCATTCAATTATGGGATTACCGCATGGGAACCCTGATTGATCGCTTTGAAGAACACGATGGTCCCGTTCGTGGCATTGACTTCCACCCGACACAGCCAATGTTTGTCTCCGGAGGTGATGACTACAAGATCAAGGTCTGGAACTACCAGACTCGCCGGTGCATGTTCACCCTGAACGGCCACTTGGACTACGTGCGGACGGTTTTCTTCCATCATGAATTGCCCTGGATTCTCTCCGCCTCGGACGATCAAACCATTAGAATCTGGAACTGGCAGAATCGGTCCCTAAGTATGTTGGACTCTGACCACCTGTCCGGAGGGAGGCTAACATTTAGCCTGTAGTTTGTACTATGACCGGCCACAACCACTACGTTATGTGCGCGCAGTTCCACCCTACCGAGGATTTGATCGCCTCCGCCTCGTTGGATCAGTCGGTTCGCATTTGGGACATTTCCGGCTTGCGCAAGAAGCACTCGGCCCCGACAACTATCTCCTTCGAAGATCAGATGGCCCGAGCCAACCCCGGTCAAGCAGATATGTTCGGAAACACAGACGCCGTGGTGAAGTTCGTCCTAGAGGGCCACGATCGAGGAGTCAACTGGGTCTCCTTCCACCCTACTCTTCCTTTGATCGTCTCCGCCGGTGACGACCGTCTCATCAAGCTCTGGAGAATGAGTGGTACGTGGGACATGACAATATTGGGTTCCGATGGTGGTAATAGCTGACATGAGTTCTGTAGACACGAAAGCTTGGGAAGTTGACACCTGCCGTGGGCATTTCCAGAACGCTTCTGCCTGTTTGTTCCATCCGCACCAGGACCTGATCCTCTCAGTCGGCGAAGATAAGACCATCAGATGTTGGGATCTGAACAAGAGAACGTCCGTCCAATCGTTCAAGCGCGACCTGGACCGTTTCTGGGTCATTGCTGCCCATCCCGAGATCAACCTATTTGCTGCCGGCCATGATACCGGTGTGATGGTTTTCAAGTTGGAGAGAGAGCGACCTGCCTCAGCGGTCTACCAGAACCAGCTCTTCTATATCACCAAAGAGAAGCATGTCAAGTCCTATGACTTCGGCAAGAACGTGGAGTCTCCTCCTATGCTCTCACTGCGCAAATTGGGATCCCCTTGGGTGCCTCCTCGTACCCTCTCATACAACCCTGCCGAGCGTGCCATCCTGGTCACGTCCCCGACTGATGGTGGCGTGTACGAATTGATTCACCTCCCCAGGGATGCTACCGGTGCTGTGGAGCCTACCGATGTTAAGCGTGGTCAGGGCACGTCTGCTGTCTTCGTTGCGCGCAACCGCTTCGCCGTCTTTAGCCAAGGCAACCAACAGGTAGACATCAAGGATCTCAGCAATGCGACTACAAAATCGATCAAGCCTCCAGTCGGAACCACAGACATTTACTTCGGTGGAACTGGCTGTCTCCTCTTCATCACTCCTACTTCGGTCGTTCTCTTCGACATTCAGCAGAAGAAGCAATTGGCGGAGCTCGCTGTGAGCGGCGTTAAGTATGTTGTCTGGTCCAACGACGGGCTCTATGCCGCTTTGCTCAGCAAGCATAACGTCACTATTGTGACCAAGACCTTGGAGCAGGTGAGCAGTTTGCACGAGACGATCCGTATCAAGAGCGCAGCCTGGGATGACGCTGGCGTCCTTCTCTACTCTACCTTGAACCATGTCAAATATTCTCTCCTGAACGGGTATGCTATTTCGAAGTTCCTGAAGATAATACGGTTTATAGCTAACATGAACCAGTGACAACGGCATCATTCGCACTCTCGACCAGACTGTCTACCTTGTTAAGGTCAAGGGCAGAAGCGTCTACTGCTTGGACCGTAGCGCTAAGCCCCGCGTCTTGGAGATTGACCCTACTGAGTACAGATTCAAGCTTGCACTGGTGAAGAGGAACTACGATGAGATGTTGCAGATCATTAAGACTTCGAGCCTGGTCGGTCAAAGCATCATTTCCTACTTGCAGAAGAAGGGCTACCCCGAGATCGCGCTGCAATTTGTGCAGGATCCCCAGACCCGTTTCGAGCTTGCCCTTGAGTGCGGCAACCTGGATGTAGCTATTGAGATGGCTCGCGAGTTGGACCGCCCCAATCTGTGGACCAGACTTGGGGCCGAAGCTCTGGCTCACGGTAACCATCAGACAGTTGAGATGGCCTACCAAAAGCAGAGGAACTTTGACAAGCTGTCTTTCTTGTACCTGTCGACTGGCGACCAGGAGAAGCTGTCCCGCATGGCTAAGATTGCGGAGCACCGAGGCGACTTCACGTCGCGTTTCCAGAACGCAATCTACCGTGGTGACGTCGAGGACAGAATTCAGATGTTCAAGGAAGTCGATCTTTGTAAGTCCTGTTCCATTTCTAAGTCGGGGTTGGTTTCTAATCTAGTACAGATCCGCTCGCGTACCTTACTGCCAAGTCCCACGGGCTGACAGAGGAGGCCGAGTCAATCCTCGAGGCCTGTGGCCTCACGGAGGACCAGATCACTCTTTCCACGATCGAGGAGCCCCTGCGCGTGCCTCAACCCATTGTTCCCACCTTCAAGGCTAATTGGCCCGTCAAGGCTGCTGCTCATTCATCATTCGAAAAGGCTCTGCTTGGAGAGGTGGGTGAGGTCGATGATGAGGTCGCTGCCATCGAGTTTGAACCCGAGGAAGAAGGTGAGGTTGCTGCCGCGCGTGATACCTTCGAGGACGAAGAGGAGGATGTCGCCGGATGGGATATGGGAGACGAGATTAATGTCGAAGAGGATGCCGAGTTCGTCGATGTCGAAGGTGCAGAGGCTGGTGCTGGTGGCACGGAAGCCGATCTTTGGGCTCGCAACTCCCCTCTTGCAGCGGATCATGTCGCCGCCGGCTCCTTCGAGACGGCCATGCAACTTCTCAATCGTCAAGTTGGTGCCGTCAACTTCGCCCCCTTGAAGCCCCGCTTCTTGGAAATCTACAAGGGCTCCAAGACCTATCTGCCCGCAAGTGCCGGTCTTCCCCCGTTAGTGAATTACGTACGCCGCACCGTTGAAGAGACGGACAGCCGCAAAGTTCTGCCTGTCATCCCCAGAGATCTGGAGACAATTGCCAACGTCGACTTGCAAGAGGGTTACGCCGCGATGAGGGCTAACAAGCTTGAAGATGGTGTCAAGATCTTCAAGGGTATCCTGCATTCAATCCTGCTGAACACCGTCTCTTCGGAGGCTGAAGTTGAGCAAGCGAAGAAGATCATCGTTACCGCGCGGGAGTACATCCTGGCCATGTCGATCGAGTTGGAGCGTCGTTCTCTCACTACCGATACGCCCGAGGGTCTCAAGAGAAGTCTTGAGCTCTCGGCCTACTTCACCATCCCCAAGCTGGAAGTGGCCCACCGTCAGTTGGCACTGATGGCTGCTATGAAGTTTGCCTTCGCCAACAAGAACTACTCTTCCGCCCTCAGCTTCGCGAACCGCATGCTGGCTAACGGTGGCTCGCCCAAGCTTCTTGAGCAGGTAAGAATGTCCCAACTTTCTATCCAGATCCAGGCAGGCATACTGACTCCCTTAATAGGCCCGTAAGATCAAGTTGCAGAGCGAGCGCAGCGCGCAAGACAAGATCGACATTGAGTTCGACCAGTTCGCCGAATTCGACATTTGTGCTGCTTCGTACACGCCTATTTACGGTGGGTCCCCGAGTGTGTCGGACCCATTCACCGGAGCCAAGTACCACGAACAATACAAGGGCACGGTGTGTCGGATTTCGGAGGTGACGGAGATCGGGGCCCCGGCCAGCGGACTCCGGTTGTTTGTTCCCGGCCAGTATTGAGGATGACGATGACGAGCCTTGTTTTTATTTATACTGTAATTCCCCGTCTCTTGATGTGCAGCTCTGATAGAAAACATGTTTCTTTTTCTACTGGTACGGCCGGAGGTGGGACCAACTCGGTTGCTTGCCCTCGATGTATGGATGGAACCTCTTCTGTTATCATAATTTCTCAGCGACGTTAGGACTCAAATCTTCTTCATACTTATTCATTGGTTTCTAGGGAACGTTCCATAGTTCCCTACCGTGGTGTAAAAAAGAAAAAAGAAAGATAAGGACGAGGCGAGATGATAATCAATTAAATCCTCCCAACTCCACTTAAGAAGACAAGAGTAGAGAACTGAGACCTCCCCATGCTATGCAAAGAAGAAAAAATAGTATACAAAAACAGCCCCAGCACTTACAGCGCTGTGCATATGTCCCATGATTTACATATCCTTACCCTGACTTCCGTAATCCCAACAAGCAACTACGAAGTAAAGAACACCTCAACAAGCCCGCGCCCCTTCCCCTCTCCCCCAAGGTTTATTCAGTAATCAATCACACCGCCCATCCTTCCACCCCGTGCGCCACCTCTCCTCCCAGAACCGACAATCGAACTCATCTTTGCCCAGCTTCCGATTCACCTCGTTGTGCGCCCGGCACATCCAGTCCCCGAACTCCTTCCGCCCCGCCAGCCGCGGCGCGTTCTGCCCGCTGGGCTCGGCCATCCAGGTACGGAAATCGTCCGCGCACACCCAGCACGGGTACAGCCGCGAGAAGATGCCCAGGAACGTGCGCATCTCCGTCTGCTGTTCCGGCGAGGCCTGCGCCGGGTACGAGGCCGTCAGCGAGTGCAGGAAGGTCCAGGTAGAGCGGCCTAGTTCTTCGACGTCTGGGGGGCATTGACCGTATTTTTGGGCGGTGGGGTTTGAGGGAGTGGTGGTGGTGGTGGTGGAGGAGGTGGATGGTGTGGGTGTGGCAGTGGCTTTGGCTTTTTGGGTTAGGGCGCGCCAGGAGGCGGCGGAGGTGCAGAGGCGGCATCTTTTTTTGGGGGGTTAGTATTTGTGTATTTGGGTTGGGGAGATCTATCTGGATTGGGAAGGGTTGGGAGTTGTATGTATAGCTTGAGGGTTTGGGGAGTGCTTCTGATTGTTGGATGCGCTGCGCTGGACTGGACTTACGGTTTGCCTTCTTTGTCGAGGATGACTCCATTCGGGAGCTTGGTGTACCCCGGGGGTACGTGTTCGTCCTTGTTGCTGGTATCCTTTGGTTGAGATGACGATGCCGACGAGGAGGAGCTGGCTGTGGCTGCTGTGGCTGCGGGGAATTGGAACTGATGCGTGAAGAGCTTCTTCTGCGGCGTTGATTGCGCTGCTGTCTCTGTTGCGTCGGGGTAGATTTCGGACATGATGTCGCTGAGGTGAGAAGGAGTAGGAACTGTCAAAAGAAGATGCTATGATACAGAAGATACGCACTCAATCAGAAATAAGAGTGTGCAAGAACCAAAATCTAAAGAATCAGAGTCTACACAGAAAAGAAAAGAAAGTTAAGGTATAGTTGAAGATCCGGCGAGAGAATCTCGCTGATTGGTAATAATAGTAAAAGTGCCCCCGATCTCCGACTTTATCGAAGACCGCCAGTCCCCGATAAGCGGCTTTGTCAGCGGTCGCGCGGTGCAATTGGGAAACTAACTCTCCGACCGAAGCGAACCGAGCAAGCTCCGTGAGGCAGGGGTTCTAGATGCAAGCTGGATCAAGTGTCTCTCCTTGACATTGTTCAATCGACCTTCCATTAAGCTTGTTTTTATTATAGCCCTGACACAATTGTCGATCTTCACGCTTCCTGATCTACTTACGGCGGTTGTATTCTGCCTCTCTCATCGCGTCCGCCTGGCGCGCGGCCACTTCCCGCCGTTTCATCCCCCCCCCACACGCAGCGGACATCTACACACACCCGACGTCGGGGATTTAACTCGGGGTAAAGTCGAGACAGACAAAGCGCAAAGATGGCCCCAAAATACGCGCTGTCGGAGTCTGAGTCCGAACCCGACTCAACAGCCGGCCGTCCAGACATTCCGTCCGATGACGCGCTGGAACAAGCTTTACGCGACACCGTCGCCGATATCTACAAATCGGGCAAGTTAGAGGAACTGACCGTCAAGCGGGTGCGCCTCGCGGCAGAAAAGGCGCTCAAGCTCGACGCGGGATTCTTCAAGACCCAAGGCGACTGGAAAGCTAGAAGTGAAGAGGTCATTCGCGATCAAGTCGTTGGTCTCTCCGTGTCTCTCATATTATGACGCTATTGCACTTCCTTCTGTTTGTTGTGTTTACAATTGCGCTCTAATGTCTCAATTTCTACATAGGAGGTCGAAGAGAAAGCCGCCGAACAATCGGCTCCAGGAAAGAACGATAGCGACTCTGAAAGTGAACTGTCCTCACTGTCCTCACTGTCCTCAGAAGACGCGAAGCCCGCCAAGAGAACGAAATCGACTGGCACCGCCGCATCGCGCAAACGCCAGAAAACCAGCCCTTCGGACGCAGATAAAGATGAAAGTTCAAATATTGAGAATGAGGATCATGAAGACGAAGTAGAGCCTTCCACGAAAAGGCAAACAAAGACCGCCACCAAGAAAAAGACCAAGCCTAGCGAAGAGCCCGCCCCCGATGACTCTGCTGACGCCGCCAATGGGAAAGAAGATCAGTCAGAAGATAAAGTCGATTCCGAAAGTGAGATGTCGGTAGTTCTTGATGAGGAGCCGAAACCCGTTCGCAAGCGACAGAAGAGCGCCGAGACATCCTCACGAAGAGGAAAGAAAGCGGCGCCGGTCAAGGACAAAGATACGGACCAGGATCCCAATCAAGCGGAGATCAAACGGCTGCAGGGCTGGCTGATAAAATGCGGGATCCGCAAGATGTGGGCGAGGGAGCTGGCTCCTTTCGACACTCCCAAAGCCAAGATCAAACACCTCAAGGATATGTTGAAGGAGGCCGGCATGGAAGGGCGTTACTCGGTGGAGAAAGCGAACCGCATCCGTGAGGAGCGTGAGCTCAAAGCCGACCTCGAGCTTGTGCAAGAAGGGGCAAAGCGATGGGGGAAGGAGGCAGGGAGCGACGATAGTGAGGACAGTCGGCCTAGACGGAGATTGAACCGGGGACGTCGAGGCCTGGCCTTCTTGGAAGGTGAGGATGGTGAGGAGACAGACTGATGGTGTTGCATGGATATTGCTAGCTTGTGCAAGCAAGTTTTTCCGGGGCAGGCCCTGGATTACCAAGTTGTTTAAGAGTATGAGCTGTATGAGATACCACTGGCATTTCCTTTGCGTTCATTGTTCATTTTCCTGACTTCGTCCCGCCCATTCGTTGAGCCACCAAGCTGAAGACAGCGACCGAAGAGATAAAGAGGACAAGGTTGTAGAACTGTATAAATATTCATGAGTCTGAAGTTCCGATCCTTTTTCTTGGCATCGAGAGCGCTCGAGGGATGCATACCGCAGTTCTGGAGTGCTCGTTCTCCTCGGCCTCGGTGCGGGCCTCGACAAACAGGCGTCGGAGATTAGGGAGATTCGCCTGGTTTGGTAAAGGTAAGCGAAGTTGTCATAATTGCGCATTGACGGTCTTGTATGTAGTGGTTATTATAGTAACCTACCATAGGTTTCGTATGCTGCAATGGAATGGCAGCAAACAGACTGAACTTGGAAGAGGAATCCTTTGTTATGGATCATAAGAAAGTGTATGTACGGGGTATGAAGTACGAGGCAGTCCAGACCGCCGGGGAAAGGAATTAAGGTGGTGGTTGCGCTTAGTCGGGCGCCGCGTTGTGCGGATTGGCTGTGGTCCATGATGGGGACACTCCCTCCCTCTCCCTCCTGATTATCAACTGTCTTGTTCTGCCGGCCACACTTCCTTGACTTCTTCTCTCCTCCCTCCATTCTTCCCACTCTCATTCTCTTCGTTTCCTTCTTTGCACTGAACATATTTTACTTGTACTTCTGTTCCCTCCTGTCATTTCGGCACGGAGGAGAAAGAGTGTGTGAGAGCTCTCGCTTCCCCGCTCTAATTCTCCCGTCTGCGGCTCACCCTGAAGCTCTCGCAATTCCCCGCAGTCTCCTGCATTCCCTCCTCCGACTTCAACTTCCACCAGCGGAGGCGCGACTAGGCCGTCGCTAGACATTTCTTGGCACAATGGCGATGAGTAGGATTCGGGGGGCCTTTGCGGTCCCCAGGAAAGGAGAGACTTTTGAATTGCGATCTGGTCTTGTGTATGCTATCAATCTGTCCTGTCCAAGCCGATGAATCGATACTGACGCTCGTTATCCTTCAGGTCCCAGTATGCATATGAACGGTATGTCACACGCAAATCCTCTTGCGGATAATTGGCAGCATAATTTAGTCGGCGCAATAAATCTAATACACCATTAGCAAGGAGTCGATTCAGAAGACCATCATGGCCATGACGCTGGGCAAGGATGTCTCCTCTCTATTCCCGGATGTTCTCAAGAACATTGCGACTAGCGATCTTGAACAAAAGAAGCTGGTTTATCTTTACCTCATGTGGGCTTCCTAGCACCGATTGGATATTCGAGCATGACGCTGATTGTCTTTCGCGCCCGACAGGAACTACGCCAAGTCTCACCCCGATCTATGCATTCTCGCCGTCAACACTTTTGTTCAAGACTCCGAAGATCCCAATCCTTTAATCAGAGCCCTTGCCATTCGAACGATGGGGTGCATTCGGGTGGACAAAATGGTGGATTACATGGAGGAACCGCTGCGGAAGACCCTCCGGGACGAGTCGCCTTATGTCCGCAAGACTGCGGCCATCTGTGTCGCCAAACTTTTCGATCTGAATCCTGCTATGTGCCTGGAGAACGGCTTTCTGGAGATGCTGCAGGAGATGATTGGAGATCCCAATCCTATGGTCGTCGCCAACTCGGTGACAGCTTTGTCGGAGATCTACCGCGCTGCTCCCGAGACACAGGCCTTGAAGGTAACCACCAACACACTGCGCAAGCTTCTCATGGCCCTGAATGAGTGTACGGAATGGGGTCGCGTCACGATCTTGACGACTCTTGCGGAGTACAAAACGAGTGAAGTGACTGAGTCAGAGCACATCTGTGAGCGCGTTGCTCCTCAGTTCCAGCATGCCAACCCGAGTGTTGTATTAGCTGCCGTCAAAGTCGTTTTCCTCCACATGAGAAACGTCAAGGCTGAGCTGGCTAGCAACTACCTGAAGAAAATGGCCCCTCCCCTAGGTAAGAATGCTTTGCCCGCGTAGAATTCTTCCCGTTTGCTGATGATGTCAAGTGACTCTGGTTTCGTCTGCTCCCGAGGTGCAGTATGTGGCTTTGAGAAACATTGATCTTCTGTTGCAAAAGCAGCCAGACATCCTGAACAAGGAACTCCGCGTCTTCTTCTGCAAGTATAACGACCCACCATACGTCAAGTTCCAGAAACTTGAGATCATGGTACGGATAGCCAACGACCGAAACGTTGACCAGCTCTTAGCCGAGCTCAAGGAGTACGCACTTGAGGTGGACATGGACTTTGTGCGCCGCGCCGTCCGGGCGATTGGTCAGGTTGCGATCAAAATCGAGGGCGCTAGTGAGAAGTGCGTCAACACGTTGTTGGACCTCATCAACACCAAGGTCAACTACGTGGTGCAAGAAGCTATTGTGGTGATCAAAGATATTTTCCGGAAGTACCCCGGCTATGAGGGTATCATCCCTACACTGTGCAAGTGTATTGATGAGCTAGATGAGCCAAATGCTCGTGCGGCACTCATCTGGATTGTTGGTCAGTATGCGGAGAAGATCAGCAATGCGGGTGACATTCTCGCTGGCTTTGTGGAAGGCTTCAATGAAGAATTCTCCCAGGTATGGCACTCCCTTATGACAACACAAATGCTGTATACTGATCACCGTGACCTGTTTAGACCCAGCTGCAAATCCTGACGGCTGTTGTCAAGCTCTTCTTGAAGCGGCCTGAAAAGGCCCAAGGGCTCGTCCAGAAAGTGCTGCAGGCAGCCACTGCTGAGAACGACAATCCCGATGTGCGCGACCGAGCCTATGTCTACTGGCGCTTACTATCCAATACCAGTGATCCCGGAGCTACTAAGGATATTGTCCTGTCTGACAAGCCTCCAATTGTGACCACTATTCATTCTCTACCGCCTGCCCTTCTCGAGCAGCTGCTCACTGAGCTGTCGACTCTTGCATCAGTTTACCACAAGCCCCCAGAGCAGTTTGTCGGTCAAGGAAGGTTCGGCGCCGACGCTGTCCAGAGAGCCGCTATCGAGTATGTCTCAACCCATTTCAGTCATTTATGTCTACGTTGGGCTAACCACTGGCTTCAGGGAACAAATTCAAAATGCACGCGAGAACCCACTAGCCGCTGCTGCGGCTGCAGCGGCGGTCACTGGCAGCGCGCCCCCTCCCCAGAGTCAGAGCAACGTCGAGAATCTACTGGACATCGATTTCGATGGAACTGCGCCGGCTTCAGCTCAAAAAGAGCCCAGTGGTGGATTGTCTGGTCTCGAAGGTCTTGCCGGAACGCCAGTGCGAGTGGAATCGCCTGCTGCAGGTGCTCCTGCTGGAAGCAACAATTTGGACGATCTCTTGGGGGTCTTCGGCGATGGTGGGGGCGCACCGGCCCCGGCCAGCAGCAGCGCGGGGCCTGGAGCCGATTTGATGAACGGTTTTGCCGGCCTGGATTTGTCAGGCAATGGCACGACATCGCCGCCTCCTGGAGGCAGTCAACCAAAGAAAACCAACGAAGATATTATGTCGTTATTCTAAGAAAGCAGGGCTATGGCTTTTCGATGGTGAACATCGCGGCGGGGCTAGGAGGGAAGGAGATCGATCAAGGAGGCAAGCGCTTGACAAAAGCACACATAATTCGCAATCCATGCATTTTCACATAGATTCTCTCGTCCTTCTATATTGGCGCGACCAAGCTGAATGATCCAAATTCTTATTCTTTATGTTTGTACTTTTTCCCTCTGCTTCGTTTCGTCTGTGACTTCATGTCCCAACTTATCTGCATATCCCTATCACCTGAGGCTCTGAGCATAATTGCTCTGGTCGTTTCCTCTGAGCTCCTACAACTCTTCCAACCGGCTATTACACGCCTGTTTTGGTCTATAGCCTGTCTCGCTTTTGTAAGGAGAGGTGGCGATCTCGGGATGTCCACTGGGGCGAACGAGCCGTGGGCTTGTCGATTATCTGAGAACCAGCCTTATTATTATATTTCAATTCCCAGGAAGAAAAGGCTCACACTGCGACGATGTTTATTTCTGACAGGAGGACCGGGTAGATTGGTAAATTCTTAAGCTGGAATGCACAGATGATTGAAATTGGACTAATCCGCCAGACATGCCACTAGTGCAGCCATCTTACTGAAGGCGTGAGTCACCGCGAAAGATCCATAAGTCCCCCAGTCTACGCCCTTCTCCCCTCACTCCTCCCGACTTTGTTACGCTTTTTTCATATTCTGCAAACATTCCAGGCATAGCAAGATGGAGCATCTTAAAAAAACCTTTGCTCAATGCCAAAAAGAGGGCCGTCCGGCCCTGGTGACCTATGTCACTGCCGGCTTTCCGACAGCCGCGGAAACTCCAGATATCATGCTGGCCATGCAAGCTGGAGGCGCAGGTGAGTTGCCATGAGTACGTATAGCAATTGATGGGACGGAGTATTGATCCTTTTTTTTTACCCCAGATGTCATTGAACTCGGCCTTCCATTCACAGACCCCATTGCCGATGGACCTACCATCCAAAAATCAAACCTGAGAGCCCTCGAAAATGGGGTTACAATCACTTCCATGTTGCAAATGGTCAAAGATGCACGGCAGCAGGGTCTGCGCATCCCCGTCCTCTTCATGGGATACTATAATCCGGTTCTGCGCTTTGGCGAAACCGCCCTGCTTGCAGAATGCAGAGAAGCCGGCGTGAATGGTTTCATTATTGTAGATCTACCGCCGGAGGAAGCTGTTCGATTCCGCGACCAATGTCGGGATGCCGGGTAAGCTGCCTATTACCATTCCGGTTGCTAGACAATGGGGTTCGGTACCGCTAACGCCTGTCGTGGTCATCTTATAGCCTTTCATATGTTCCCTTGATTGCTCCGTCCACGACTGAAGACCGTATGAAGACGCTTTGCGGGATTGCCGACACATGGATCTATCTGGTATCCCGAATGGGCGTCACTGGAGCCACTGGTACTCTTAATAATCAGCTTCCCGACTTGATGAAGCGGGTTAAGGATCTCTCTGGCGGTGTCCCGGTGGCCGTCGGCTTTGGCATCAGCACCCGTGAGCATTTCCTGGGCGTGACCTCCGTCGCTGATGGCGCCGTAATTGGTAGCGAGATCATCAATCAGCTGGCGAATGCCCCTGCTGGACAGGGAGCTCGCACGATTGAGGAGTATTGCGCACAGATCACGGGGCGACGAGTCCCTCGCACAGCAGCAGATGAGCCATCCTCTACCTCATCTACAGCCGCCGTTCCTGCTTCGAAGGCGAAGGAGCCTACACAGTCACCAGCCGCAGATGAAGTTGGTTCGGCGTCCGAACGTGGCCGCTTCGGCAAATTTGGTGGACAATACGTCCCGGAGGCGCTGACGACGTGTCTCAACGAACTGGAGGCCGGCTTCCAGGCTGCGCTGGATGATCCGGCCTTTTGGGAAGAGTATCGCTCTTATTACCCTTACATGGGTCGGCCGTCGACGCTGCACCGCGCGACGCGATTGACCGAGTCCGCGGGCGGCGCGAATATCTGGCTCAAGCGCGAGGATCTGAACCACACGGGTTCTCACAAGATCAACAACGCCCTGGGCCAGATCCTGATCGCGCGGCGGCTGGGCAAAACCGAGATCATCGCTGAGACCGGGGCGGGTCAACACGGTGTGGCCACGGCGACGGTCTGCGCGAAGTTCGGCATGAAATGCACCGTCTACATGGGCGCGGAGGATGTCCGTCGGCAGGCGTTGAATGTCTTCCGCATGCGCCTGCTGGGCGCCACCGTGGTGCCGGTCGAGGCAGGCTCGCGCACGCTCCGGGACGCCGTAAAGAGGCGTTTCGGGCCTGGATCACTCGGCTGGACACGACGCATTATATCATCGGGTCCGCCATTGGGCCGCATCCATTCCCGACGATCGTGCGGACCTTCCAATCCGTGATCGGGACCGAGACCAAGGCGCAGCTGCAACAGGAGATCGGGAAATTGCCGGACGCGGTGGTGGCCTGTGTGGGCGGTGGATCAAATGCCGTGGGCATGTTCTACCCGTTCGTCGAGGATGGCTCGGTGCAGCTGGTGGGCGTGGAGGCCGGCGGCGATGGTCAGGCGAAGCACTCGGCGACTCTCGGCGGCGGCAGCGTCGGGGTCCTGCATGGCGTGCGCACATATGTCCTCCAGGACCGCCATGGGCAGATCACGGACACGCATTCCGTCTCCGCTGGCCTCGACTACCCGGGCGTCGGACCGGAGCTGGCGTCGTGGAAGGATAGCAATCGCGCGACCTTCTTTGCGGCCACGGATGCGCAGGCGCTCGAGGGATTCCAGCTGCTCAGTCAACTCGAGGGGATCATCCCGGCGCTGGAGTCCTCGCATGCTGTCTGGGGGGTGATGCAGGTGGCTCGCGAGCTGGGACCTGGGAAGGATATCGTGCTCTGCTTGAGTGGTCGCGGTGATAAGGATGTGCAGACGGTCATGGATGAACTGCCTCAGTATGGGGGAAATAATTGATGGAGCTGCTATCTAGAATATCCAAAAATCGAATCATATCAAATCTAGCTTCCAAGTGCAAGTTACTATCACTTATCATTGCTTTTCTGGTTGTGTCTGATCTTTCCATTGTCGTACTGGATGTGCTGGATGTCTGTATGTGGTTGGTGGTTGGTAGACCAGTTGGTAGACCAGTTGGCGGGCGATAAGAGAGTGATCCGCCTTCTCGGGCTGCCGCAGTGGATCCAGTGGTCCTCCCTGACTAATAACGATGGAGCAAGCATCAATCAATTTTGGAGACAAAGCAGTTGGAGTCCTCGAACGCCATTGAGTGATTTCCTTGCGTCAGAGACCGTGTCGAATCCCGCGATGGGTACGGAATCAAAGCATCAGGCGATACTACGAGTATCTCAATTGTGATTCAAACACCAACCAGACCACGAAAGTGTGCCATGAAACCTCCTCAATGAAAATCCTCTTCCGATCCCGAGAATCTTCTATCGGCTTTCTATCCGAAGCAGCATCCCAGACTTTAAACCGCGTTTTCACCCGTATCAGGTACTATTTCTGCAGATTTCTAAGCATTTGGCGAGCAACCCGGAGGGAAAGACTCCGCTGGAGCCAGCTAATGATATGAGTAGCTTCTTGGTTGCCCCATCGCCTTTGCAAAGCCCATGGATTTGGCTCTCTTTCGGTCTCCATGCTTCTCTTCTCGGCCTCCTTCTTGGCTTTTCCGTCCCGGTGGATCTTCCCAGGGTTTGAATTGCCTGCACAGGAAAACTTCCCCCAACTCGGAAATTTGTGTCGAAAAGTGGATCGATCAAGGAAACGGGACCGGCGATGGCTTTGTTCTCGGGCGATAACGCATATAAGTTGAAGGGGATATCCCCTCCGTCTTCCCTCGAGGCCTTGTACACGCTCATTAAGGAACCGGTTCTCTGAATTGACACCAGACTTTCATCATGACTGACTATAAGTTCGAAGGATGGATGGGCCTCGACAAGGACTCGGTCGACGGCAAGATGGTCTGGCAGGAGTTTGAGCCCAAGCCGTGGGAAGAGACCGATGTCGACATCAAGGTCTCTCATTGCGGTATCTGTGGTTCCGATCTTCACACTCTGCACAGTGGATGGGTAAGTCCTTTCCCTGGTCTTTCTATCGTTGTTCCTTTTCTTCTTCTGCGTCAATTGTGATTGTTCAGCTAGCATGTCCCAAATATACTGATTCGCCAAACAACAGAAGCCAACCCTCTACCCCTGCTGTGTTGGCCATGAGATCGTCGGTGTCGTCGTCCGCGTCGGCTCCCAGGTCAGCGACATCAAGCTCGGGGACCGCGTCGGTGTCGGCGCGCAGAGCGATTCCTGCCAGGGCCGTCTCGGCGACTGCGCCGAGTGCGCCATGGGCTGGGAGCAGTACTGCCCCCACAAGTGGGTGGGCACCTACAACAGCGTCCACCTCAACGGCGGCAAGTCCTACGGCGGCTATGCGCTGTACAACCGCGTCCCCGCCCGATTCGCCATCAAGATCCCCGACGGCATCCCCTCCGCCGAGGCCGCCCCCATGCTGTGCGGCGGTGTCACCCTCTACAGCCCGCTGAAGCACAACGGCTGTGGCCCCGGTAAGCGCGTCGGGATCATCGGTGTCGGTGGCCTGGGCCACTTCGGTGTCATGTTCGCGAAGGCGATGGGCGCCGACAAGGTGGTCGCGATCTCGCGCAAGGCGGGCAAGGCGGCCGATGCCTTGAAGATGGGCGCGGATCTGTACATCGCTACGGACGATGAGCCCGATTGGGCAACCAAGTACGCCAAGTCGTTGGATTTGATCATCTCCACTGTTTCATCCACGAAGGTATTTTCCCAGATCTTTATTCCCTATCGGGTTTGGATGTGTGTGGGAAAAGGGTAATTTACTAATACTCGTCGTGTACAGATGCCCATGGAACAGTACGTCGGTCTGCTGGCGGTCAATGGTACTCTGTGCCAGGTCGGTTTGCCGGAGGATGGCACCCTGGTGGCGCCCGTTAAGCCTCTCATCCGTCGGCTGAAGATGACTAGCTCGTTGGTCGGTAGCCCTGATGAGATCCGCGAGATGTTCCAGCTGGTTCTGAACAAGGGCGTCAAGCCTTGGATCGAGGAGGTCCCGATGAAGAATGCCAATGAAGCCATTGTCAACATGCATGCTGGTAAGGCCAGGTACCGCTACGTGTTGGTCAATGAGGAGCACTAGACGCACAGGGCTTGGTGATGAGTTATGAACGAATGTATAGACTGTATAATATATTACTAACGAACTGGATTGCTGCGGAAATCGAGCGACTTTCCCTTTCTGCTTTAGATCGAACTTGGCGCCGCTTTTTGCTCACTAAGCGGCCCGGAGTGTGGGGGGAGCACAGAAGTGCGTATCCTAAGCAATCCCTAAGTGATTTCGGATTGCTCCGGAAGTAAATATTAGAGAAGTAACTGTTACTCTAAATCCTTATCTAAATTTATACGATTTAGTTATATAATCTAAATAAAATATATACTATTAATATTATATATTTTATTTTCGTCTTGCCGGCGTGCCCGTCATTTTCCTGGTTTTTAAAATATTAAGCTTTATTTTAATAATTATTTATATTTAACGCAAACTTTCTAACTTTAATATATTTTTAAATATTAATAGAATTAATTTAAATTCTAATTAAAGTTATTAAAAAGGCTTCGCTTACAGATTAATAATATTCTATAACTACTTAAAATCTATATTTCTTCTATCTACTACTTTTTTAGACCTCGCAATATTTAACTGTATTAGAGGCATTAAAACTTATCTATTTATAATATATATATAATTTACTAGTTTAGAAATATTTAAAAAGCTGAATAAAACTTAATAGTATAGAGAATATTATATCTTTCTCAGAGGTATACGTCGAATAATTTAATCTATAAATAAAGATTTTTAATTTAGTTTTCTTTCTTTAAGAAATACTAATTCGGAGACAGAATCAAACTCGGTTCTTTCTTTTATTATAATATATTAGAATTATACAGTATTACTTTAAATATTCTTCCGAAGTACTGTAAATATATACTCTAACAGAAAGATATATAATTATTATAAATATTTTTTACTTTTAGTATTAGACTATATATAAAATAATTCAGATACAACATCTTTAGCTTAAGATAATAAGATAGATATTTATTCAGTAGTGTATAGCAATAAGTCGGTATCTGAAAAACTTTAATTATATAGTCTTTATAAAAAAATTATATAAGAATATATTAAAAAATATTCCAGTTAGTTGGTCTATCTAATTTTATTAATAATACTGCGGATGTATTAATTTGTTTATTTCTAATCTAAACTATTAAAAAACTATAAAAACTAAAAATAAAATAAGAGATAGCTGAATATATTCTTATTACTATAAAAATAAAGGCTACTTCTTTTATATTGTAGGAGAATGTAAAAGGCGGATTACAATATTCTATTATTAAAACTAAACTATAAAAATATATTTAGAACTGACTAAAAGAATAATCTTTATTATAGTATAATTATATAAGCCGAGAATCTGTTATAAAATATATTATAAGACGGTAGATGGAAGTAGAAATTCTATAAATTATCAGAATTAGAAAATATTTAGTATATTCTATATAAAATTTAAAAATCTATATTTATTTATACAACTTATCGTACAAATATAAATCTAAGTATATTAATATATTAATAGAAATAAAGAGTAACTATTCTTTATTAATAATAAATAAAAAATAGAAAAGTAGGATTATTTCCTGCCGATGGTCAGCAGTTATAAAAGTAAAGTATTAAATAATTTATCTAACCAGTACAGCTGTACGTTACTGCTAGGTAGTTACTAAAAATTAATAATAAATATTTTAAGATTAGAAAGATAAATTAACACTTCTTAGCTAGAGCTACCAATCCTTAATTAAATATTAAAAAGATATAAAAAATAGCTAATTATCTATATAGATAATAACTAACTAAATAATTCTTAATACGTCAACTGCCTACATCTAATCTTTATTAAGAATAAAATATAATCTATTACTGAAATTTCTTTATATAAATATATTTTAATTGTTGTTTATATCTTATATATATCTGTTATATCATCCGGCTATTCTATCTTCCAAAACTATAATTAAATATACTCTAATCTAAATATATTTAAATAAAACTAAATTAGATAAGTCGTAACTTTTCCTTTAATATCATAAAAAGCAGCATTCTTAGCTGATATCTTAAGTTTAAAATTTTAAAAGAAGTCCTTAGATTAATATATATTTATTTTCTATTTTCTACTAACTTCGAATATACAGCAGCTTATTACTAGACAGATACTTAATTTAAAATAATAAAAAGACGCTTATTTCTCTATCTGGTTTCGGATGGTCTTAATTTTAAATTATAAGTCTAAAATCAGACGAGCAGTAATTCTTTCTTCCGGATAAATTTCAGTTATAGATAGAGACCCGTTTCTTATTTAATATTATATTTAAGTGATTGTAATAGATAAATACACATTTACTTAGAGATATATATATATAAAAATGCGACGTACTATTCCTCAATTAGAAAACCATCTAACAGTAAGATAAATTACTTACTGCTTGCTACTAAAGTTCATATTCGGACTAGATCCATCTGAAACTGGTCTACCGCCTGAGACTAATCTACCGCCTAAGACCGCTTTACCGCCTCGGATAAGTCTACCGCCTGAGACTACTTCACCGCCTCGGATAGATACACCGCCTAAGACTGGGTTGACCAATCCACCGCTCGAGATTTAATACCGCCTGAAATCTAACTCACCGCCCGGACCTAGACAACGCCTGGAATAAATCTACCGCCTGATAGATAACTTCTCCTCAAGGCGGTAAGGCTAAAGCTCACCGCTCGGTAATATATAATTCCCTTAAAAACAATACAGCTTTCTTAATCTACATTATACCGTATCAACTACTTCTACGCCACACTGTGGCTCGACTATGACCCTTACGTACATCGGCTTGTCGATAACAGATGATAACGGAATGTTTTAGAGATGGACAAACAGGACAGTACGGCTTTATCACTTAATTAATCGGCCCTCACGAATAACGAACGATTTCTGTTCTGAGGGGGCTCGAATTGTCAGCACATGACAAGCGCCGGGGCGTCAAGGCTACCTGGGTGCCGCAGCTGCGGTCCTCGACGACAAATCAGTGACAACTGAAAGCTTACAGGTACAGGTCGGACCCATGGACCAATGGTCGGTACATGCTGCCGAACTAATCGGTATCCTTTATGCAATCAACCTCATCATTAGAATTGTACTGCAACAGCGGAGAGCCGGCCACAAACGAGCAAGAAAAGTCACTGTTCTCAGCGACAGCATGTCAGCACTACAGGCTATTCAGAGCCCCGGTAATAAATCAGGCCAGCAGATTATCTTTGCGATCCTTCAAGCAGCCAAGAACACGAAAACACACGGGATTACAATTCGATTACAGTGGGTCCCCGGACACAGCGAGACCCCCGGCAACGACACAGCCGATCGGCTGGCCTGAGAAGCAGCTATAACTGGCAAGACACACCCGCTTTCTCCCCTGCTCTCGCGCGAGAGGGCATACATCAGACAAGGAATCCTCACCCAATGGGAAAAGGAATGGAAAGAGTCCCGGGACGGCGGCCGTCTCCGGAAAGTCGACAACACACTGCCAGCAGGATACACCAGACGACTCTACGGAGCTCTGCCAAGAAATCGAGCATACCTTCTGACCCAGATGCGGTCGTGACATTGCTGGCTGTCCACGTACGGGAAGTTATTCGGCTTCCGCGATGATGACCGGTGTCTCTGCGGTGAACGGGAAAGTATTATACACGTCCTTCTAGACTGCCCGCTGCTCAGAGACCTACGTCGAGAGCTTCGGGAAAAGGTGGGCGACGCGCTCAATAGCATGTCAATCCTGCTGGGAGGACCAGGTCAGGAGGGTGGAAGTAGAGCCAGTAACGCTTCACGCACTAAGACAGTTGAGGCTGTCTTGGACTTTGCGGAAGCATCCCAGCGATTTCGAAGCCGCGCGCCATAAGGGCAGCTAATCAACATTAACGGCGCAAAGGCCATAATAGGCTCCAACGAGGCTCTAAGTTCGTTTAAGAATTGGTACAGGATCAATGTTTATTAAAGAGATACAAATAGTGGTAGTAGCCTGCATATCGCCTTAGCGAGGGGTCAGGGTAAATGAATCCATCCATCCATCCATCCATCCATCCATCCATCCACATGACAAGCGCCTACCGAACATGAAACCAGATGATATGATCCAGCCAAAGGACGACTTATGAACTAAAGACTCGGCTACATACAGCGAAACTCACAAATTGTGTTGACCCCTTTGCTGACCCCTTACTTCCATTAATATTCTCAGATCTGACGGTTTTAGTCAAATACTTTCTGGCTATACCAGTCCACTTGGTCAGGTTTCAGAAGAATTCGATGCCGGACTTCTAATCATCTACCGATGCGAACAGGCAGTGATTTAGCCTTTCTCGCAAATCCCGAAACAACCATTTGTTATAAAGATTGATATGATTCGATAAGCTGCTCGCATGATCGCTATATAAAAATCATATCTCTATTTTATTGCAGCAACTACAAGCTAGAGGATTTTCAGTCTTCTTCAAGCAATAAGTTAGAAGATAAGATGAGGCACTGACAGGCGTCGTCATCAGTCAAACCTGATGTTACTGATTTTATATCACTTTTCAGTCTGCTTTAATAGAAGTGCAAATAACTTAGCATAAAGCGGAGAAACTTAATACAAGTCTGCCGCTATTATTCTTCCTATAGAACTTAATTATTTCCTATAGGCACTCTTCTTGTTCGGTCTCCGATTGTCTTCGTTAAAAAATTATCCCACTCCTAGCAATGGGCCCGATCTTAAGAAATAACACTGCCGAAGTACATGCGGTGACCGACCTGGACGATGAACATACACACAATAGCCTTCTGTCTCTACGATGGACCGTTGAGAGCGGCTGGTGGCGCCGATCCAGGTGGGTGCAAGGCAAACGATGTGAAGGATTTACCCCTGATATATGTCTACAGCTATACAGGGTGTCTCCTGTACAATGTCGGCTCCTTTATGCTCCCTGCGTTGTACAGCACTCTAGTCAAGATCTGGATTGCGAACATTGACTCTACCCTAGTGGTTACAACGGATGTCTATACTTATATCGGCACTGTTGCCGAGGTACTTAACGAAGGTCTTCCTCGTGCCGTCTGGGTGACTATCGCGGATCAAGTTACGCGGTCATACGAGTCTCGTCTAGAACTCGCACATGCTCTGGTCGCGTTCCAAACAGTCCTCGGTCTGATCATGAGCATAATTTTCACCAGCGCAGCCAGAGCCTTCACGGCCACCTTCGTCCGGCGCGAGGCTCGGAAAGCAAGTATTACCTATGTTCAGATTAGTGCATTCTCAGCCCTCAGCTCTGCTATAGAAGTTGCAGTATCCAACGCGACAAGGGCCCTGGACAAGCCCGACGTTCCTCTCGTGATTAGTTCGGTCAAGATTATCGTGAACATTATCTTAGATCTCCTGATCATTTTCAAGTTTCATGTGGGTGGCTGGTCTCCAAATATTAACATGCAGGCTGCGATTCGTCTGGGCTGTGACATGGTCGCGGCTCTTACTGGCTTAGCATACTTTATCCTGACAACAAACCTGTCCGAAGAACGATGCAGCTGGCACTGGATTGGAAAATATCCAAAATTCTCTGCCTTCTTAACGCTTCTCAAACCAGGTTTGATCACCTTTGTCGAGTCGGCAGTGCGAAATGCGCTATACCTCTGGTTGGTTGCAGGAATTGTGACAATGTCCGCAGACTATGCTACAGCATGGGGAATATTTACTACAATTCGATGGGGTTTGATTATGGTGCCTGTTCAGGCACTGGAGGCTACGTCTCTCGCTTTTGTGGGGCATTCCTGGGCTATCTTCAAGGGAAATAATATACAGAGTGGGAGTTGGAGAGAACTTGCAAGTGAGTCCCAAGTCATCAAGCAGCTTTCGGGTACAAACTTATGCTTTGTAGTGGTCACGCGAACCGCTTTTCTCTCTGCTGGTATAGCTTTAGCTATCGAAGTACTCCTCTGCATCCTTCTGGCTACTGTAGGGTGCAAACCGTTTGCGTACTACTTGAGTCAATCCGAAAGGGTTGCTGAAATTACGGCTCATATGTTGCAGACGATAGACTGGTGAGTTCCCAGTAGCTACAACTTCTATGTTATCGATTATCCATCATCACTCATCCATTCAAGGTGTTATATTCTATATGCGATCTCTACCCAGCTGGCCACCGTACTGCTGGCCACCCGTCCAATGTGGTATCTCGTGCAAAGTCTCATTTCCAGCCTTCTTTACGTCCTTCCTTGGGCAATTGTCTGCCAAGTTGCTCACCTTGATCCTCAAAATGCTTGGACTTATCATAGCCTCGTTTTTGGAGGAAGCCTGGTATTTACGTTCTCGGAGATTTGTTAAATCATTCTCCTGTGGTTTTGGAAAACTCGGTGAAGCTTGTTGGTGCTATACCCTTACATGTACGAAGAACTTTAGGATCACGTTACCAGTTTTTGTATGATGGCGTAAAGGTATATCAGTGGAGCTTATCGTACAAATTGAATTTGCTATAAAGGGATTGTCTACACTTATGATGTCAATCAAACGCCAGTTGATCAACGGTTGAACCAAATCGACGGACAATGAGCGTAAGGATCGCTGACAAGCATTGTTCAACAAGTGCAGGCGGAACTTACGTTGCTTTAATGTGATAAACGGTGCACTTAGCTATGAGCCATCAACTACGAAATACTATATGTGCAACATGTTGCGAGGCTGACTAAACTATGCTAGTACGGTCGAAGCTCACAGCTTCATAGCGTAGAGACCAGGCTACGTATTGATTGAAAATTAGCTCATTCGTTGTTGAACTCATTGTTCAGTCTGTTCAACGAGGAATCGGCGTTGCACAACAATCACACAGAAGTTTGAAACTGGAAAGGAGGCTTCTCTGATTAAAGGCGAGAGAAAGTAAATGATAGTACGCTTTTGGTGTGATAACGATGGAGGTGGCTGCAATATGTGTTCAACTACGAATTGCTGTATGTGCATTTTGCGAAGTTTAGGCCAGTGGGTAAAATACTTTGCACACCCATCGCAGCCGACTGTGGGCCTTTTGCGTAAATCTGGTATTGCTTGTGCCAATACCTTGTACATGTTAAACAAGCCACTAAGTGCAGAATTTGTTCTGAAATAACAATAATCATGGTTGCAACAGCACAAGGAAAATCCGTGAAGAGGCTAGTTTGCCATTAATCCTACGAAGGATACTGATGGTCAAGATTATGTGGATATTGGTGGAAATGAGCAGCTATGGTATGTGGAGCTTGGTTGCAGCTAACTGCTCTGGTCCTAGATTGATAGGGTCGGGACCAAGAGAAGGCTCTGCGACGGAAAATCATATCCTCCGGCTCCAACCATCAGTGGATGTTATCAGACACGCCAAGGTGTCTTCCTGGTGACGTAGGCCAACAGCTATCCGACCTTGCTATTCGACAATATATGGAAGCTCTCACAAGTTGAATGGCTAATGAAAGCTCACCGGAATACAGGGTACTATAAATGGAGGCCGAAGAACGGAGAAAATTAGCCGAGGAGAAGAGGAAGCAGGCGGAGGAGGAACGAGATCTAGAGCGAGAACAAACGCGTCCTACCAGCTTCGGAGAGCTTATCCGTTACTGCCACGATTTTTTCTTACAGCGCTTGAAAATCGAAGCACCATCTCAATCGACCACGGGGAAGATGCCGCCGCCCATGGGAAAGTGCTGTCCATCGCGGTTCCGGCCGTGGGTAGACTGCATCGCCATTCAAGGGCAGATCTACCGTTCGGTGTGCGACTACTCACAACCGTCAGATCAGATGCGGGGCTCTTATTGCAGCCGCGACTCTTTCTGAAAGCTCTCGGAGACGAATTCAGCGAAGGACCCATAAGCAGTGAGCAGGATTTTGAGATTTACGAACGATTTTGCGTTGGAAATCACGTCCGCGATATTATTAAAAAGCTGCACACCATAGATGCTGCTCGAGACGAACTCAGGTTGGGCGAAGGTGTCCAGTTTGACAGATATGCCAACGCTCTTGACACAGATGAAGAGGATAAACATGGCAAGGACAAGACAACCAGTTCTCGGCGTTCCAGACCCGATCAATTCTGCATCCATCGCGCGGATGGCAAACAAAAAGCCCTATAGATGACGGTCGAATATAAACCACCTCACAAGCTGTCCGTGGAGAATTTTCGCGCAAAACTCCGACCGCTGGATTTCTGGCGTGAGGTGAACAGGCCGGATTCTGTTTCCACGGAGAGGCCTGAGAAATTCAAATAAAACCGCCTGGCTGACAGGCTCGGCAGTGGTACAGGAATACCATGTTCATGATCCAGGAAGGTCTCAAATACTCGTATCTGACGAACGGCCTCGCCTTGGTCCTGCTGAAGGTAGACTATGACGGTCAAGCACGCTGTACTACCACCTCTGCGAACCAAATATGGAAGTCAATCATTGGAAGGACGAGAATCTGCTACAGCAGCCGGTGACATCTGTTGCCCGGGTGCTGTGCCTGTGCTTGATGAGTTTTCAATCGCGGTATCGAGATCAGGAGTGGAGGAATGCGGCGCGGGCGCATCTGCCGGAATGGAAGACAAGCTTCGACCATACACGTTCACAAATTTCCGCGTCAGAATTGCACCACAATCCACCCGGTTTGGGATATACAGCCTCAGAGTACACCGGCTCCGAACCTACGCGTCCGAATATATTCCTCATCGTCGCCGGTGCAGTCGCCCCTCCAACGTCAGATTGCCACTCGGTCGCGACGTAGCTGTGCACCTTCGAATCCCATGTTCAATCCAGAAGACGCCGGCTTTTCGTCCGACTCAGAGGCAGATGACGCCATGGAAGGACGAAAACGTCATCTAAACCAGTACTATCGTCTCCAGCATCCCCTTCGGTACAACCGCCGGCTCGCCACACAGGCTCTCGCCACGGGCCGGGTGATCGATGCCAGAAGAACACTAGACCTTTCTGCACTCAGCGTTGCTTGCTAGGTTTGCAACAGGGCGGCGAACTGGATTTGCGATGTCCCAATGTCGGGCTTCATCGAAAGGGAGGGAACAGTCAATTTCACCTGATCAAGACAGAGACTATGGTCAAGCAGATCAAGCAGCAGCTATACGGGAACATCGACCACGGCTGCGCACCAATCGGACATCGTGGTGCATAAGGGGTGCCGTTCAAGGTCACCTGCACCACATATGGATATACAGTGGTCGGGAAAGGAATCACACGACCACTCTGGCATCAGGTATCTTGTGAGGCCGAAATATATGGTATACTTTCGCGAGTGCAAGGATCAGCTGTACCGGTGTTCTGGGCAAGCTCGATTTGGATAAATTCTACTTTGTCCATGGTGATGGGGAAATTCGTTATATGCTGCTGATGGCTTAGGGTGGCGAGCCGTTGGTCTAAGAATGCAGGAAATGGCGGTTGCTCGTGAGATTTCGAGGTCCACTAGGGCAATCCGTCTGTCCGGTATCCTGCATAACGACCTTCGGCCGGACAATACCTTGTAGAATGCGGAGTTGGTTAGAGCCCTGATAATGGACTTTCATTTCCAAACTGGATCTGCGGCCCATTCGAAAACTAAAAATTTCCTCCTGTGGAACTGAGGAAGACGGGCGAAGCGACGTGTGACCTGCAGTTGATTGCAATGGGAGCTAAAAGGCCCTGTATAAGTTATATGTGCTTACTAAGGCATCGCAAATGGACGACTGATGCGGCTATGTGGCGATCTTTTCTGCCGTTTCTCAGCGTACTTGGCCGCGATGGGCTTCTGACAGTCGTCGCAAATGATCAACGAGGATTCATAGCGTGCACTTTTACCGACAAGCCTTTCTCAGTATTAAATTGTCAGCTTGCATGGAAGATGGAGTTAGTAATTGAAGCATGGTTAACGTGCACAGACGCACTGCCGGATGTAAATCACAATTGCACCCGAACCTGGAGGGGTAAGGAGTAATGCTTACTGATTACAGCGCGTCTTGACGTGTTATACGTTGGATCAACGATCGCACACCTTCCGTTGTAATGAGCGATACGCTCTACCCAAAGAATAAAATAGTACAAGTCCAACATCTCACACAGTTGAAGCTATGCTACGCTGTTGCGGCCGGCGCTCTGTAGCGCACTGGATTCGTCTGGCGAATGTTGCACTTGTTGCGATTCAGAAGTATCCCATCCAGGTTCATGGCGGTCGCAATGCAGCCACGTACTGGTAGGGACTAATGTCTATTATTGGAGGGATTGGGGCAAATATCTAGCCAGAATATGCCGGGTAACGAGCGAACTGTACTCAATACAAGGGCCTTAACGTAGTTTCATAAGTACATCTTATCCTCTTATTGACACCACAACGCTTGTACAGCTGACCGATAGAAATATCTTGATGCAATTTTCTGATTTCAAAGTGATGTTGCTAGTTTTCAAAGATTTTTTTGCCTGCATTTATTTAGAAAACCTGTGCGATAATCAGTCACTCTACCGGCAGTGTGCACTAATGTACATAGTTCTCTTGTGAGGTTTCGAATTTTATCTCGCCAAAACCGTACTCGATGCCATTGGTATCTGACAAGATGATTTAACATGTTATCTACCGGTCAAACTATCCAAGACTTCAAATTCGAGCGGATACCCACGACCTCGAACAGCCGAAAACCGGTTTTGAGGTGCGCGACGTCCACAGCAATCCTGATCGGGCAAAGGATTAGTCGTGTTGTAGCATTTCAAAGGGACATGGACCGGCCCAGACGTCTCGCTCCCTGCTTAGCAGTTGATGCCAAGCTAGTTGGCCCATGGATTTGACAATAGACTGCTGGCAATGCTAGGGCCGAAAGACCATTTAGGTGAGTTGCAGTCAAAAGGAAAGTTCAACTACCTGCTAAGAAAAACCACCGAGTCAGTTTTGCAGGAATTACGCGGGTGGCAACTGTTCAACATATTTGCTATTACGAGTCTGATGCTAAATTACCCTGCTATCTTAAACTATAGCAGTATATTTTTAAAGCCTCTTTTCTCCAAAGCTTTAGTCACTTCCCTTATCCCCTAGCCAAATCTCCTTAATCGGTTAAGCAAAAGGAACATCCGTTAGGAAGCACAATTTTTTGTTGCATCTCATCGTCGGTCCATTGAAAAAATAGGAAACACTTTCAACATGGCGAGCTTTGTACAGTCGGAAATACTAGGTACAATTTTCGAAACTACTACAAGGTTAGTTTGGAAGTCTGAAGGCCTATATCGGCACCGTTAGGAAGCTTATTGCTTGCAGATACACTGATCTCAAGGCAAAAGAGCTGTTGTTATCTGGTCTCCTCTGGTACCTTCTCAAATTCAGAATCACACGGCAACATGCCGTAATCTTCCGTGCACTGATAGAGCTATGGGAAAGCTCCGCATATGATGAGATTAGGCAGCAGCATGTCGTCTTGAGGAAAATAAGGTCCCCCTTCAAAACGAGACGCAAATCAAGAGAGGTTCTTGAGGAAATAGTTTTGTTGAAGCAACTCCAGCATAGCAATGTGAGTAAGCGTGAATTATCAGTTCTACGCGGCTACTGATAACCATGTTGGAGCGAAGCTAGTCTTGCTCAGTCATATTTTCGTCTCACCTTTAGACAACATGTCTGTGTATCACTGAGGTCTTGCCTTTGAGAAGTCATTGACAGCATCTAGTTACCTTGTGAGCGAGTCCTCAAAGACTCATCTGACCCAAATAATCAGAAAGGGTGGTATAGACAATGCATTTGCCACCTATTTCGTATATCAGATTCTCGTGAGTACGGGCTTCAGTGAGTGAGAGGTGAACTGATTACTGACAGCTATCAAGCGAGGATTAAAATATCTTCATTCCACAGGCCTGTCTCACTGTGATCTTAAGCCTTCTGTGATCCTTGTCGATGACCACGCTGAAATCAAAATTAGCAATATCGAGATCAATAGCCCCAGGTACTGTCCAATCGGTAGTCGGTTCAATAACCACTATCAAGCCCCGGAGGCTATTCTTGCCTACCAGCGAGCAGACTCATCAGCCGATATTTTTAGTACGGGGTGTATTTTAGGTGAGATGCTTCAGGGGAACGCACTCTTCGCCGGTGAAGATTTGAGGCAGCAACTCGAAATATTCAGAGACTTATTGGGCTCCCCGCCGGAATGGATGCTCGAGAAATGTTGTGACAGAAAAGTAACAATAAATCTTTTTCTTATGAGATCGAACGCGAGCTAATATCAAGGAGATTTGCGACAAGACCTTTGAGATCGCTACAGATGTGTTCAAGCCAATGTATCATGACTCGCCACGAGTTCCAGACATGAGTAGTCTGGCTTTATTCGAAAGCACTGATACTACACTTGGTAGGCTTTTTCTGCTCTGCCACCCCTCTACGCCAAGGGCCTCCCTTGGTGCCAGAGTCTGAAAAGCCCCAGCTTATGGGACTAGTACTCGACTTACTTAAAAGGATGCTGGTGTTCGAGCCCCGAGGGAGGCTATCCGCTTCAGACGCCCTTGCACATTCTTACCTTGAGCGATATCATGACCCTACAGATGAGCCAATCTGCCAGAGGCAATCTGAGTTATTGGTTGATGAAAGACTGCCTGGAAATCCATGGATGAAAGAAATGTTTGTGGTAAGCCTCGCATATACTATAGCGCGCACTAATGGTCATCAGAATATCAGAAGTCCTTAAACATAATTGAATTAATGAGCTATGTTGCGGTATCGATAGGTTTTGCGGAGCATGTTTGTGCAAAGCACTGGAATCGCCAGGTAATGGTTAGGTACTAGCTAATAATAATAACTACAAAAAATAGTACTTATTTGACATCAAGTTCCTGGCCGTACGTATTGAGCGAATTTCGACTGACAATTAGATAATCGATCAGTAATCCATCTGTTTTGCTGATTTTCAGCGAGTTATTGGGGTGGGGGTCTTCGGTAAACCAATGCTTGAGAGTAGAGATTGGGCTTTCACCTAGTGGTTTAGGATATGAATGATGTTTGAATCGGATTCCCTCTTGTTTGTTCATGGGCCTGTTTGATGGAACACGGGAGCGGAAGGGGTAGTCAGCAGATGGACTTGCCAATAAATGCCTCGGGGTTTCTAGAAGTAATGCTCTCGTCATAGCACTAGCCTTGATCAGTGTCGAATACCTCAGGGTTGTCTACAGATGAGATCGTGTGTCTATTCTAATCATGATCGACGGATAATGTATCCGACGATTATAACTTATATGGCCGGGCATGGCCCAGCCACCCTTCATTTGCAATTAGTCACATTACATCCATTCTCACACAGGCTTTCGGCTGTCTTGCCCGCCCAATCAGAATCCCCTACCATGTCTAGCTTCAAACCCCTTACTCTTATTCAAATTACCACAGCCTACCTGCCACCTCTCGCTACTTCCCATGCCGAGGCGCTACCCGAGGGGTCATTTGCCACTGCTACTTGACTGAAGACCATTAACGATTATGGCGTATGGTGGAGCAAAGAAACAGCATTCGCTCGGATGTCATCGCCGAGAAGTAGGGCAATTTCAGGTGGGTCGCGCGCGGGGTAAGCGTGCTGGCGTCTACACCTATAAGCAAGATTTCCTTTCCAGTTACCAATGTCAGGGACATTTCCCTAGAGGGAGAGTAAAGCTTCTACAAAGACAGTTCTGGCTTTTCCTGTATTGATAGACAATGGGTTCCATTAAGGGGCGTGTATCAACCCAAAGCGAGACACAAAGAACCCATCCGTATATTGCGGACCAAATATCACCTGCCACAAGTGACGAGCCCGCTATATCTTAACCACTCTTGGTATTTGGTCAGCCACTGTGCAATTGACTTTCGGATACAGATTATCGCATACGGCTTTTGTAACTAGCTTCGAGGGATTTCTTCGCTCTCGCCACTTGTGCCTGCTTCAGTTTTCTGCTAGATCAACACCGCAGAAGTCTATAATCGACTTTACGACCTCTTCGGCATTCAATACCTGGCTCTGCGCTGAATTCTCTTCTTGCTTCAGAATGATTTCAACACTGCTTTGCATGATTTGAATCTAGTTTCTGCTGCGTTTCATGTTGGATCATCCAGTCAATGAGTGGCTGCTACTTCCTAATAAGACTGGTTCTAGGTGGAATCTATCTGAAAATGGGTTCAGGTCGTTGGTTTACTGGGAATAGCTTGTTTCATGTACTTTTTACGTTGATTATTAGCTCATGTCTACGTCGCTCCAGTAATAAAATCCCTTGCCGGTCCTCGGCTGTCAGCCGGCTTAGTTAAAAAGTCCACCTAAGACCCATGTCAATTGCAGGAGTCTGCTCAACGATAGCTGATTAGAAATCAATAACCACAGAGATACACACATGATCAGGTGTCATTACGAAGCTAGATTTCACTGTTTTCGCACAAGATATAATCGGAAATATCTTGCAACATATTCCTAACTCGACCATATAATTTCTCCTTTCTCTTCCCACGAATCCGGGCCAGACATATGTGACGATCGGTGCATACATTTCAAATGAAGACACGCCGCGGTCGCTCTTCTTCTCCTCGACGCAGCCGTGGCGACTACTCGAACCCTGTCATGAAACATCCTGGCTCGTCCGAGACACAAGCTGGTCTCAAGTCATTTACAGGGGCTGTGACCGGCGCATCCTATGGTTCAGTACAAAGTTTCGGCGCCATGGTCATCTTACAGGAGTATTTGGAAGGAGCTTTTGTAGTGCAGATGGCTAGCGACAACTCAGAGACGGTGTTAGGTCACTCACCAGATACTCTATTTGCGCTTCAGAGCTTCTCTGACCTTTTAAATGACGATCAAGTTGAGATATTCTCCCACTACATTGACCTCATTCAGCCTCCGGTCGATAACCGCGTCATCGTTGGTCCCGCAATGTTTGAACTTACTATTGACGATCGGCTTGGCATTTCACGGCGGCTTTGGTGTTCCCTTCACGCCAATCCTCTCGATAGGAATACATTGATATGCGAATTTGAATTGCAAAATGATCATATGAACCCTCTTAATGCTGCCGCTAGGATACTTCCAGCTGGCTTGGCCGGAACCTCAGGCCACTTACCAAAAAACTGCCGCAAAACTAGTGTGTTTGATGGTATCTACCGACCATTGCGTATACTGCCTAGTACACGCAAGGGTGTCGCCGAACTCACCGCTATGGAAGCGATTAGAATTGTCGACCAAATACAAAATCAGCTAGGTAGTGCTTCGACTGTAGAGGCCTTGTTGGAGATCACGGTGAGCTCAGTCAGAGATTTGACTGGCTTTAGCCATGTGGTGGTGACTAAGTATGAAAGCGAGACGCATGCACTCATTTCGCCAGCTTTAACAGAATCAAGTTTTATGGAGTTGGCCATTCCCCACCAAGCACAGAAAATCCCACATGCAGAGCAAGTTTGGTTAGTATATGACCAGGAGCAAACGAATTCTCGGATGATCTGTCGGGACACCGAGAATGCCAAGCATACGCTTGACATGTCATGTGCATACCTGCGGGCAATGTCGCCAAGTCAGGTCAACACTCTGCGTCTAAACAAAATACGTTCCTTCATGTCGGTCAATATTATTGTCCCCCATAAAGTTTGGGGCGTGATCTCTTGTCGCTCCTACGAACAGTTTCCCATGAGGGCGCCTCTCCCGGTTCGAAAGATTTGTCTAATAATCTGCAACACACTCGCACGCAATATCGAGCGCCTTTCATATGCTCCGCATCTTCCGCGACGAGCTTCTTAGATCTCTGGCAGCCGCGGATAAATCTTGTTGGTCATCAACCGTCTGGCACGATCCGCTACGCAATCAATAGACCTGATGCACCAGACTTTGCACCACGCAGATCTAGAAGTCGGCGATGGCCTGAGTCGACCTGCTCAGCGGATGCATGATTGACTCTGAGGTCTGTTTAAACAAGTGCCGGTTACGGGAGGTGACACAGAGTTGGCGGGAGGATGCGGCGCAGGCGACCATTACCGCTGCCATGAAGATAAGGATTAAACAGAGGATTAGAGTCGATGAATGGCAAATGATAGCAGGGAACCAAGACCACGTACCGGCTCCTATCTCCATTGACGACCAGAAGTAGAACCAGGAGATGTCCATATTCTGGCCGTAATCGACGCCCAGAATCACGCGTACTAGAGCGATCGCCATGATCACTACTGTGATGAGGAAGAAGCATAGCAGGCTAGCTTTTGGCGCTGGGGAAGTTGTGATTCCATAGGATAGGAATAGGCACGGAGAGAACTGGCAACAGACGTTGCTATTCTGTTTAGCTTGAGCAGACTACCCAAAAAAAACAAGCAAGGTCAATCCAGTTTATTTATCATAAAGAGCAGTTCAAGACTACTTGCCAAAAGCCATCATATCTCTCAATCTCATTTCACTCTCCATTGAGTTTGCTTGCCTTGATTCAAGGCGAAAGTGAACAAGGGAGTTGTGGCATACTCCATGTGGCTACCACACCACCGGTATCGAGATTGTATGGTCGCTCTCGCTTTTAAGTCCTCTGGGTATCTTCCCGGTCAACAATATCAGATGTCAAAGGACAGTGATATAATTGAAGCTGCTTTGGGCTGGCTTTTGAAAGTGAGGCTATGCAACGTGTCGCTCAGACAGGCGGGTACCCCGCAGTTTCTTGTCAGTCGATGGAGAATTTCTTCCGACGACGGGTCGGAATGGCCCGACGCATCTTAATTGGTGGAAGGCAGCTCGCCCATAAATGTATCAGAATTAGCAAACGGTGTCGAGCCTTCCAGGATATATCTCGCGAGTAATTATGGCAAGTGGTGGGTCGCAGATATCTATCTGGATGGTAAGATACTGCTATCGTAAGAAAAGCAGAAATTGAATGCTAATGAATGCTCGGTAATAGATGTTGATGATGCTCTAAGGGATCACCTAGTTGAAGAGTACGATCTTAACCGAGAACATACAGATGGGTATATCTATCGCAAAACCCGTCAATTTGACGATGACCATTCTATTGGGACAAGGTGAAGGCCCATTTATCATTATCTAATCGCCAACGCCGGGAGCAAATTATCAGTAACAGCTGGCTTCAAAAAGCCTTCGACGAGCTACTGGATATCCCAGGTCTCTGGATAGACGGGATGAGGCTGAGTATGGTACATAGACTAGTCGCAATCAATTGCCCGGGGGTACGCCAACGCAAAGTCTGCATTTGGAATGTTTTGCGACCGCTAGACCTGCTTGCGAGACTGCAACACAACCTACTTTAAGCAAACCCGTATAAGCCCAAGCTCGCTGTGGTCTGCCAAAACTGCAAGCCCAGGAACATGACAAATCGACTTTATTCTTGCCACTCTTTATTGATGAGTTTCCCAAGGAGAATCATGTGACTTCTTGGTTTGTCCGCCGCTGTGTCTTTGGTGCCTTTCTCGGAGCCAACCTGACGCCTCTCGAAGATGGCCTCCAGAATATCCTGGTTGGATTACTATCAGTCCATCACCCCCAACCGCCAACCCATTATTTCCGCAGATCGAGACCCTCAGAAGCGGACCGAGTCTGGATGGCTTGGAGACATCGGCTGCAGATTTAATGGATGTTGAACCTGTTGCTGACTCCCTGACATTATCGTTCCAGACTTTTCAGTCGCTGGACATCAACCAAGAAGCCGGGAACTTCTCATATCTCGTATCACGGAAGCGAATTTCGAACGGAAGAACGGAAGATCAAAATCTCTATGAGTTCTTTACAACCCAAAGGGGAGAGAGCCCAGTTGAATTCGTAGCTTGCTGGTCGGTCAATGAGGATAGTACAGCAGATGAGTTTTTGGGGTTTCATCTGCAAAATGATTGCTTGGGAAGTACACATTAAAGACCAAACGTGAAGAAAGCGTTGTGTATTGACTCAGTTTTAGCGGGCTTTTGTTTCTTGTTCACTATCGTTATTCAAATATGCGTATCGGACTCTGTATTTAAGGCTCACTTTTATCAACCAGATCACATTTCCTCCATAGTATGTACTGTACAATCTAAAGTATGTCAAGCTAACTGCAGTCAACTATACAGAAATTAGTTAACTACCGCCGCTGAGTAAATGAGTCTTGCGATTTAAGTTAATACGTACTACCTACAGGCCACTGAAGTCAATAGTTCTGCACCTGCAATATCCGTGTCGGTCTATCTATTATTATTATGGTCTTTTGCTATTGTCTAGTGTCTAGTGTATAGTGTCTGTACGGAATACTACGTACTTCTTCTCCAATCTTCAGCATGTCCCATTCATACAGAACCTGGAAGTAGAGTATGAGCATGAGCATGAGCATGAGCATCAAGCGGGTCGATCCACTTCCGTCCACTCTCCACCTTCTCGTTCGATTCGGGGCCATCCATTTTATCCACTTTGATCCCAATCGAGTGGAAGGGATGTTCCCACCACCCAATCGTCCGCCGTCATTCCTCTCTCCCCTCCCTCCCTCGCGCTAAATCGACCGACCTGCTTTCGACCTGCTTTCTCTCCTCTCATCTTGCATATCCATCTTTTCCCTCTTGCGGTCTCCTCCCCTCCTATCCCTCCTCTTTCTTCTACCATCCTGCCCTCTTCCTCTTCTCTACGTCGCAATTCCTGCGCCCTGTTTCCCTTGACCTTTCCTCTTCCTCCTTAACCTTTTTTTCCTTCTTTCCCTTTCCTTCGCTCCATATTTTCTCGCCTTTGTCCCTTCTTCCTCTTCCCTCCTCCTTACCCCACCTTCCGCTTCTCCCCGTCCGATTTAATCATAGATCCTCATCATGTCCGAAAATAAGTTGCGCCCTTTGGCTTCGGCCCCTTTTGGTGCCAATACTGCTCTCTACAATCACAAACGCAGAAAGAATATTGGTACTGCTTGTGCCGCCTGCAAAATACAGAAACTAAAGGTGCGCGGCTCAACCTCTTCTATTATTTCTCCCTCCTATCATCTTTTCTTCTCTCTTTTTCCTTTATACACACACTAAACCGAAGGTGGACTGTAGTGTACCGGATCTGTATCCTATACCAGCTGCGTTAAAAGCAATATTAAATGTACTCTTAATAAGAATGCTGATAAACGCTGTCGGGGCGCTCTCAAATGCAAGATCGATGAATTAGCAGATAAGGAGGTATTGCTGGTCTATTTTGTGAGTGTTATTTGTGAAAGTGGTAATAATTATATCATGCCCCTCATCGACCTCATCCGCACCGATCCCACCCTTAACGAAATCCGCCAGTATATTTATCTACGTTTCCCGCTGTCGGAACTGGAGCTGACGCCCGGCCTGGCTCAACTGAATTGTAAAGCCCGACATTTATAATCCCCCGATTGTTTGAGGCCTATGCGCTGTATATTTGAAGCTAAATGTGCCGCCGACTCGCTACGCTACCTCGTACCAGTATACTTTTAGACCGCTGTAGTATCTGATTTCTATTTTATGTCATATCTCATCTCGCTCTGGTTTATCTGGTCGCATCCCTTCTACAACTGGATCGACCGGGATTTGTTTTTGCGGGAGATGCAGACTGGCAAGCGGATAGGGTAATTCTATTTTCCGTTTCTGGTCAACAGTATTCTGGCCGACGTATATGTAGGTTGGCACGTGTCTTATAGTAATTTAATATTCAGCTAATGCGCTTAGGTCTACTCGGACCACCGGGATGTGTTTACCATCCCCGGCGATACTGCCTCCAAAGGCCTCTATTTCTATGAGGAAGCAAAGCGGTTATTCGATTAGAAAGCCGGGTGTATTATATTGCCGACTGTGCAGGGTTTGGGAATCCTATGATTGTGGTAGGTCATTTTTACAACGCCTCTAACAAAGTCCCGGGTTGACCTTCTATGTAGTACTGCTCGGATCGGTCGCGACCGTCAGGGCTGGATCTATTAGAACCAGCTTGCATACGTATTACAAAAACTGTTGCAGAAGAATTCCAGTCTTACTACTAATTCCGATTTAGAAACCTTATGGATGGTTTATGGGCTGAATCGAACCGTCTGGGGGCTATTTAACGTCGCCACGTACGGCCCCTCCGCCCGAACTTCGACTTTCTCCTCCATCGCCCCCCATGCGCCCGGTCCTTATGAAGGAGCTCTACTGACGCGTCGGCCAGGATCCATGCTCTGACCGACTGGAGCCGCCCGGCGATCTTCTTACCCGACCGCCACCGTCTCCTACAGATACGCTATAAGAATAGCGCAGATGATATATGGCAGCCCTATCCACGCCCAGTAGCTGGTATTTTTAGTTATATGGATTATTTATTCATCGTGCTTTCGAATTTGATTTTGATTGTTTATAAAATGACTCGATTATTCGAGCTGCCGCCACACGCCGATCTTACCGCGCGGGTTACTGTATTATACAAACATCTCCAACATGGCGCAGACCACTGGCCCGTATGTTTAAAGAGCATGCGATTCGAAGCGCCTCATATTCTGTGTCTGCAGTGAGTATCTGGTGTACGATTTGGTTCGATTGGTGACTTATAGAGTGATGTAGTATGTTTTATCACTTGACTGTTCTGATGCTGTATGGCGTGGTTCTATCCGCCATACTGCCCTCGCCGATTGATTAAGTTGGGCTCTACGCCCGTGCCGTACGGCTGTCGGCAGTGTGAAACATCGCCCATCTGATCTGTATTTATCGCTCGTGCTGGGGCGATGAGCGCATGCCGGTTAGTAATAGCTTTTTTTTATTGGGGGCCCTTCTAGCTTTATTAAATGGGTTAGATGAGTCTGATAATTAAGAGGTGTTTATCACCCTTTTCGTCGCTGCCAAGTTATTAACACGATGGTAGGACGGAGGGAGGAAGCTGCTGGGGATAGTACGTACTACTGCCCAGGCTCAAGGGGTGGCTCTGCCCACGGAGACTGCCTCTCTGTTTACCATATTTCTCTTGCCGCTTGTGACGACCCCGATGTTGAAAATGGACGAATCCCCCGAGGGGGCGGAGGAAAACAGTACTGCTAGTTGAGGTGACCTGAAACGTTCCTCTGTCTATGCATCGCCTTTTGATGAGGCCTTTTTGATGAGAGGGCCAAGAGATTAGATTGTAAATTAAAAAGATCTTCAGGGACTTTCGATTTAAAATGTCTGTGGAATAGGATTGATGAAGTACCCACTAATCATCGATCATCGATCTCGCAGTTTTATGCCCAAGGTCCATCCCAGGCCAAGCTGGCTTTACATCAACATAAACTAGGCTCTTGTTTTTAGTTGGTCAGAACTGAAGTATATATTCTATAATAATTTGTTTTCAGATGTCTTGAAATAATACAATTAAATATAATATAATTAGATTACTATAATTTTTAACCGGGAATTATAATTTTTAATTAAGAAAAACAAAATATATATTGGTCAGCGGAATTCAGATACTTTATAACCGATAGGATGCTCTTATTCTTATTAGATAGTAATATAATAGGGCGCAAAAAGAATAATAAGTATAAAAAATTAAGATCGCTATCTTTAACAGAAGTTTTACAGTCTGATTATTTAGAAAACTATTCTTTATTTATCGCATACAGAATCTCACCCTTACTTTAATTAGCTGACGAAAAGATGCTAGGGATTTATAAAATAGCATATATTAAATATGTCTTTCTTTATTATAAATATAGATGATGCTTACATTCGTTAACTTTTTAAATTTAGGTTTTGTATTTCTTCGAGTTCGTCAGACGGGACGATCGTTTAAAATTCATCGAAAACTGTTATAATTAAAATCCAGACTTTTAATTACAGCTTTGGATAGTACGCTTAAAAGAAGAACAGGACTCCCTATACAAATTTGAAGATGTAAAAGAAAAAACAGTAGCTCGGTTTATTGAGTAGGCATATTAAGGAGATTATCCTACTCCAATCACCCTTCTGGAGCCTACTGACCTCGTTTATCCCGAAAAAGATCGATACAGACATCGAGGATAAGCCTGGAACAGGAACTCCAGAAACGGACTTTATATTGGAGAATCATCTTCTTCTCATCTATATATATATATTCTTCCATATTTATATTATTTCTGAACTTCAAAAATTAGCCTACAAAAAGACGACCGCCTGTTTTGCGGATCTGGACAAGTCTGATAGACTCGATAAGTAATTTGCAGTAATTAATATTTTATAACTTTCTTTTTTTAGACTTTTTTATAATAATATTTTATTAGACTAGCTGGTTTAGTATATTACTTATAGTATGGACAAATTGCGGCTACAGGGCTTTTTTTATGATTTTCTGAAAGATTTTCCTGCTTTAAGCTTTTATATAATAAATTTGCTAAGTCTAGTACAGACTCCGCTATGGCGGAGTATATAGTAAAAAGTATAAGTTTATATAATATTCGGCTAGATAGACAGATAATAATTATAATCTTTAAAAATATTAGTAAGCTACTGCAGCCAAGCGGATATTACAGTCTATTCGGACTGGTAATATACTGCTTATCTAAGCTTACTGTGTTTATACTATATTTATTAAAATATTTTTTCTTTCTATTTATTATTAACAGTTTGTTTTTGTACGTTTGATATTCTATAGTATCTATCTATAATTAAGATCTAATTTTGTATATCGCGTTGAGAAATGCTGGCCAGCTTCTGTATAAAAATTAATATTATACGTTTAAAAGGTTTAATATATCTTAACATCGGACGTTTCTTAGTCAGAGATAAGATTGTTTTTATACTTTTATTAGTTTAAATTAAGAATATATACTTTTTTGCGAGTTAATGCCAGCGGGAATTATATTAGATATTCTATTCCGTTTTTTATTAATTATACATCTTATTCGAAAGCCATAATTACTTGAGATATATTCTAATAGGCTCGATAATATTTGCTTATTCTAATATATTTATAGGCGAGCTGCTTTCCATCAATTAAAATGCATCCGGCCATTCCGACCCGTTAAAAGAGATTCCTCATTGACTGATAAGAAACTGCGGGGTATCCATCTGTCTGAGCAACACATTATATAGCTTTACTTTTAAAAAGCTGGTCAAAAACCCAGCCTAAGGCAGCTTCAATCATATTACTGTTGTTTGATGTTTGATATTATAATCCGGAAGATATCTAAAGAACCTAAAACAAGAGCGACCAGACAATCTCAATACTAGTAGTATAGTAGCCATATATAGTATGCCACAACTCTTTTGTTTACTTTCGCCTTGAATCAAGATAAGCAGATTTAATAGAGAGTAAATAAGATTGGGAGATATAATGGCTTTTTGGCAAGTAGTCTTAATCTGCTTTTTATGATAAATAAACGGGATTGACCTTGCTTATTTTTATTTCTGGGTAGTTTGCTTAAGCTAAACAGCAAAGCAATATCTGTTGTGTATCTTATATATTTTTACATATTTTCTGAGTTTTAATATCAGTTATAATATATAAAAACCTAAGTATGGCAGTCGCGGTATTTTTAAGTCTAGTTCCTGCAGTTTAGACTATTTAAGCTTCTTCAATTAACTTAAAGTATTATCTTCATTAATCAGATATGAAATAATTATAAATATTTATAAAGTTAACAGAAAACCTTAAGGTCGATTGGATAAGATAAATAATAAGATTAAAAATAAGAAGGCGGTTATCGACGAGATGTTTAAAATTAATAAAAAGAAGAAAAGCCAGCACTGAGAGATAATAATCCAAATCCAGAAATTTGAAAAGATTATTTAAAAGAAAGAAAGCCTGGTTGAAAAGCAGATCTAAAACCTTCTTAATTAAAATATTTAATTAAAAAAGCTGACAGCTGAAATTAAAAAACAGACGGAATACCTGGCGTAAACAAAGTAGAAATATAATATATAGTAAGGCCATAATCGAAGCCAAAGATACGATTATTATTAATTTTAAAATAGATAAGATTAATCTGAACGATTGTTTAATAAGGCTAGAAAAACTTAATTCGGATATTAAGAAAGCGAATCAGAACCTAAAATCTACTTTTAATAATATTTAAAATAAACTATACCGGATTAAGAAATTTACTGTTAGTCATTTTAATAAAGAAGAAAATATTTTATATATTCCTCCGTATAGGCTTTTTTATCTGTTAATTTTTATAGAAAATAAACAGTTTTACAGGTCTTTAAGAATTTATTAAAATAAATTTGAATTCTGTATTTGCCGTTGACTTGCCGCCGGAGAGTTTTTAAATATATATATTATAGCACTTCTAGATACAAACTAACTATTCTTTAGAATATTTCTGTATGGTCTAACTGAGGGAGTCTTATCTCACTTATACTCACCGGATTTCTTTGCTATATTCCAAATCTCAAGCAGCAAAACAGATCCGATCGGTATTAGTTCTCGCCATACTCGCTAGAGAGATTGACCAGCATGTGTTCCAGCCCGTAGTATTTATCATAAATTCACTATTTAAATTTCTTCCAGGCTGGCCCAGTTCAGAGTACCTATGGATCCTTCAGGATTGACAATGCGCGGTCACTTTGTTCTATGACCGCTTTTCGGGTCGCTCTAGGCACGAGTTCCATTGCTGGTTGACAACGTTGATGAATGTTAGTCCGGCGAAACTGGCGCCGACCACAATGATGCGCTTGCCGGCGAGGAAGTGGTTTGCATTTTGCGTTTTTAAAATGGATTTGATGTGTTAATCAACTTGCCGCGGCATGCAGACCGAGGTTACTACAAGGAAACAGGCCCAGATCTTTTGCCCGTCATGCTGGGTTCTATTCGGAACATGTATTGCAGCCTCGGAGTATCTAATTAAGCGTCTTGTTTTGACTGCCACTGCTTTGAAAGTATCTAACCAGTTTTGGATGCGTTGCAGCTACTCGTCAGCACTATTCAGGCGCTAGTCAACGTGGCAGTGCCTAGACAATTGACGATCGAAGTATCTTCCGTGCCTTGTCCTCGGCCTATACAAGGATAATTTAAAAATCCGCACATATCCGGAATACAGGATGGAAGTTAACATCCACACAGAAATGAGCCAACCTTCAGCTACGACTTGCCGTCATCGTAGGGGTACCGCCTGTGACGAGTGCCGACGCCGGAAACTGCGCTGCGACGGACAGAAACCTCAATGTGGACTCTGCCTGGGCACGGGAGTCGCTTGCGTGTTGACCCAGCGGAGTGCGCGAGGACCTAAGAAAGGTCACTTGCGTAATCTGAAGAACCGACTCGTGCATCTCGAGGCCTTGCTGGAGAACCGAGTGCCGGCAGAGGATACGCAACAGGATCCCCACACCTTTGGCGAGTATAATGGCGACCCATCACTATTACCCTCGGTAAGAGCTGGCCATGCGGGTGAGGTTGGCACATCTGTGCCGTGGATTTCTGCGGGTACGGTGACCTCCAATTCAAAGTACGAGCGGCTTCTACAGCCCGGCTTGACACCTAGTGTACCTTCTTTCTCTCAAGGGTCCTTCGTCAGCCCAACTATATCCGGCCATGGCACGCCGTTACAGCGCATTACCAGTCTTGTGCAGGACGAATTGTAAGCACCTCAATCAGGAATCAAAACACAATGCTAATCCCGACTAGAGACCAACTTTACCTGGACCGTGTCCATCATTCTATCCCAATCCTTCATCAGCGACGATATGTCTCCTGGTCCAAATCCAGTACCAAAACGGAACCGCGTAGATGCTTACAGTATGCAATGTGGACACTAGCCGCATTGCTCTCCACCCAGTTCCGAGACATGATAGAACCGCTGTATCAGGAGACAAAGCGCATGCTCGACCAAATCACTGCTGGAAAAAATGAGGACAGCAATATTGACACCGAAATTGGCCAAGCCTGGATTCTTCTCGTCACCTTTGAGTCAATGCGCACATATCATCGACGGGCATGGATGAGCGCCGGAAGTGCGTTCCACTTCGTGCAAGCCATGCACTATCATGAGATTGACAGCCTGGATGGCGAAAGAGGCTCGGCTCATGCTCAGCGTGGTGACTTTATTGAGGTCGAGGAGAGACGTCGGGTGTTTTGGATGGCGTACGTTCTGGACCATATCATCAGTATGCGCGACGACTGGCCAATCACTCTGAATGAGCATGTGGTAAGAATGACCCCAGCCCATTATTATATACAGTTTTTTTGTATTCAGTTTTGTAGATCTGCACCCGTCTTCCAGCCGCGGATTCCAAGTTCCAGAACGGATACCGGGAATTAGGACCGTTCCTATCCGAAGCTATGACGGACTCGACTCTCATAGTCCGATCTCCTTTTACCGAGTGCCTCATCCTCGTTACCATATGCGGGCGCAGTCTCCTTCAAAGACAACAGTGTCAAATATCCAACGCATACGGAGATATGACAGTCGACTGGACGGAACAGCGGCGATGACTGGACAGACTCCTCTTGCCAGTGAAGCCAAGCTAAGCCATATTTAGACTAGTTGATACTAGTAAATGAAATGCTATTATTAGTCAAGTTACAGTACTGACATTGAATAAACTAGAGACCATAATACGGCTTTGTAAGACTACGAACTAACGTAATCGGTAAGCGAGCGGAACGCGCAAGCGAGTGGAACGCCCAACTCGTGACTTCCGCATTCCACCAAAACATGAGGCTTTTGATCAACGAAATCAACCACCAGAATGGCTATATCGTCAAAAGAATGTAAGGAATAAGAAGGCAGGATCCTCTTAGCCATTGAGGCTTTAAAGAATGATTAAATTCCGTCATTGCGAGAAGCAGCGCGCGTTTTCAACGTTCCGCAAACCACCCTCTGGAACCGCGTTAAAGGAGTCAAATCACGAAGCGATATACGTGTCGTTTCGTGTAAATTGACTCTTGCAGAGGAGGAGACGTTGGAACAGTAGATTCTCTCCTTAGATAAGTAAGGGCTTCCCCCCAGGCCTTCCCATGTTCGTGAAATGGCGTCTATATTAATCCGGAAACGAGGAGTCTCGCCGGAGGCATCGGATGAGGCTTTAGTAGGGCAAAAATGGGTATACAACTTTATTAAACGCTATGACTCTTTAAAGACATGTTTCTCTCGCCGATATGATTATAAAAGGGCCCTCTGCGAAGATCCGAAGCTTATTAAAGAGTGGTTCGACCGTGTTTAAAATGCTATATCAGAGAACGGAATTACAGATGAAGATATCTACAACTTTGATGAAACTGGATTCGCTATGGGCTTGGTGGCTACTGCTAAGGTGGTAACGAGGTCTGACTGCGTGGGCAAGCCGTTTCTTATACAGCCTGAAAATCGCGAGTGGGTGACATCAATTGAGTGTATTAACGCCTCGGGCTGGGCCCTGCCTCCGTATATTATCGTCAAAGGGAAGATGTATATGGAGGCCTGGTATGAAGGCAATGTGCCTTATTTTTGGAGGATCAACACCTCGTCAAACGGTTGGACGAGTAACGAGATCGGATTGTATTGGCTTGAATACTACTTTATTCCTTCAATTAAGAAACGGCGAGTCGGGAAATATAGCCTCCTGATTCTCGACGGACATGATTCTTATTTAACGCCTCGTTTTGATGAAATCTGCAGCCAGAATGGTGTTGTTCCTATCTGCATGCCTCCACATTCCTTACATCTTTGCCAGTCTTTGGATGTTGCCTGCTTCGCGCCGTTAAAGAAGGCATACGGTGGTTTGATTGAACGGCTAATTCGCCAAGAAATCCATTATATTGATAAGGTTGATTTCTTGGATACATTTCCCAAAGCCCGAGAACTTGTTTTTAAGAAATTATCTATACAGAACGCCTTTTCAGCTTCCGGCTTGGTGCCTTTCCAGCCGGACGAGGTGCTTGGAAAGCTGATGTATAGCCTGCGAGAGATTACTCCTACTGGAAGTCAAACTACCACTTCTTTTATACTAAAAACACCTAAAAATACGAGGCAATTGAAGAAGCATGAAACTACAATCGAGAGATTACTGCGTGAACGTACACGAAGTCCTCCGGAGTTAATAAGAACTGCATTATCATATATCATCAAAGGCTGCGAAATCGCGTTAAACAGGGCAGCCTTACTTGAATAGGAAAATCATGATTTACGGGCTGCAGACGAACATCAGACTAAGAAGAGGAAACGAAGTAATCGCCAATTGGTAGGCCTCGAAGGAGCTACAGTTTATGAAGCTATACAGCTTTTTCGCCGGGCTTGTGAGGAAGATGAAGCCTTGGGAATCCAACGGGCTGATTTTGCGGTCGGCGAGGAACAGTCTCGCCGGCGCGCGCCACCTCGCTGTTCTTTGTGTAATAAAGTTGGTCATATACGGACATGGTGTCCAGCAAGAGTAAAACACCAAGAAGAGGCAATTTGAACGGTGTAAAAAGGTTGATATTTGACTTCAAATTTGTATATAAAGCAGAATTACGAGTTGGGCGTTCCACTCGCTTGCGCGTTCCGCTCGCTTACCGATTACGTTACATATACCTCTTGGTTTCTAAGTCTACTTACATGTACTTATGAGACATGAAAAAGTCGCAGTTAGTCATTTGGTTGGAGAATAGGGTTTCCTTTAATTATAAGTAATTGCGGGTTTCTCGTGATGTTGATGATAAGTGATTAAACAAATGAAATCCGGATTTTAGCCGACTTATATCTGCTTCGGCTGGATCTCCAGCTACTCGCTTTTCCTCAAAATTCCTAGTATATAAAAGTATAAATAAAACATAACCAATCAAATATACAGGGACGCCCTGGAGAGGAGAATATTTGGAGATGTTACTCGTGACTATGAAAAGTTTCCTACCAAGCGACGGAATAGAATGCGATTGGTCAAAAGTATTCCACCACGCTATTGGCTACTCGAGAACAAAGTAACATCATTTACCCCGCACCGCTTGGTCGTAATTTTATCTCCGCTCGGATTGCCTACAACTTCAATTATCCAGACCACCACATTTTCTATGTTGCCAAAAGCTTGATATGTCATGGAAAAATGAATTCTTCATACAGCCAGGCTCTACGGACCCTTGCTCCAGCTACGGACATTGGATCCCTGGCCATTAATCCTGCCATTATTCCTGCTCAAGACACTGTCGTCAAGCCAATCCGAAAAAGAACAAATGCCTGTGAAGCATGCAAGAAGAGGAAATCAAGAGTATAACTCCAAATATTCCGTCTTGAAGACATTCAACTGAGAACGACTTATAGTGTCTAGGAGAGCTTCCGTGTGATAGATGTCTTCAGACAGGCACAGAATGTCATTTCATGGAAGAATCTGATAGACGAAGAAAGCTTGCACTGCGCCGTATCGAACAGGAACTAAGTTCAGCCTACTTCTTACTTGATCAAATCAAAGCGGCTTATGAAGCAAGTAACGAGATAGAGCTCGAGAGACTTATTAGGATATCGAAAGATAAGTCGGCTTTGACTCCAAGGATTGACTATCAAACGCGTCAGAAACTGCAGGTACGACACACCACAGGGAATCATCTGTGCAATCCGGCCGGCAAAAAAATTCACAAGGGCAGGCTGACCCACATACCAGGATCTCCAAAAACGTATTTCCTTTTATGAACAGTTAGTCAAAGAGCTATCCACTAAGTTCCGTCCGGGGGTCTCTGCTTACATAGCGAATTCATTAAAGGTAAAACTCTGCTCCAAACATCCTGATAAACATCTAACATTGGTACTAGCCTCTTAATTCGAGATCCCATGCTTTAGAAGAGCCTCAAAGATGTCGCTCTCTTTCATCCTCTTCGTCAACCGACCCAGTCGGCGAAATCGAAACTATTGATATTGATGTGAACAGAGATAGGCAAAGCAGATCAACAGGGTTTATAGGAAGAGGCTCTGACATTGCTTGGCTTCAGAGACTTGACGCTGAAGTCGGCGGCCTAGAACGTCCGGGTACCGAACAGCACGCCAAACATAATAAAGAAAGTCTCGCTTCTCTAAATTACCACCTCGACAATCTGGTTTTAGCGGATCCAATTCATGGTGATTCCTACGCAATGCCACCAAAGCCTTGGGCTGATCAACTGCTTCAAACTTACTTTTCTTCCATTCACCAAACTTTCCCACTGCTACTCGAACCTTTGTTTTGCCAGCAGTATGAGAATGCCTTTCGCAGTCGCTTGTCAACCCCTCCGCAAAGCTGGCTCGTGATCTTTAACCTAGTCCTCGCTATTGGAGCTAAAAGTTTGCAGTTGCGCCAAGAGCATTGGGACGAAGATCTTGATGATCGTATCTTAGTTTCAAGGGCCATTGCACTCAATGCAAAGCATAATTCCGTTCTTGGATATGTTGAATTACAACAGGTTCAAATAAGGACGCTTTTTGCACTCTATTATCTGGTTGCTGGCCAGATTAACCGGTAAGCTTGAAACCGCTCAATACATGCTGTTTTTAATGAGCATGTGTAGATCTAACTCAACCTCTAACTCGTAATAGATCATGGCAATTACTGGGCTTTACTGCCCGATCTGCTATAACATTGGGGCTTAATCTCCGAGTAATTAATGGACACTTGGATCACGGCTCGAAAGCGTTGCGTTCCAGCCTATGGTGGTCAATCGTCAACCTGGAGCAGGTACTTTGTACTGCAACAGGTCGCACGTCTTGTATTGACTGGCATTGCTTCAGTATCACTACTCGTGTATCTTGCCAAAAGGACCAACTTCGTGGGTCGGAAACTGCCGGCCATCTTCATAAAGCACAAGAGGAAGACTTCTTGTTCACAGTATATGCCAATAATTTGCAGTTGCAGGAAAGGACGAAATGTTTACAATATGTGCAGCCAAACGCTTCTTTATTCTTCTTCTTCTTAACTGACCTCGCTGTGATTGGCCACGCGGCAATTAGCTCAGTGTATAGTCTACAATCTCGATCCGGCACGGCGAGCAAAAATCAGCATCAAATCATCAAGTACCAACAGAAGCTGAAAGAATGGCTATCGTCTTTAAAGGAGACTTGGGCTTTTACTGATAGCCATGGACACTACTCCAAAGGCGTGGAGTGTCTAGAGAAGATATCGCTAGCTTTCAGCTTCTACAGCATCCAGATCATTCTTAATCGTCCCTACCTCACCCGCCCCAGGTCACAAAAAGAGACAGGAGTCAAGCGCCCTCGCTCTAGTTTCGATGATGACAAGGCACATGCCTGTTTACAGTCTGCTCTTGATTTGATTTCAATTCTACCTGATCTTCCAGATTTGGAGTGGTTTAGCACAATGGCACCATGGTGGTCCATAGTACATTACTTGATGCAAGCATTAGTAATCCTACTACTCCAACTGTGTGTGGGACAAGCCGGAGTCTCTGGAAGCAGAGACATCACTGAAGGTGAAGGGGCGGTGGGAACAGCAGAAGAGCCGGAGAAGATACTCCAAGGATCCAAAAAGTGCCTTTGTTGGTTATTCTGTATCGGCAATCGAAGTTACAGTGCGAGAAATGCCTTCATGACTTGTGATCGTCTTTTACGCAAAATTGCCAGCGTTCGAAAATTGGACCTAAGTGACCTACCAGCTTCTTCGGATCTAGCTGATCGAACTGTCGACGGGAATCTCCAGCACTACTATTTAGGGTCCTTCAATGCTGGCAATACTCGTCCACTGCATCCGCGATCATCAACTATCCCGTCTCTCAATCATGATGACTGCTGGGGAGCAGATTACACACATCCGGAGTCAGCCGTTGACGAGCAAGAATTTACTCCCTTAACTTTGGACCCTACGCTGCTTGAGGTATATGAAACTTTAGTTGGAGACCGCACATCCAGTTAAATTCGTGTCCTGGAAGGCGGCATGGAGTACTCGTGGTAATGCTACTGAAATCATCGATTTCTTTTAAACGGGCCATCGAAGCAGTATTCAGTCTTGGAGCTTCTCCCCAGCATGCTATTAGAAAGGAACTGGTATTATGTCCAGTGTATTTGGGCCGCCAGTAACTTCTATGTAGACTCGGAAGCAACAATTGAGTTGAATCTGCTTGGAACGATACCATGAACCGCTGCGTATCACCTTAAATTGATTTAAGGTCAATAACCAATTATCGTTATTTCCATTACGTGATGAGTACGGCGGACTGTAGAGACTATCCATGTGAAACAACTCTTCGAGTTGTAACTCGGTTCCGTGCCTGAGCGCCCGCAATTATGAGCGAAACATCAATACAACATCAATGCCACGATCGATAGACATAGTATCCCCAAATTTCGCAATAATGTCCTGACCGTCAGGAATTTGTCGAAGAAGTTCGTCGTTCGCTAGGCGCTTTGGACCTGCAGATATCTGGAAGAATATGCGGCAAATATTGATCTGTGCCTTTCGCGAAATTTGAAACTGTAAATCAACAATTGTCCGCTCCTTCACATATATAGCACGATAGTAATCGTTATTAGGGAACCGGATATAAAAGCATGCAGCTTCAGATAAAGTTTAGAAATAGGATCAATATGTGCTTACTTTCCGAGGTGCCTGTATCTTGTGCTTTTTAGCTTCACTTACCTGGTCTCTGAGAAAGCGAGACTTGTGGTCTCTGCCGGATCATTGTTGCCTGTTTGAGAGCAGTCACGCGAAGGCAGTTGAAGTCTGAGAGTAAGTGACGGTTCTCCCGGGTTGTCATATCGCCAGGGGAAAAGATATGACAGGAACAACCAGCGGCGAAGACGGGAAGGTTTCAAGTTTTGACATCAAGGCTCCAAGAAAGGAGGGTCCTGGGTAAAAAAGGCAATTATCCTTTAAGCGGGAGTTTTGCCCATAAACTAAATGGGTAATGGGCTTGAAGAGCGGGGTAAAGAAGGAAATTGAGATGACGTATGTTGCTGATGCGTTGACTTGACGGCGATTAGAAAGAGGCGAGCCTTTACATTATCGTATGCTGGACTCTAGGCTAAATAAAGATGGATTCCAAGAACTGAGAACATTCTACACTTGTAAATAACATAGTATTGCGATATCAATATCACAAGTCGTTGAGCTGTTATACCACTGAGGTTCAAAACAGTAGTGATTTTATGTATAATACACATGCGGGTAGCTGGCTTGCATGCATGACTCGGTTTCTAGTACGTAAGAAAAAACCTCGTTAGCCGGCTGACATAATCGTTTCCTCTCTCAACCATTTTCGCAGTGTCAGCAGACATGGAGTATTTATCTTCCTCTGAACCTTTTTTGACGTCTGACGCAGGATGTACCATCCGACCTCTCTGAGTCTGCTTGACTTTCGGCTTGTCGCCTTGGGTGGTTGTACAAAGATAAGGTATTCATAGACAATCCTAAACCCCCTTGTCCTTTTCGCCTTCCCTTCAGCCGACTTGAGCTGATTTACCTTCTATTGTTGAATATCTTAGCTCTCGATTATCAAGGCGAAAATATATAGGTCACGAGTGAGCAATTGTTGTTTTTGGACGCACAGCTTCCAGCAATAAGTTGAATGGCTTGGCGCACTTTGCGGCCTTGAAGGCTTTGAGACAGACAGCAGGTAGTGTAGCATAGAACAAATTCCTTCCCACTGCAGTTATCAGCTCAGGTATTTGAGAAGTATTCAGCTCTCTCCTGCTAACTTAGACACCATGTGATTAGGTAAATTTTGACGACTTAAACGGGGTGCCCTGGAGCTCTGAGAGATGTTCTAGGTTACAGACCTCTGTTATGAAACGATACTGTATACTGCCTCTCAGCAATGACATGCCCACTTACACTTAACTACAATCATTTGTATCTCAGTAATCGTGACCTGAAACCAAGCTAGGCCCCGTAATCAAAAAACGGTGCTTTTGAAAAGTCATTCTATACGTTATTACAGTAAACTCAAAGAAAACATTACAGCATTACGAGAGACTAATCTCCGACTACTGCTCTTGTTCGAAGACACGCTCATTTTAAGCGACCTGGTAACTATGAAAACCAATTGACGTTGAGCTAGCATAGTTAACCAACAGAGATAATTAACCTAGAAGCACTACAGGACATTCAAATACCAACTGCCTCCCCACATGGTATGTTCGCGTCGAAAACAAATCGTTGAGAGCAAGAATAAAAGGTCCAAGAACCAAGTAGACTGTAAACATCAAGATAACCCAATAAACTTGTCCAGTGAATGAGCGACGAACGTCCTGACCTTATTTGTTTAGTCGATTCAGTGCCCCAGGTAAGAAAGGGTCTAGTACTCACATTGATACCTCGGTAGGTCAAATGGCAGAGCAGCTAATGGTCACGGCTCATTGAGGAAGCTGATAACAAATGCTCCAGAGAAGAAATCACGCGCTTCTGAAGCGCTAAATAGTATAGCATCTCTTCATCAGAAGGTGACAGAACTATTTGGCGAGTTAAATCTCGATATTTATATGAGAAATAGAGCATGCTCAAGCTGTCATCACCAATCTATCACAAATCAGCAATCATACCAATTCATGGAATCTCCCAATTGACCTCGTCTAATAGATTTAAGAGACCATGATGGCTGCTTAAAAGATTATCTTGCACTTCTCTTTGTACACCGTTTTCGTCTGAATCTGCGAAAGCATTGGTATCAGATAACCCAGGCATTTATCACCATGAAGACTGCACTGACTATCGGATTTAGAAAACCAAGAATCGTAGCCAGAAATTGTGTGTTATAGAATGAATATAACTGCTGACTTGAGGACATCAGTCTCAATGACCGAGCAGGACGGGCAAAAGGATTTATAATGGGACAAATAAGTTTTAAGTAAACTGGTCTGAAGTCGAGTATTTAGCCTGTACACTTCTTGTGTGATCTGAGAGATCAGCAAGAGAATGCAAGATAGAATTTAAATAGGTATATACGCGTTTATCCGGATTGGGGTCTATCCCTGTAACACCTTCTACGCATGAGATCATTTCTTTAAGCGATTCTCAGGCATCCTCTCAATTGAGTAATGTTCTCTACAACTTTATGCTGCAGTTATAGAAGTAGACGACCTAGGACAGTTGCATTTGTTGTTGACTTTGATCAGCAAAGTGTAGAGCTAGTTTTCTGGGTTTATCTTTCATCAGCTCGAACACGCAAACCGATTCCATGTGCACACACATCCGGTCAGTACGCTGTATTTTATTGATTAAGCTTGAGCCTATAAAAGATGAAACACAATTCTCAACCTTCACCCGCTTGCTGCGACAATTTCCACATGCAAGGCTTTACCGCTTAATCAGAGGTATATCATGATTGGTCGGTATAATATGTGACTTGTCTGTCGCCGGACGCAAAGGGCGTAAAGAGGGGCATCCAGCCATTTTGACAAGGTCTCTTGAGTCATTCACAGCAATGAGACAATAATCCCGGAATCCCTGTCGGAAACCAGAAGGAATAGTAATGATGCGAGGTGGAGTAGAAAATTATGCGCACCACGCATATTCCGTCTGTATATTATTTTGCTTGACCACGCATGATCTCTTCCCATATATGCGCATAGACCTATGATAGGCTGTAAATAATTGCTGGCATTCTAGATGCTACAGCGTTGATCCACCACCGCTATTGCACCCCTTGCATGTCCTCTGATTGATGGCAAACCCTTCCAGCTAATGGTAGTCTTTATAAAAATGCATTTGTTGATATTATCTTGCTCAGGTTACATACCTGGGGTCGGACGTGTCGTTATGATACTAGACTGGTATATGCCATAGATACGCGTTAGACATATCTTCCAGCTGTGGATCAATGAATTGAGGTCTTGGCGTGTTATTTGAATTCGAGAGTCTAATTTCGACCCGAGCCGAGAATCCGGTCTAAAACCAGAATGACTAAGGAAAACCCAGGAGAGATGTGATCACCTGTTCCTAACAGTTCCACCGCTCGTTGCCCTTCTATCGGTATATTGCTATCAACCATAATCCTGTGCGTTGCGACGTGACATGAGTAATACAACCTATTTGCTCTCCTTGTTGTCGTCCTGAGTCTGTCAGAAGCTCTTCTTGATTCTACTCCCGACTCTAGCAACTTCTCCTGTACCACTATCTGAGTAAACTCCGGTTTAGCCAGTTGAGTAGCTAGTCACGTGTCAGCAGGCACCTGTTGCGTACTGAATAAGTGGCCTGCTATAGATACACTGGCGTCCGCTACCGTCTGAAGTAGTTTATAACATCGTGCGCGTAGAAAAGAAGTCTGTGGATGCCGGGTAAATAATCTACGTCCGCGACTTCTCTCGTCCCCTGGTCTTCTGCTGAGCTCTTACTCCGCGCGAAAATAATGCAGCGCGTAATATTCTGCCTACCATGAAATGTTGCGGGGAGGGTTCTGGGCCATTTGACCAATTGTCGTCCGAGGGAGATTAGTGAGGAAGTGAGAAGGAAACTTGACGGCGTAATTCGGGGGTGTACCGGTGGCATGTATTTTGGAGACATAACGACGCGTCTGACAGCCAGGTATGTAACCTGGCGAGATAGTGTCAACGGGTGCAATCCTACGTATATTACTACAGTGCCTTGCAAGTTTGGATTACGCATTTCTGTACTCTTTTGCTCTTTGTGAGCGCCACACCCGTAGACTAGCATGAAGTGGGATTAGGCTGTTATTCTGGCTTACTTTCGCATTGAACAATACAAGTTGGTACAGATACAGTAAGATTGGAAGTTGTTAGATATATACAGCCAAATTCTAGGCGATTCTATACAAACCAGCCAGACATCCTTCAGAGAGCTGCCTCGACTGGGGTGAACATGGTTTCTTCTTGGTACTCCTATGATTACATCTGGATAAGTGTGTGTTACTCTTTTTTATAAGCTCTTTGTTCCACCAGTCAGAAGCTGATACTTTTTATCGCAGCTCGTCGAGACGTTCATCACGTGACTTCCACCTACGACTTCATATTTCCTACTTCATTCTGCAGCTGCAGCTGCAGAATAGAGCAGGAAATACGAAGTTGTACAAGTACGTCACGAACGCCTCGCCGAGCTGAGATAAAAGTTATCAGCTCCTGACTGGGAGAACTAAAAGCTCATGAGTACGGTACCGCGCCTTATCCAAATTCTAATCACAGAAGCATCAAGAAGAAACCATATTACCACCCCAGTCAAGACTACTCTCTGAAGAATGTTTAGCTGGTTTGTATAAAATCATCTAAAATCTGACTATATACATCGAACAACTGCCAACCTTACCGTACCCGTACCAACTTATATCGTACAATACGAAAGAAAGCCAAAATAACAGCCTAATCCCACTTCATACTAGTCTACGGGCGTGGCGCTCACAAAGAGCGAAAGAGTGTAGAAATGCGTAATCCAAACTTGCAAGGCACTGTATGGCTGAGATGGTTCGCCATCAACCAAAGAGAATTCAGGGGATGCAACAGCGATGGCGCATTCGAGGATTGCAGGTGGAACAATTAAAATGCCTGGGCGATCATTTGCTACCTGTCACTGGCCTATGGGCATATTTTGGGAAGATATCATGCGTGGTCTGGTGCCTAAGTTACAGACGGAATATGCGTACTATGCATAGCCATTTACTCCTCGCCGCATGTCTACTATTTATTCTAGCTTTGACTTTCATTTATAGGATTGTCATCTCATTGCTGCCATTGATTCAAGAGATCTTCCCGAGATGGTCAGATGCACCTTACGCCCTTTGCGTCCGGCGACGGACAAGTCACATATTATACCAACCGATATTGGTATACCTCCGATTAAGCGGCTAAGCCTTGCATATGAAAATTGTCGCAATAAGCGGGTGAAGGTTGGGAGGCGTGTATTATCCTTTACTCGAGCTTATCAATAATTATAGTATACTGGCGCGCCGGTTTGCCAGATGTGCGTGAACACAAAATCGGTTTGCGTTTTTGAACCGATGAAAGATAAACGCAGGAAACTAGCTCTACACCATGCTGAACGCAATGGGAAACGACTGGAGAATGTCTTAGAACGTCTGTTTCTATATCTGCAGAGCGAAGATGTGGAGAAGATTCTTCAATTGAGAGAATGCCTCAAGGATTTTGAATCACTTCAGATGATGATCTCGTTTGTGAAAAATACTATAGAAATACACCCTCAATCCGGATGAACGCGCGTGTACCTATTTAGGTTCTCTGCTTCCTTGTGTTTCTGCTGTCACATCAAGTCTCTCACATCACACAGGAAGTGGGAACATGCTATTAATTCGACTTCTAGGCCAGTACCAACTTTCTAGAAAGCCCAGGTGTAGATGAGACGGTGCACATGTCTGTCTATCTCTTAGCTAGGCCTTACTTTTCGGTCGGCCCTCACGTGGCTTGTCCCTCACAAGACGAACTTTACAGAATAATATTCCTAAAAAGACGCTCTTCATTGAATGTTTTCCGAGGTTAAACGTGTGGTGCGAATCCGTGCCTATAACAGTACCAATAGAAAGTCCTTGGAACGCACGACCTGAAATTCTTTGCATATGCCTTGGGACCTTACATGAAAAATTGCTTATTATTCAATCTGCCGCAAGACGCTTTTCCCAACACAACCCAGGTTATGAGTTTTCAGGTGCCATAGGTAAAACTACATAAGCTTCAATCAGTCTTACAGACTTCCGCTCGAGTCAGCACCACACAGATACTGCGAGAAATGAAAGTTTATCCAAATTACAGCCTGAACCTGGATTATTCTTCAGAAATACATTATATATGGCTTTAGATTGCTAGCTGCTGCTTGTCCGTCTTGTTACTATATTCTAAAATACTTATCTAATAATAGTATTGGGATTACTCGATCGTCGCGCTCTCAGACCAGGATCACAGTGGGCAAATAAGCCTTATACAATCAAACCTTTCATATTATCAGAGCTTTACTATAATAAAGATTCCAGAGGGTTTTAACTAATACATACTGCTAAATAATATACATATATTTGGTTCTTAGCTCATCCCTATCTTCATACATTCTCTTCAAGCGTTGCTTTTTATTTAGAGTCGGCTTTGAAAGTAACTATTAATAATTCAAATAACACTGGTGGAAATCGATAATTAATATTTATTATAGTTCTTCGTTCTATAAAATATTCTTTAAGCGAAGATCGTTATATATAATATCTAATAATTAAATACTTCTTTCCGACTGTAAAATATACTGCTGTATATTAGTATCAATTTCTTTATAACAGAGGCTCTTGCCCCCCCAACTTATTAATAGTATATAGCAAATCTTATTTATACTGTGGAGGAAGTAAATCTTAATTAAATTTATAAATCCTAAAAACACGGATACTGCAGAGCCTTAAATGCTTTATAAAATATAATAGACCTCTGCTTTTTATAATATCTTATACTATAGCTGTAAAATTATGTTTTTTTCTACTACTATATAACCGTATGCAGTATATATAAGTTTGAATAGTACATCATATAATTTATATTAGCCGAATGGAGTACAGTATTTATTTAGATTTTTGTTTAACTATTATTTAATTAAGAAGACTAATTCGGCGGTTCGGATTAAATAATAATCGGTTTTTAAAACAGCTCGATAAAGCTTTACATTCAGATAATATAGATCTAAAATATCGTTATACTGTAAATCTAACAGATATTTTTACGTACAGAACTTATAAATATATAAGCGAGATTGACCAGTATGACATTAAGAAGGATTTTTTAAGATAATCGATATAAAATGCGGTGGTACAGATAGTAAGAACGCAATCTGACTAAAACCGTGCTTTTATTATATAATAAATATTAAATTATTATCAGACTCTAAAGAATTCTCTTGACGATTGATACCGGTAGGGGTACAGTAAGTAGAATAAATAAATAAACAGCAACCAAAAAAAGCAGGCGATTCAAAAAAGAATAATAGCTGATATTTAAATAATATTATTTCTAAATTAGTATACTCCAAACTAGTATAATCAGCTTCTGAAGGCTTCTACTGCAACTCGCCCGGTGGAATCTGTAATTATATATAACTGAAGCTGGTCTCCCAGATTAGTAGCTGCGCCCGCGCAGCATTTTACTAAGTTTAGTCCCAACAGGTCGAATGAAAGCTTATTAAATAAAAATAAAATATTCTTTCGATAGCTGTCTGAAAACTCTTAGTATTATTCTTAATGTCGAGATTCGGCTTATATAAATAGTAGTAAAGAGTTGAGCAGTTGTCGGATATTTATAAAAGTATAATTCCAAGCCCAGTAGTTAAATATAAATATTTAAAATTTTTCTAAATTATTAAATAGTATTTCTGAACGATTGCTGAGCCGGTAAGATAAGCAGTATTATATTTTAATTTCTCCGGTCTGTTGGTAGAAACTGTTTTTAATTTAATAATCTTATAGTAAAAGTCCATCAGTCGGAGTCCCGCCTTAAGATTCTTATTAAATAGTTTATACAGCGGTTTATATTTTATAATAATTAATAAGGCCCTAGTATCTCTATTAATATAATAAATACAGAACTGGTCGGGACGCGCAGAATGTTTCTTTGTATTTGATTTATCTGGCGGACTTTTATTAAAAGTATTAGTATAGTTATTAAACTATATCTTATTCTTTAAACCGAATTCATTGCGAGCATTCGGTATATTATATAGTACTAAGATAATATTATAAATATAATCTTCAACAGTAAAATATTTATAATTTTCAAAATTTTTTTTACTGTTTAAAAACTAATATATAAAATAGTGTTTCAGTCCCTCCAGCTTAATAACCGGTATAAACAGACGTAGTACATCTTTATTTAATAGTTTTAAATAATAATAGATTAGATTATAGATTTCTTATTACTTAACAGTATATTCTGTTTAAAATTCTAATCATAGAGAGCAGTACTTGCCGGTAGGGGCCGGAATCTTATTAGTAGTAGACTGAGCGGGATTTCCGGCTTTTAAAAACTTTAAAAGAAGATTATAATAATACTAAATAAACTCTTCGAAGATAGTCTAATAATTTTATATTTCTGTCTGTTTTCTCAGTAGTTTCTTCTGCCTCGTTTCCTCCTCGGCTTTCTTTCTTTCTTTGTCAGCTTTCTTTCTTTCCTCGTCAGCTTTCCTTATTTTCTCTTCGGCTTCCAACAGCAAAGCCTTATAGTCAATTAAATTCGACATGGGTAAAGTGGGAATGTGTGTAAATAGATATCATCCTGTCAATGAGTATTGTAAGATCAAGAGTTGATGACCGTTACCAATCCACCCCTTTAAGTTCGACGGGTCGGGAAATCGGACGATGTGTTTATCCGAAGATAGTACCTGATTTCGAGAATAATCTCACTAATCTAAAGACATCTGCTTCTATATGGTGCTAGAATCTAGACACCTTATAAAAAATTATAAATAGAAGCTAATACCTGCCGTAAGAAATATAATAAAAAATCAGATTGTAAAAATAAACGCCCAGATTATTATAAGTCCGATCTCTATATTATTATAAAATAATAAAACACTCCAGCAAACAGTAAGAACTAAAAATAAAATCAGACTATAACTAATAGAATATATATAATAGAAGTAATATTAATATAATAAAAAAGGCGCTAATAGTCTATACTATATCCCAACCGAAAAGAAATCTAACAGCAACAACCACGCCTAATAATATAGTAATTAATAAAAGTAAAGTATAATACTTATCTAATATCTAATTTTTACTAATTATTATATTTTTAAATTTAATCTTTTTCAGAGCTGAATAGTACTAACTGTTCCAAATTTCCGTTAGGAATAGAATATTTCTATTATACTTAGATTAGGATTTGTATTATTTAAAATAGTTTATAATTATTATTCTGTATTACTTACTGATAACTGTATAGAAGATATTCTTTTTTAAAAAAATTATTTAAAACAGTAAGATCCGGGTTGGAGAAGGTATATTTTATTAAATACAGTATATTTAAATATATAATATTCTGTCTAATAATAATATATATTTCTTCTGAGTATTCTTTAGTATTTTTAAAATATAATAAATAAAAAAAATATTTACAATCATAGCCGTATTCTACAGTTCCCGTGCGATGATTATAAAAGCAGTTTGATATAAAAATATAATTATTTATAGTCTGTTGTAATAGCTTTTTCTTAGCTGGAATGTTGTGTTTTATATATATTTTAATATATTTATAATTTTCTTAGTCTTTCGAAGTCTTCTTTAATCTTAGAAGCAAGATCTTAGTATAGTAATTAGTAATTCTTCTTAGAATAATAAAATTTAAAACAAATCTTAATAGCATTAATTTATATAATACTATATTCTAGCAGACGTTTTCTCTAATATTTTTTATATATATATCAAACTCTATATATCTCTTTCTATATTACTATATTATCTTTTAAGTTTGCAATTAGTATAGATAATATTAAATAATAAGAGCTTTCGCCCCAGTATAATAGAATTATAGAAGATCTATTTTTTAAAGATATTAAGTCTAATATTTTATTTAAAGCTTTTATCTGTATATTATATCTCTTCTCCAGAGTATTATATTTCTTCTTCCGGTTACTAAAAATAGATAGAGTTAATCTATATAAGCCTGCGTTGTCTTCTTTTTTATATTTTTTACAGTTATTATTATATTTATCGGCTCTAACAGTATCAGGGCGGTCTTTAAGTAAAATTAATTTCTGAATATAAATATAATTATTTTATAAAAATTTAGATCTGCGTCTGTAAAGAGTAGTATCTTTCGGAAGTAGAATTAGAACTAATCCGAATAGTATATTATTTATAATTAGTAAGAATAGTGAATCCTGGAAAAGAAAGGAAAAAAATCTAGTAAAGAATTATAGTCGAATATTAAAATATTGTTTCTATATAAAAAAAAGATCTGAGGTAAAGTCATATATTTGATTATTATTATTCGTAGTTTTTTATATTAATAATTTGATTTTTAGAAAAATCTGAATATAGTTTATATTTTTTAATAAGAGAAATTCGTAAGAATTTTAGATTAAATATAAATATTAAGAATTATCAGCCTTATTAAGCCTTAAGACTGTGTTACCAAAGATTATTCCGTTGCGATATTTGATTAATTCACGTATTTGTAATAATACAGTCATATTATAGCCTGCTTTAGACTCATTATATAATCAGGCTGGAGAATTATTATCGGCAACTCAACAGCTTTAATACAAACTAACTAACGTTACAGGCGCAGAAGGGGATGACATAATATTTCCCCATAGAATTCAACAGTTGGGGAGGTATAATAAGAGAAAATATCAGCTTTACATAGACCAAAGATAGATGACCATATTACAAAATGCAGGACTACTAATTACTGGCGTCTCCTTTTCTCTCTAAGATTATATAAAAGATATTAAATAAAACAGACTTAGAAATTCTATGGCCACCCTCCAGCTTAGCTTGTAGTTATATTAGAGGACTTAAACCAAAATATTAAGCTGTATTTAAAATAATTAAATAGATTCTATTAAAATCCTCTTTAAGATCTAAACTACAAACGGGCGGTCTTTAAAATTATAATAATAGTTTTAGCTGAAAGATCCTAAATTCTTCTTTTCTTTCTCACATATCGCGACTTTCTAAATAAAATCTATTTTATACTCTTCAACAGGCTCGTAGAAGTAGTTAATATCAAGCGCGCGAAGACTGTAAATACTGTGTTTTAAATAATCGCCGAGACCACCTTCAAAGCAGTCATCATAACAGACGAAGGCCTTACCGAACCTAATTAAAAAATCTGAAAAGTACTTATTAAAATATAAAAGCTTATATTAAAAATAATGAGATTGCTATAGTCGGCCTGTACTTCCCCAACTTCACGCCTATAGATAAGTTCAGAAGGTTCTTCGAGGCCTTTGGCCTTGCCTGGGAAAATAGCAATTATCATCGCACAACCTTCCAGCTTAATCCATCGGCTCTTTTGCCCGAAAGCATTGAGACAGCTTCATTGCCTAGGCCGTATACTGTACTGTCAAAATGCTGACTGGGGACAAAACTGAGCATGAGTCCTTCACAGTAGCTGGCTTAATTGTAGAGAATTCAAAAAAGACTGCAGACCACGTTCGTGGCTCTTCCACAGCGCACTTTCCTTATTTTTGTTCACACTATTGCATAACATCATCTGACGTTACTATATTCTCTGGTATACCCCGAACATTTGTGCAACCGACGCCATCAATCGCCGTGTTATATGCAGACTTCTTCCCAAACTCATGAGAATAGTAAAGGTACCATCGTGGATCGCTGCATGAACACACCAATTGACGGAAACTTTCCGGAGAGAACGGTCATAGAATCGTGCATTCTGGTGCTCCGCCTGCGCGTACTGATCCGCGACCCTCTGAGCTTCGCGTATATCGCATTCTGTGACTGGTAGACTGCACATCTTCTTCCATCTCCCGCGCTCGTAGGCTCGAAAGGTGATGGTCACTGTCTTGTCAGTATCGCCCGAAGAGGACCTTGGGCCAGCATCGCTTCCAATAAGAGAGGAAAACAAGGTTAGAGAAATCGCCCCATCTGTATCAAATACGAGGGCGTGCTCGTCTTCTCGGCTCTCAATCGGCTGTAATGGCCCCTCCTGACTGACTGGTCTTGAACTAGCTGTCGGAGCACACAGACGTCCCCTTGTGCATGTGTTCGGTTTCGCTTAGTCATCTACGTAGTAAGCTCTTTATCTTATTCCTAAATAGCTGGCTGGCCTACCAGCCACCCAATCAGACCGATATCCATCGCTACAACCAATAAATCACGTGCAGCAACACCACCGCCCGAGACGCTCAAAGCCGCTCCTGAAGTCTACTTTCTGTGTCTCACTCACGAATCCACCGACCGCACGTTGAGCAATGACTGATGTAAATGAAGCAAGTGCCACGGACTTTGCGAGAACGCATGTATCCCGCTAGACATTAACTTTACTATAGTAGTTGACCGTTCACTTATAGCATCCTTCCGATATATCACGGTCCTTGCGTCAAAATTCGGATCGATTGGCAACTGCCTTTAAGTATTGCGTTGCCTTCCAATCGATGTTGCTCTTCTGCAAATGATTGTTGTCGTACCTCATCCGACACATCGTTGTGAGATTCAATGTTTAGCTTTTTCTTTTTTATCAAACCAATAAGGTGTCTAAGATGGTGCGTCTTGCATTAGAAATGCTTCTTTCCCACGAGGTCCTGCCAGCAGTGCCCGTCATGATTATCACATGGTGGCCCAGGACATCGCAACGCATTATAGACAGGCTGCCAAGGTGAGTATTGACCCAAGATTTGCTCTGCATGAATCTGGGCATCCCTATCGGCAAGCATGGTCTTGGTCACTGAGATAGCACCGCGCTTTTCCCCACGCGAGGCTCATTTGTCTGCAAGGTAATGAACGCGGATATCAAGTTTGGTCTTCTTTCCCTTGCGTAACAGATTTGTCCACTGAAGGAGCTGCCTCTCTATAACAGTCAAACCAATATCAAGACCCGGGAAGTTTTGATGAAGATCATTGGCTGAACGGTCATTTATCGACATCATAATGGTAGTTTTATTTAACCTAGCCCTTCGGTACGAAATATTGATCGCCGCCTGACATACTGGACTTTGTTCTCGAACGTTTCTTGCCAATACGCACTAGGCGCTATGGCGATATCCGGTTCTGTGACCCTTATGGCTAGAGGGTGATTGAGCTCGACTTCCCGGTCGATCAGATAAGAACATTGCGCGGCATGGGATTTCTGAAAGTGATTTTCCGGACTGTTGTTGCCTATCTGGCATGTGGAGGGGCTAGACACGGAAGGCGTGGGTGTCCGACCGAAGTTGCCTGGAGTGGAGCGGGACAGAGCGGGGACCTTTCCCATGAATCGGAAGGTTGGAATTGCGAGGAACCATCTGGAGAGCGGGACCTTCAGCTCATTGCCTTCAAGTGGCTGCTGAGGAAACTAGAGTGACCTCGTATGTCAGTCTCACATTCGGTGCGTCTTTTTGCATAGGGAAAGGCTGCAGCCAAAAAGGCTGAGAAGAATAGTACACAAGGTCATTTGGGTTGCTCCGCTGAAATTCGTGCGTAACCCGCAATAGGCACCTTGTTGACAGGTGGAGAGGTAGGAACTGGAAAGTGGTGGCGCTTGCTATGGGCAGCAGAAGAGCCTCATGCAGGGGTTTGAGTAGTTTGCATGGAAGCTTCCAGGTTTAGACGGTCACATCGGTACGGAACGATGCAGATATGGTCTGTGTATCGAGGAGGGCGGAGACCTCGAGCGTGTCAGGGACCATGCCCATGCCCGACACACCCTGCTTCTGGAGCACGAGATGGCTGCTCGTCGGGTTACTGGGATCGGAGTATCCATGGCAAGCGAAGTGGACGATGTCCGAGTTGCCGAGCTGGGCAAGGACGTCTGCTGTGGAAGGCCCTGGCAGTTCTGTCACCCGTAACGAAGGCTCGGCTGCACGGATGATGCCTTGTGCCTCACGTCGAACACTCGCGAGCGCGCCATGACCCGGGGTCTCGGGCATCGTGACCACCAAAAGAGAGGAGGTCGCTTGTTGCAGGGGCAGGACCTGAGCCGCTCTCGAGCGGGCGTTCTTCAAGGCCCTCAGGCTAGGAATGTACGACGGAATCACTCGGTCGAGGCAACTCTGCCCGTCTGTGTGTCCCCCGTTTCGATAATCCCCCGCTGCGTGAAAGGGAAGCCCGCTGGCCGCACCGGCTCCGATCCACCACACACGGGACCGGGGTTCTTCCAACGAGAGCTCACCCTGCGCTCCCAATCCATCTAAGCACGGCTTGACGCAAGTGAACCATAACCACGATAACCACTCGTGGGTGAAATCCTCCGGTGATAACTCAGGCTCCATATCCCTTTTATTCGAATCTCCCGTGGTGCAACGGAAGTTTTCATGGCTCAAGAGACGCCGCACGAATTCTGGAGGCGCCTTAGACCCCATTTCGGGCAGATGAAGAACCCAGCCACGAGGAATGGTCATAATTATCGCATCGGTACTCACACACGTCGCGTTGACAATGATGATGGGTCCTTCTCGTAAAAGATCTCCAAGCACCTGCTTGGACAGTGTCTGAGGAAAGTCCTCGAAGCCTGTGATCTCACGAATCTTATCCTCGCACTCTCTGAGCTCTTTCAGATCATCGTATCGGTGGCTAGTTTGTGATGTGCTCTGATTTAAAGATGCTGTGATATGGTTGAACGTCCGCGAACGGAGAGCTTCATACTCTTCTGCCAAAGCTGGGTGAGTGCTCTTCAAGCTCGACAGGTCACTCGGCGAGTCGATCAAATGCCCTACAACAAATCCACGGGCATATTCAAGCTTTCTTACTGCATTGCCTACCAGATTTAACTTACAGAAGGCGACACATGCCTCACTCGCAAGGCCGGATATCTGCCGGTTGATAAAGATTTGATCTTCCCGCTGTAAGTCGTGAGCATTGAGACGACTCAGCGTGGGGAGGGCCAGCTCAGCAGCCATAGCAGCAAGGTTCCAATTCTCAGTATGATTGAGGAAATGTATCAGAGTCCTGGCAATTTGCACACGACTTATAGGTAGCACATCGGCTGAAACACAGACAGCCGCGAGATGTTTAGACCCGACTTGGAAGTCTGAACCGTTTCTCGTTTGGCGAAATCTTTGTAGAAGAAGTCTCCCATATTGGGCATAAACCCCAGGATCAAGCGAACCGCCGATAGTGGCCGAGTGAAGACCTTCATCATCAAGCAGAGTGATAGCTCGGTCAAGATGCTGGAGATTCTTCGTTGCGTAGTATAGATTTTCGTACAGGCCTGTTAAGAGAGTGAGATAAGCACTCCTAGCAGGCCGATCGACAAGATTCAAGCCATCGCGATTTATGTCTTCAAGCATTGCAATTCCTGACTCGAGTTTGCTTATGTCTCCTGTCGCCTCATGATGAAAGGCCAGGATATGACTGGCGCTTAACAACATGGCTACTTTCGCCGTGCTGAAAATGTTTGCAGGAAGGTTGCCGATAGCTATCCGGATATGAGAGTCTGCTGCATGAAGATCTGCAATGTTACGGTTTCTTTCCCACCTGGCGCTGAGAAGTCCACTCAAATTGAAATGTGCTGACAATCTTCCCAGAAGATCATGGGGCTCCATGAGGGCTACAGCCTTCTCAGCTCGTGAAATCCCGCGTTCAAGGTCGTCGGAATGTCCTGCCTGGAGGTACCGTTTCATATACTGCGTGGACAAACCCAGCAGCAGTGCTTTATAACTTCGATCGCTCTGTGAAAGGCCAGAAAGCGCTGCCTCGGCCGCTGAAATAGCTGTGTCAATGTGTTCTTGTTCGCCCAATTCATCGCGTTGAATGTCAGTCTTGGCGCTCAACAAGCCATCGCGGGCGCCACGGGCCTCTGCTGGAGCACGTTGATGCCGGGTCAAGAGATACTGCAACTCTTGCTGTTCGAATTGCTTATAGGAACCGTGTTCGGTCCCCACGTCGAGCCTTTCCATCAACTCATATGCGCGCCGAAGATCGGCTTCGGTGTTTGAATAGCTGATGCGCACCTTGTAGCCCACGATCAGTATCTCAAGCGTTTCCTTTTGCATTGCTTTGTCTGTAAGACCGATTTCCAGAGCACGTTCAAGGTGGTTGATGGCAATATCAATATCAGAGAAACTTCCTCCGAAACCCAATCTGGCAATGAGGCTTCTTCCATACATGTAAGAACATACAGGATCTTCGGGTTGTAGCAGAGTGGCCAGTTGAAGGTAAGCAATGGCTTTCCCTAAATCAGTCGGGTCTTTACTGTACTTGTAACGTTTAAATAAGAAGACACCCATTTTACCGAGGAGCCCTGGCCTCTCAGGGTGATTCATGGGCATTGTAGCCAGGCTCTTTTCGTATCTGGAAAACACCTGGCGCGCGTGGGGAGACTCTTGGAAATCCAATCCAGAGACATACTGCTGGAGCCTGGCAAGATCCAGCTTAGGAGCCTCGACACTGGGCAGTCCGATGCCAGGAAGAGAATCATCGTTCCGTGCTTGCGAACCTGAAGGTTCAACAACATTGAGTTGATCGATCGGAGGGCTCTGCACCGGCTGTGCAAAGTCTTGTACTCTCTATATATATGAAAGGTCAGGCAACAGTCGTCCTTTCCCCTAGTATCAACGTAGACCAGACGACTTACCTCCGTTGATATCAGAATCTCGACTTCTTTTACGACGTTCAGCCATCCACGAAACTATCGATGCATAAGTCTGGGGTGTCAGAGACAATTAGACGGAAAGGCGCGGAAATCGAACCTTTGCCCGTGCCCATACAACCAATCGATCGCCTTCTTCGAGGAGCGAGAGGAATTCGGCATTCTCTCCACCGTCCTCCAGTCGCCAAGTCACGGTGTGATTTTGCCACCCCGTCTGAATCTTGTTCTTGACGACGCACCTGGTCACGCCTGGAGATCTCATGTTATCCTCATCCTTCCGGCCGGGAATGTCCTTGAAATAGAACCCGCGATCCTGCAGCATTTGGCCAAAGTCGTGGGGAGAGGATTTGAGGTAGATAGGGTCGGACAGGTCCTCAAATGCTGGAGGCTGGTCTTCGTGCCACGAGCCTAAGATTGACGCATCGAACCAGGACCAGCTTCCATTGTCCGGGTCACTGCACCACCCCTGGTCATGACTGGTGATTTTGAACTGGACGGCAGAGATGCTGGGAGGCAAGGGAGCCGAGACGATGTACAGTGTGGTCCATTCATTCGAATCCGAGGAGTGCTCAGGCGGCGGTACTGTTATTTTATCTGCTCTTTGGCCGTGGGACTGCAATCCCGGATACTTCGAGGAGCACGCCATTCTAAGTGAGATCTGCGATATCGAAGAATGGAATGGGTTTAATGGTTGAATGCCTGAATGCTTTCAGAGCAAGGTAGTTCAAGGTATAGGGAAGGCAGGGGAAAAAACTCCTCTGGTGGTTGACGTCGCAGGTTCTATGATTATGGCGGGCAGCCTCGCTCAGACTCAGCGCTTTCTAGGCAACAATGGCAGGGATGTTCAGTAATCCGCCACCTTATTCAGCTCTGCCTGCAGATACATGGGGCTTGCAGAGTGGCTTAGCTTACATTCGGTTACTCACAGTGAAAATTCACAGTAGATGGCAAAAATCTATCCTAAAGCTATCGCCATGAAAGAATTCATTCACTATTTGTCTTTATCTTGCTTGTACTAAACTATCAGTGCTATTATCTGAACCGGGCCCTGAGTCAGCCACAGGCCTGGGCCTAAGAAGAAACCTGAGGTGCAGTACGGCCCAGCGAATATGGGGGATCTCCGCAGCACGTTGGACATCCCGCAGCGTAGGGCTCGTTTTCCTTGTTTCCAATGCCCGGAGATCAGCTTCATGGTCGGTGACTACAAGTACCAGATGCTCCTGGATAGGACTTTCGCGGCCGATCCCAGTAGGCCATGTCATTTTAAGGCCTCGGTTCTCGAGCCAATTACTTCCCAGCGTCGATTCTTGCCGGCTCGACATGGCTTTCCCACACGGCGTGGACCTTGTAAGCAGTGTGATTTTCCCAGCCACGTTAATCTCAAAGACCGCAACGTACAGACGCTCAGCCCCTAGGTTCTGCAGCCGAATCCGCAGGTAATCTTCCTCTTCGATACCCCTGGTCTGGACCGAGACTGCCGTCTGATCCATCTGGTTTTGCGTGGTGAGGCTAACCTGAAGCCGGTGTTGCAACTGCTCTTCTTGTACCTCACATCGAAGAGACAGAAGGTGCTGCGCCTTGACTATTTGCTCCGCTGCATCTACTACTGACTGGATCCCTTCGGACGTGTTTGCGAACTCGCATAGTTTGAGATTATTGCCTGCGAATAAAATGATAGAATCATCTTGTGTCACGCATCTCATGGCGAGTTGGGGCGGGCCCTCTTCATGGCCATCGCCATGTCTGTGGCCAGGCACATCTGCGCTTCGAACGAGCCCTGCAATGCGAGCCTGAACCGAGTTGTTATCATGTTGAAAGCCATCGGTATCAGCAACATTTGTGCGTTGGAAGGCCAGGGCTCCGTCCTGGGGGATCGAGCACCCGGGCCTGAGGTTCAGAGCCAGCAACGCCTGGAACCCACATAGATTGACGACTGTCGCGGTACCCAGGCATGCTGCCTCGTCGATGTATTCGTCTCCAAAGGGCTGGATTACGTAGACGTCTCCCCGACGAACGCCAAGGACTGAACCACCCGCCATGACCGGATGTCCTTCCTGCAATTTGACATGCAAAACGTTGACGGGGGTCATCTCCATCGAGAAAAGCCGCCGCTGGTCAGGCCCGTGCGATTGAGGCCGCTGATCAAACCGGCGCTGCACCACTTCGCGCACTTTCATAATAGTGGTCCGCCACGAGCGCCCGCGGTCGGACTGCTGGCGAATTTCTTTAATAAGGGCCTCGGTCATGGCACCTGCCCAGCTACTATCCTCCTTCTGGTATTCATATGCTTTCTGATCCACCTCCGCCGCGAAGATACGCACCGCATACGGATTATCGAGGCTGGTGAGGAGGTGAACTCCGCCATCCGGGTCGGGGGAGAAGATGTTTGGGAGGGAACGGACGTAGCTTGTCAGATCGAACGTCATCCGTGGCAGGCTCCTCACCACCGTGGTGACTGTGGAGTTGCCGGTAGAATGCTCTCGTGGGATCGGGGCACGGGTGATATGGGCGGAATGGCAGCAGTCGAAGATGGTGGTTACGTTCTTCGTCCGGTCAGTTGTCTGGCGCACCAGGTGCGTGATCTCAAAGTCGAGGATGCCGCGGAAATCCTCGACCGATCCTTCCTCATAATCCATCGGACACAAGGTCTGATAACATGCCGGAAGACCAGGCCCCCTGAAGCCCGATCCGTTGATCAAACCTCCATGTCCCGAATAATATATCACCACTGCATCTGCGGGTTGACACTCCTCAATAAGACGACCCCAGGCTTCGCGGATCCCCGTCTGGGTTGCCTCTGGACCACAGCAGCGGATTACCTGGAAATCTTGCTCCCGCAGAAGCTCTTCCATAGCGCTCACGTCATGTGTTGGGCCTTGCAGTCCTAGGGGACAGCCGATGAGCAATGCCTTTCTTTGTGGCATCGTAGATTCTAGTCCGTGCAAGGTACGGGCCAGACCCTGATTATACTCACGGGGTTAGGTAGGTCACGAAGATACGTGGAGAACACTCTTAGATCTAGGGCATAATCAGAAGAGAAGACGAGATGAAGAAATGTAAGATATACTGCAGTTGGGGGAGGAGAAGATGATGGTAGGAGTTACTTCAGGCATCATCGCGAGGTGCATGCATAAGCGCTGCGCCTCCGGGCCATCCTCAAACACTTCAGATGATTGGCCAGGTCACTGTTCGCTGGCCAATTATCGATGCATCCTATCAGGTATCTACTAGTGCTTACGTCTCTAGATAGACTTAGATTGCTACGGCGTGTGAAGGCTAAGTCTTGACCTTTGTACACGCATTCACGATGCCAGTCTATATTTCTGTTCAGTGAAACACCCAGGAACCCAGGATAGCCACAGCTTAACCTTCCTCTCGGACAAGGCTGGAAAGAAATATGTTGGAGCTTTTTTTTCTTTCTCTAAGCAAGGTTGGCGCTCGTTGCGCATATGTATTATATATACATCTCTACTTAACGCTGCCCCGCAAGCGAGAATATTAGACAGGTCGGGTAGGGATAGTCTCAACATCTGTACTGTACTCCACTAGGTCTCGAGTACAGACTGCTAAACGCGTCATTGAGCCACCACCAGATCAACTTTGCGTAACGTAGACCGTCAAGATAGCCGCGTATCTGCTCCACATAGTGTCAGTAATTCATGTAGCAAGTTTGACTAACAAGCCATGTCTCAAGAGAGTACGACTCACGCAGCAGCTGCAGCCAATATCTCAATGGTCTTGGCATGGGTGCCCCCTGATAGGAATGCAATAAATGCCGTTGTCGCCAAGCTGACTACGACGAGTCGTAACAGCACACTCAAAAGGAAATTGCAGATCAGGACAGGGACCATGATCAGAATCACGACGAAGGTTCCAAGCAATGCCCGGGCCAGAATAATAGCCAATATTCCATGGGGAATATACACCATTGGGTCATCGGACAGCGCCTGGCATTGATTCTGACTGATCTTTCAGCGCATGCCTCTTGATTCAGGAAACAACGATTAACATACTTTGTAAGATCGCGTGAAAAGGCTAATCAGTCTGTCCTCCACCCATTCTTCCAGACAGGCCAAGGTTTCATCTTTGGGTGATGAAAGAGCTATCAAGTCTCCGTCGTGTTGCAGAAAATCGGTCTCACTACGAGATACACATGCATTGCCCTCGATCCAGTTCCGTAGGGTGACGACTTGACGAGGCCCGGCATGCTTCAAGTCGGCGATTCGAGAATTTCTGAGTAGAGTTTGATCTTGAAAGGGGGGTTCAAATCAGGAATTGTGTGCCACAGCCTCAGTACAATAGCCGGATATACTTACCATAGTCGAACAAAGCCTTTGATATGTCAGACAGGACTGCTTGACGCTCATTATTGAGGTCGCGACGACAGCTGCCGAGATATGAGGGCTTCTCTTCCCTAAGATCAAGATCCTGGAGTCTTTTCTCTAGAATCGACAATCGATCTTGTTTCAACAAAAGGTCCCGCGACCGCAGGATGGAAAATCTCCGGTAGAGCTGCAACGAGTTGGTGGAACTAATCAATGCACAAAACCGCGGGTATCCGGCGGGAAAGTCTTCGACTGCGTAACGATTAGTAGTCTGGACCAGCTCGCTTGCTTGCTGCAGGTGGCTTACTTTTCTCGGATTTTAGATGAATATTTTGACTCTCTAGATCTCGTGGGGTTCTGATCTTCCTGGATAAAAATGTTCTACTGAGTACATTCATGTGCTTAGATTTCACTGCAGGTGGTCCAAATGAGATGGTATATAGATTCTGTTTCAAGAAACCATATACTGATTCCGAGTCTCGTTTCAATCCACAATTGCAAAAATAGGCAAGATGGCTATTTGTGACAAAGTAGAATGTGGCGATGCAGCTTCGTTGGGGTCTGAGCCTCGCGGCTGGCCCAGGATCTATGAGGCTACATTGGGCATTAATGCAGGACGAGCCAATATGATTGCAGGGATAACATCTGAAGGCAGTAAGGGCAGCACCTGGATCACGTTGTTCGTCGCCTTGCTCGGAATGTTTGCATTAGGTGCAGGTGAAGTGTCAAGAAATACTGTATGGCTCTAATACAACCTAAAAGCAGCCGTATTGTCCCAGTCCGCTGTAGACTGTTATAAATCCTCCTCGGTCACTTGATATGCCCCATCCGTCATTATCTTTTTCCCAACAACTTGCTTTGACATACAGATTCCAAGTTATGGATTTCGGCAAAGAGATTGAGTCGTTGAACAGGTGCGTACAAGACCAACGGGGTCCGATCTTGTGATGATGACATCTGATTTTGGTTAACCTAGTCGATAGGGAAGATGGCCCTGGCATATCACTCTCAATTGAAGAAGGACGAGCATTCGTGTCTTCTTACTCGAATGTAAGCTGCTTGTACGCACATGGCCAGAAACAATATCCTGCCAGTGTAATGACACAGTAAAACAGAAGCCTAAATTCGCAGTCTGGGATGAGGTATATATAGTTGTCCGTGACCGCGAAAGAATAATTTCGAAGGAAGGTCCATACTTTATCGAGAGTGTGATTCTTCCTAACCAGTATACTCTCTGCGATGAAAGCGGAAATTCTGTGAAAAATGGCACTAGAGTCCACGAAGGGGATCTCCAATGAGATGAATCATGATTAGCAGCTGAATAGGTTTTGTATCCTAGCTTCTATGTCCGGCTGTGAAAAAAATACTCTGGCTTCCTCTGTTTGGCATCTTCCCAAGTTTCTGAGTATCTGTCTTCTGGTCATATTGTGAGGTGTCAATTTAAGCTCTTTCAGTGAACTGGGCAAAACGTCGGCGCTTCGCATCGATTGATTCTGAGCTCCGTTCTAGGTCAAGAAGGAAGATTCTGAGTATACCAGCTGTTGCTCTGCTATCTGCTTCTGGAAGTTGTATTTAGTGATTAGGATATCTGAAGCTACTGAGAGAAGCGGACTATGCTTGTCTAACAGCACCGAAGACCTGGTTCCAGGTACCTACCTCTTTATAGGCAAGCTTTGTCCATGAATCTGGATAGAGCAAGACACTAATGACTCAGGCTCAGGCCATGCAATCATTGTAGCACCTCTCCTGTCTAACTTTTCGATTTTACGGCGTTCGTGGCAGGATTCAGCCGTAAGTGTTCCGCGCCTATGCTTCAAATGGCGGCTAGCGCTAAACATTAGCATTTCTAATCTTGTAGTACAAAGCGTAGGGGTTGTGAGAGGATAGACGGAAATACATATTATATAGCCTTAATATAGCTAAGCCTGCGAAGAATATAGAATTGGGCATAATCTCACGGTAGCTGATCTTAGCATTTGAATCATACCTCACAAGGTGATGCCATATCGTGGAAGCACTTGAGAGCACGAATGCAAACTGATAACACAAAGATTATAAGCCGTAACCCTGGAAAGGGGTCTCTATTGAGTTTCTTTGTTCACCTCAAGGGAGTGAGAATCCGGCAACGTCAATTGGCAGCAGTGGCAGTGGATTGGATACACTCGTGGTAGCAATAGTGCCATTGCCTTGGTTTGTTACTCAATATCAGAAGCTCATTTCTATATCGCTTACTGCAATCTACCAATGAGTTTTGACTTGAGCGTCAGTCAATATGATGCTCTTCACGACGAGGCACCTACGAGCTGCTTTGCTCTCTCTGCCCTAAGGGCTGCAAAGTAAGATTATGATTCTGAATTGATGCCAGTCGATTGACGGGTTATTTCACTAGAAGCATTCAAAATCTTTCTTCAGAAGCTGGCTGTCGGAGTTGGCTTTAGAATCTTATAAGGTGTCTTTGGTGGGTTCCTTTGATAGAGCGTCTAGTACGTAGTCGTAATAGCCCGGTCTTGGCTGCGGCAGGCTTACGGTTCACATACTCCAATAGGCACGCCACGTGATCGTCTCCGCCATCGGAGCCACTAATCCAAAAGCAGCAGGCAACCCCTCCGAATTTCTTCTTTGGGCGGGTGAATCATCGCCTCTTGTCTTCGCCCCCTCATCCTCGCTCACTCTCGCGCTCTTCATATTTTTCTGTTCTGTCGCTGGGATTCTTGTCAGAAGAGGCTCTGGCTCGCAATTGAGTGTCTTCTTTGTCCTATCTTCCTCCTTTCCCCCCCATCATATATCCAATCATCATGTCGCATACTCTGTCGCAAAAATATTTGAGCACGCGGGGTGCCTCCTACGGAGTATGGCAACAAATCCCTACAAACAACACTTTCCCGATTCAATGGCTAATCTGTCCTGAACTTGCGTTTAGCTCTCCTTCGAGGAGGTCGTCCTGAAGGGTCTGGCCTCTGATGGCGGTCTCTTCATCCCCGAGGAGATTCCCTCCCTCCCCTCTAACTGGGAGTCCGAATGGCGCAATCTGAGCTTCGAGGAAGTCGCCTTCCGTATCATGTCTCTCTACATCTCAGAGTCCGAAATCCCCCGCAACGACCTCGAAGACATCATCCGCCGCTCCTACGCCACCTTCCGTCACCCCGAACGTACTCCCACCATCGAACTCGACAGCAAGCAGAACCTCCACCTGCTCGAGCTCTTCCACGGCCCCACCTTCGCTTTTAAGGATGTCGCGCTTCAGTTCCTCGGTAACCTGTTCGAGTACTTCCTCGTGCGCAAAAACCAGGGCAAGGAGGGCAAGGACCGTCACCACCTGACTGTCGTGGGAGCCACCAGCGGTGACACCGGCTCCGCCGCCATCTACGGTCTGCGCGGCAAGAAGGACGTCTCCATCTTCATCATGTTCCCCAAGGGCAAGGTCTCCCCGATCCAGCAGGCCCAAATGACCACCGTGCTGGACGCCAACGTGCACAACCTCACTGTCGAGGGCTCCTTCGACGACTGCCAGGACTTCGTCAAGGCTCTGTTCGCCGACCCCGAGCTCAACTCTACCCACAACCTCGCGGCCGTGAACTCTATCAACTTCGCCCGCATCCTCGCCCAGATCTCCTACTACTTCTACTCCTACCTGTCCCTCACCAAGTCCCCTTCCTTCAACAAGGACTCCAAGCTGCGCTTCGTGGTCCCCTCCGGTAACTTCGGCGACATCCTTGCCGGCTGGTTCGCCAAGCGCATGGGTCTCCCCGCGGAGCGCCTGGTCATCGCGACCAACGAGAACGACATCCTGGACCGCTTCTTCCGCAGCAGCGGCGCCTACACCAAGAACGACGCCAACGGCACCGGTGTCAAGGAGACCCACAGCCCGGCCATGGACATCCTGGTCAGCAGCAACTTCGAGCGCCTCCTCTGGTTCCTCGCCTACCAGAGCAGCGACGCCGCCTCGGCCGACGCGCGCCGCAAGCAGGCTTGCGACAGCGTCCGCGGCTGGCTCCAGCAGCTCAAGACCGAGGGCGGCTTCCAGGTCTCGCCCGCCGTCTTCGCGGGCGCCCAGGCCGAGTTCGAGTCCGAGCGTGTCAGCAACGACGAGACCATCGCCCAGATCCGCGACACCTACCGCACCTCCTTCCCGGCCAACCTGGGCCCCGGCAGTGCTAAGAGCTCCAAGACCGGCGGCTACATCCTCGACCCCCACTCCGCCATCGGTGTCGCCGCCGCCCGCCGCTCCATCCAGCGCAACCCCGGCGCAGTCCACATCTCCCTGTCCACCGCTCACCCGGCCAAGTTCGCCAGCGCTGTCGACCTCGCCCTGCGCGCCGAGGACGGCTATGACTTCACCGAGGTCTTGCCCCAGGAGTTCATCGGCCTGGAGCAGCGCGAGAGCCGCGTCACCCCCGTCGGCCCCGGGGCCGGATGGGAGCAGGTCCGCGAGATCGTTAAGGCCGAGGTCGAGCAGGAGCTGGAGGGTAAGCGGTAGATGTTGCTTGCTTCTGTCGTAGACAACCAAAAAGAAAGAATTCCGCGTTTGCATCCTAAGACCATTTACTCCCATTATCATATTTCCCCCTTCCGCATCATCGATCCTATATACATACATGACGATTTCTGTTCTCAAGTAGGCTTTTTCTTGCCTCTACTGTGATATCATAAAAGCTACATCAAAACATACGACAAGAATTCTGCCTCAATTTTAGGCATCCTGCTCTTCGACTATTCCTTCCCTTGGGTACTTTTCGCATCATATAATGGGCGGGTGGGTAGGAGACTATCCATACATATATCATTAGATTATACACAGATAAGAATGATTTACTCTTCTACCTTAATTAATTCTGTGCTATCCTTCGCCTCAACATCTCTATAACTTTAGTTCTACTACTCCCTTTCTCCTAACATATATTCTAGACCGCTGCTAAAAGTAACAGTGCACCTAACTACCCAACTAGATAATCTAGTACTAATATCTGTTTTCTTCTCCTTGATAAATTCTTCTTCTCGTCTATATATACCCTACGTAGACTGCATATACATCTTATAATATCCAGTCACAGAATATTCCTCTTCACATCTACTTGAAACCATACTTAGCTGATACTTTAGTGACTATTCAAACCCTATCTCTATTCACAGCTACTTTATACTATACCCTACTAGGGAATAGTGCTACTTAATAGCAACCTTACTTACCATCTAATCCTATTGTTAGATCTCCTATCCTACAGTAGTTTACATACCTCTGCCCCTACTATTACCAGTAATAGAATTATACCTCCTCTCAGATCTACTATGATTAATATGACCCGTCCCCTTGATTAAACTGACTTCCTCCACTGTATCCTTCGAATTACTTGTCTTCTCTGTTCTCTTCCTCTTCCTCTTTCTTCCTCCTTCTCTCCAACCTTCTGATAGGTATACTCCTAACACCCTTTGTCTATTTCATACTTTTCTTCCTTTTTTCATTCTCCACCACTCTTCTACCTTTCCTTCGACCAATCTGATGCTAATATCACCTTCCACCCTTATTACTAAAGTAGAGGGTCGAATTACCCGGCCAGTGTTCCAGTCTTCACAGTAAACGTAACAGTCTCCTACTAAGGTAAGTATCGCCCTTCTATACATCTCCATCCCATCTCTATTCCTCGTGGCTATTTCTACACCAATCTCTTTGCTAAGAGTTATATAATATTTGACCAATACTCCATTACTTGATTTTCTTTCATACACAGTAGAACAGAGCCAGACTTGCAACAAGATACAATACTAGTTCCGGATAGGTGCAACTATTCCTCAAGAACCAGCTGGTTCCTGATAGTTCCAAGTCGATTGCCACCAGTTATAAATGGGTCCAGGAAAAACACCCATGTCAGGTAAAACTACAAATAGTGACGAGTATGTTGTACTATGTATCTCGGTGGGTAGTTTGCCCACAGCCCTAGCTTAATCCTTTGCCAATCCGAAACTAGGGCTAAGTCTTCAGACCTATCCTAGATATCACTTTGTTTTTTACAATCGTTGTCACGAGTTAGATCAGCTTGGGCCCTCATTCCCTTTTTCTAGATATGCCGTATCTCGACTAGCATCTGGAGAATATAGGGACGATGCGGATGGGTGGGCAGAGTTCTACTCCCTGCTACATACCCATACGAGTAATAGGATGAGGGGTAGTAACGGCATCACCACGTCAGGGATTGTCATGGGATCTATGGGACTCACGCATACTGCTTGAATATGCTGATCATTCCTTATCGTGGAATTTTGTCTACCTGATATCATTCATTGGGTTGCATTTGATTCTTCACCTACTCAGTACTCATATCTACTCGTAGGACCCACACACGATCTCCCCACACCCCTCTTGTCTCCGAGGTGGTTGTGCTGGGTTGGGTTAAGGACTACGTAAGATGCAACCCCTTCCGTTTCCGGGATACATGATTACGCACTCGCGGCATTGGCGATGTGACAAGTTTTTCCTATGAGAGTAGGATAGTAGGAAGACAAGAGAAAGAAATTGAGCAACCAAGAGATGCATCGAAGCTACATGAAAGAGAAAGTGCAGGCTTGAAAAGTGAATCCAAGAATCCACAAAAAAAAAAGAGAAATGCCATTTTTATTCCACGTACCGTACTCACTATATATTATTAAACTAGTAGGTAAAAAAGACTGCCGATGAATATCAACCAGGAGCTGAGCACAGTGTTTCTTGTCGCTCACCCCAGTGCGCCTGGCTGTGTCTTGAGTCGTAGTCCTGAATCATAATCATAGAACAGTCCTTCTTTCTTCATGACATAGGAAAGAAAACCAACGATGTAGCAAAAATTCAAAACCAAACTCCAAGCACCAATTATTTTGATTTAATAGTTTCTTCGTTTGGTCAGAGGGGAAGATGAGTGGCTCTATCAATCATTGCTGAAGATGGAGGTGTCATCTACAGAAGGGCCATCAGACCCATGACAGCGGCGAGAAGACCGGCCACGGGCTGCATCTTGGAAGCAGCGCCGGTAAGGCTCGAGACCGAAGGCTCCGCTGGGGAGGCGCCGGTGGGCTGCTCGGGGGTCGAGGTGCCGGCAGGAGCAACAGGGCTGGAACCCTCAGGAGCGGCAGGGCTGGCAGGGGTGGAGGCGCCAGGAGCACCAGAAGCGCCAGGGGCGGAGGCGCCAGCAGCACCAGAAGCGCCAGGGGCGGAGGCGCCAGCAGCACCAGAAGCGCCAGGGGCGGAGGCGCCAGCAGCACCAGAAGCACCAGGGGCGGAGGCGCCAGCAGCACCAGAAGCGCCAGGGGCGGAGGCGCCAGCAGCACCAGAAGCGCCAGGGGTAGAAGCGCCGGCAGCACCAGAAGCGCCAGGGGCGGAGGCGCCAGCAGCACCAGAAGCGCCAGGGGCGGAGGCGCCAGCAGCACCAGAAGCGCCAGGGGCGGAGGCGCCAGCAGCACCAGAAGCGCCAGGGGCGGAGGCGCCAGCAGCACCAGAAGCGCCAGGGGTAGAAGCGCCAGCAGCACCAGAAGCGCCAGGAGCACCAGCAGCACCAGGAGCGCCAGGAGCACCAGAAGCGCCGGGGGTAGAGGAGCCAGGAGCACCGGGAGCGCCGGGGGTAGAGGAGCCGGGAGCGCCAGGAGCGCCGGGGGTAGAGGAGCCGGGAGCGCCAGGAGCGCCAGGAGCACCTGGGCTAGATGAACCAGGTTGTCCGGGGGTGGAAGAGCCAGGAGTAGACGGAGTAGATTCGCCGGGCACGACAGGAACAACGGGCACAACGCCAGTGGGAGATCCAGGGACGGAAGGCACAGTAGTACCAGGAGCAACAGGCACCGGCTGGGTTCCGCTGGGGATGCTGGTGGTGTTCAGGAAAGGTCCGGGCTTGGTGGTAGGAACAGTGCCGTTGGCGGGGATGGTGTGACTGGGGAAAGGAGCTGGGGGAAGTCCAGTGCCAATGATAGGAGCAGTGCCGTGGCTGGTAGTCGGGTTGATGGGAGCAGTGCCGTGGCTGGTAGTCGGCCTGATGGGAGCAGTGCCGTGGCTGGTAGTCGGCCTGATGGGAGCAGTGCCGTGGCTAGTAGTCGGCCTGATGGGAGCAGTGCCGTGACTGCTAATTGGCTTAATGGGAGCAGTGCCGTGGCTGGTAGTCGGCCTGATCGGAGCAGTGCCGTGGCTGGTAGTCGGCTTGACAGGAAAGACAGTACCAGTAGGGTTGGGCTTAGGCTGGGGCTTCACGCCAGTGGGCACTGGCTCCTTGCCAGTGGGAACAATAGTCTTGCCCTCCTCCTCGCACCATGTGGTGGTCAGAGTAACGGTGTTTGTGAGAGTGATGGGCACCGTAAGAGTCTTGTTCCCAGAGACAACGACAGTGGTGGTTTCTGAAAGCTATATTAGACACGGCCTGCTTGAGAAAATACACGAGAGCAAAACGAACCCGGGGTCTCAGTGGTCACATAGGTAGTAGTCTTGGTGATGGTACGGGGAGGGTCTGTGGTGAGAACAAGCTTCTTGGTAGTGGCTGGCTTCTTCTCGTCGGGCTGGAGGCTTCTTAGCATGTCAATCAGAATGGGTACGCGTTTGCATTAAGCTTACCTCTCCGCCACGCCCTTGAATGACACCCGCAAGGGCTGGGGCAGCCAAAGCCAGGAGTGCAATAGTTCCCTTGACCATTTCGGAGGTTTGGGGGGTTTTTTTTTTTTTTTCCTGATGCAAAATGCTCAAACAACACAGCTTTTAGTGTAAACGAGAGATGAAGAAGGAACAGCGAGTGGCTTCCGTACGGCACGAGGTGGATTAGAGAAGGAAGAAACGATCCGATGAAGCAGAATATCTCGACCTTTAAATCTTCTCGACGAAGGGCCTGATGATTATGCACACGATATTCGTCACTGACGAGGATAATGCCACAGTAGTATCCTTTGGTTAGCGAAGCACGGGGCAATTGTTGTATGGTTCAGGAGCAGAAGTAAAGCTCATCGATGCTAGCTCTGGTAGGCTACGAGACGCAGATTGAGGCTAACCAAGCCATGGATGCGAAAGGGACCACCGATGTGATGCTGTGAGTCAAGCCAAAGGGTCTCTCATATGGCGAGCTGTTGCGCGAATGTAACGTCTTGCTACATCTTCTTGGACAGAGGCCCACAGTACCCACGTCAGTCAGCCACGATCCTCGGACACGATGCTAGATGGTTGTACTTAGATAGGAAGTCAAGAGTAGTATTGTCGTCATGACTTTGCGCGAGTGCTCTGGTTTTCGAATTGAGAAGCTGGAAACCCCTGGCTATCGCCGTGATCTATGCTAGTGCAAGCCAAACTAATCAAGCAAAGCGGAGACAAGCCTGCTGAGAAGGGAAGTGCTACCGGAATTTTGCGTTCCATTACGGAGTATTGAGCCCTGAAAAGCTGAGTTAAGCTTGTAGAAATGCATGGATTGGCTCGCAAGGCTCTGTAGCTGACACATTCGAAAAAGCTTTGCAGGAATGTGGGGTCGCTCGAGGTCCGCCTTCTGTAACGTTGCAGGTAAGTTTGTCGGGTCAAGGATCAGGGCAGGGACAGAAAGCAAGAAAGGGAATATAGCACGGGCAGTACAGGCATATGCTCACGAAGCACATTAGGTAGCTGATTTGAGCATTCTATCTGGACAATGTAGTCCATATGGCCTTATGACGAGATCCAGGTCATGTCATCATTGAGGAATGTCAATCGAAACCGAGATAGGTCGCTGTCACACAGTCGAATAGGCTATGTAAGAAAACTTCAAGGCCCATTGAGGTTCGAAGGATCTGGCGCCGTACTGTGGAGCGGCCGTTTTCGAAGTTGGTGAGAGAGTCATTGAGATGAGAAGCCGGTAATGTTTCATTGGAGTGAGTGGATAACGTGTCGCAACCTAGGTAGTCGCTATGAGAGCAATGTAAGACGTCATTAAAGCAAAATCTGGTAAGCCTTTTGACAGGAACCATGCCCGCAAGCGGCGCTAGCAGATGGCGAGTGTTCCTGCAGGGGTGGTACCAGACAGAACTTGGCAAACGTGATTGTGAAGCTCTGCAGGAGCGAACCTTAGTATACTTCGTATTTCGTAGTTACTTGGTCGCTTTCTCGGTGGGTCGGCGGTACCTTGCTGACTCATCACCGTTTGCAGCAATGTATCACGTGGAGATTAGCTCTGCTCAACTCAGCTATCGTATCAGGGCTTAGGGCAAGCGGCGCGTGGGCACGCGTCTTGGAGCGCGTTAATGGTTTTGCTGTGCTGCGGTAGCTGAGAGATAGATGCAGTGATCTCCGATTGTTGTCCTGTCCAACAACAAGACAATCCACAACATCACCCCTATGATGCCTCACTCAGTATCCTCGCAAGACTCGTCAGCCGATCGCAAAGATGAAGAAGTTCTACCAGACGCTCCGCCAGCGGAGATCACCTCCGAAGACAAGACCGATACACCCGACAATGCAGCAGCAGGCGTAAGATTGGAAGACCTGTTTAACGACGACGATGACGATGAAGAATACCCAGCTTCTAGCGCGCCAGCCACTCAGAATCAGGACACAATGCAGACAGAGTAGGTTTCGCACAGACTACCAAGGCATACCGGTACTGATAGAGGTTACTCGTTCAGCGCCGTCCCTGCTCCAGGTCCAGAGGTAGACACAGACACCATGCTCGCATTCTACCAACGCCTCTTCCCGTTCCGCTACCTATTCCAATGGCTCAATCACGGAATTGTTCCTTCGCCCGATTTCGGCAATCGCGAATTCGCCCTCACACTCCAGAACGATGCTTACCTTCGATACCAATCATATGCAACGGCAGATCTGTGAGTGCTGCGGGATTGGTGCACAAGTGCGTTATCAGAAATCTGTTCTAACGGGTAGACAGCTTCCGCAAAGATATCATTCGGATGAACCCGTCTCGATTCGAAATCGGACCTGTCTACAACACCAACCCACGAGATCGCAAGACGCTCCGCGGCGGCCAGTTGAAGCCCATCTCCAAGGAACTCGTCTTCGATATCGATTTGACGGACTACGATGACATCCGCTCCTGCTGTACGAAGGCCAACATCTGCGGCAAATGCTGGGCATTTGTGACTATGGCCATCAAGGTCGTCGACACGGCCCTCCGCGACGACTTCGGCTTCGAACACATCCTCTGGGTATACTCCGGCCGCCGTGGTGCGCACGCCTGGGTGTGCGACCCCCGCGCGCGCAGCCTCCCGGATGACCGACGCCGGGCCATCGCCGGGTACCTGGACGTGGTGCGGGGCGGCAACAGCAGCGGCAAGCGGGTGAACCTGAAGCGACCGCTGCACCCGCACATGGCGCGCAGCCTCGACATCCTGAAATCCCACTTCGCGCAGACGACGCTGGTCGACCAGGACACCTTCCTCGGCCCCGAGCAGGCGCAGCGCCTGCTGGCTCTCCTGCCGGACAAAGGGCTCAACGAGTCGCTGCGCAAGAAGTGGGAGTCCTCGCCCGACCGCACCAGCGCCAAGAAGTGGGCCGACATCGACGCCCTCGCCAAGACGGGGAAGAGCAGCACCCTGAACCCGACCACGCTCCGCGACGCCAAGCAAGACATCGTGCTGGAGTACACCTACCCCCGGCTGGATTCCGAGGTCAGCAAGAAGATGATCCACTTGCTCAAGAGCCCGTTCGTCATCCACCCGGGCACCGGCCGCGTGTGTGTCCCCATCGACGCCCGCAAGGCAGAGCAGTTTGACCCCCTCTCGGTGCCGACGGTAACGCAGCTGCTCGCCGAGATCGATGCGTGGGATGCGGAGCATTCGAGCACCAATGCCGGACCGGAGGCGGCCGAGGGCGAGGGTAGTGTCGCGGACTCGGACGCGAAGGGAAGCCGCAGGGTACAGGACTATGAGAAGACGAGCCTGAAACCATACATCGACTACTTCCGCTCCTTCATCGCCGGTCTTCTCAAGGAAGAGCGTGGTGGCAAACGGGAGCGGAATGAGGACGTTGAGGAGACAAAGCCTGAGAGTATGGAGTTCTAGGCTTCTGAGTTTCGCTTTCTAGGTGAATGGCGGTCTTTATGGTTTTAATTCTCTCAAGCCCTAGCCTGGGTAGCATTATTTTTGGGTATGATCTTGGAGCGATTTGGGAGTATGTCCTTTGAAAGTGAATATTTCAGGCGTTCGAAGAAGGGTCACAGGGCCTTTCCCCTGTGTTCTGTGTTAATATTGTGATGGTTCTTACTTTTCTGTTCATTTCTGACTGCAGACTGAGCTCAATAAGCGGTTATGGGAATTAATATGAATCAACATGAGCCATGTTTCCAGTCAAAATTACATTTTTTTGAAATTCAATTCTATGTTGTTACATTGTAGGACTGTCAGACGAACAGCACTACCTCATTATTGACCATAAAGCCTGCTTTGGAGAAGACAGGAGTGACAGATGATATAGTTGTGAAACTCAAAACGCATCATTCAGTAGCATGCTGTGCAGGAATCGGGAAGAAGAACGTCCGCGTCCGCCTGGATTTAAGCAGAAACGAAGTTCTTGACATCTGGACAGAGGTTTAGCAAATGCTTACAGGGAAGGGGTATTGGTGGGTCACGTACTCTCAAGCCAGCGGACGTACTCCTTCTGCTCCTTGACCTGGATGTAGTCGGGGATCATGGTGGCAAGCTCGGCGTTGATGCCTCTCACGTCAAGGTAGCGGTCAATGAAGTTCTGGAGCTCCTCGTCGAGGTTCTCGAAAGGAGGACCGGCGTACAGGCTCTGTCTGGCCCAGTCCTTCTCGGCGGTCTGGGCAAGAGCCAGATCGGGCTTGTTGAAGTAGGAAACCTCCTCAACCTGGAACACGCCATCGGTGCACATGGTCTGGATCAGAAGAGCGCCGCTGCCGGGCTTCTCAATGGTGATATTGACACGAGCGGGGAAACCGGGCTCAAGGTCGTCGATGTCGATCTCGTCGCGGTCGGAGGGAGCGATACGGTCCTCGGGAAGCTGGGAGATGCCTGCGCGACCTTGGTTAGCAGGCTGGTGGCTTCCGAAGTCGTTGGCGTCCATCAGACCATCAGCGGAGAAATCCTCCTGCTCGCTCAGGTTTTGGAGGTCTGCAACGGTGAAAGTAAGGCGGATCCTATAGAGAAGTACACACGATCAGAATGATAATTAAGGAGGGCAACGCGGGCACAAGGTTCCTTACTCTTCCTTGCCGAACTTCTTGGTCAAAGTGACTTCCTGCTCGCCGGGGATATCCTTGACCTAGTAAAAACCATATGTGTGAGCTAATACAGTCAAAACAACGATTGTCCGACGGAACTTACCTCCCAAGAGTTGTTTTGCAGAACATACTGGATGTTCTGAACGGAGCCATCCAGGTCCTCAAGGCCGGAGGCCTTCTCGTGCTTGAGCTCGTCCTCAAGCTTGGCAACAAGCTCGACGTCACCTATAATGCTCGTACAACAAGTAATCAGTGTTGTGCGTCTTAAAAAGTCATCTGCAGTCCATGATCGAGGCTTCCAATGCTTCAACGGGACAGGAATGTGGATATAAGGTGATGGGGAGAAACTCGAAAAACATGAGGGAAAAAATGAATCGATGCGCTTGAATGGGAAATTGCAGAATCGCCATTGTTCTTCCAGGGAGAGTTCTCTTACCCTCGCCGGGGGCCTGCTTGAAAGCCCGAGAGGTCGAAAAAGCAGCATAGGCAGGCTTGGTGATCTGCTTCAAGGTGAAAGCATTCTGAGAAACAGCGGCAACAGGTCTCGAGACTGTTGCGCGGGAGGAGATAGCGAGAGACCGCGCAATGGAGCGGGGGGCGGAGCGAGTAAGAGTGCGAAGAGACATCATCTTGAAGGTAGTGGATGGATGGTAGATGGATTGAAGCTGAAAGTTTAATGGGAAAAATGAATGGGGGTGGGATGATGGTAAGAATGCGGAAGAGGCAAAGTGATGATGTGAACAAGAGGAGCCTGGAGTCTCAGGCATCTCCACTTTCCAAAGCTCTTCCCGTGCCAAGACCTGGAGCTCCATCCATTGAAGTACAGCACAGTACGTACTTCATTTACTGGTGATTCAAGGAAAACCATATGATATGATATGTGTGTACACGTGAATTATATGCAATCATAACGCCATAGTCCCATGAGATTCCCACGACAAAGCACCCAACTTTTTGCAACTCGGAACACAGAAGACGAAGAAAATCTTTCAAGACATTCCCTTGGGGGGAAATACTGAAGGCTGCTTGCCTCCATCCTTAGTGATCCGGATGAACTTCATTGTGCTCAAACCAGACCAATCGCCATTCCAAGCCCTAAGCGAGTTGATCACACCCTGCTCACTAAGGTCAGGCAACCAAAATCCCGTCTTAAACTCCTTGTTCTCGACATCGGTTCGCTGCAGCAACGCTTCTTCCCGCTTGCTTGGGGGTCTGCCCTTCCGTCTCTCGCTCTGTAACTGCTCGATCTCGGGCACACTACGGTTGATATACCTGGTCTATACGTGAGCGTTCAAAGCGCATGAAACTATGATTGAGCCTTGCGCCGCCGGCACATACCTCACCACGATATCCTTCATCTCGTCTTCCGACATGGGTGTCGCATCCTCGGATAGGGTCTCGTAGAAGTATGCAATGCGGTCAACTGTATATCATGGGATTAATCAATGAGAAGTCCTTGGAGTGTGACAAGAGTGGCGCAGTGCTAGGCACTCACCATAGGTTTGTCTGCCCCGCGACATATTGGCGGACACTCGAGCGACTCGGTCATCTCTAGCGGTAGCACGGCGTAATCTTCTGGCATCTCTGCTGAACTCGTGAAGAGCTTCAACCGCTCCTCTCTTTTTCGCAATGTGCTTGTGTACTTTCTGTAGCGTCTTCGGCATGGTGACGTTTTGTTTCTCCTGTCTGCTTTTAGATTGTTGCAATGTCGTCCAGTTTATCAGCGATTTTTTTCCCCTCGGCGAATTTCTTTTTTTTTGGGCAGGCAGAATGCAATGGCGGTGAGGAAGCGGTCTCAGGCCGCTCACATGAAACCAATCAGAATATGAGATGGCTTCCCTCGCCCCATCGCGTTCCTGGCGCGTCGGAGGGGATGAAGATCAAGCATTCCAACCTCGTTGTCTAGGTCATTGTCTTTTGCTGGTCGCTTAGGGGGTGGACGTCTTCTTCTATCATTTGATTAGGAGCCTTTCCATGGTCCTCGTTTTCATCATCTGGCTTGACCCCTGAGCACCTACAGCCGGAGCAGATCCCTGTCTTGGCGGTGCCGGTCTAGAGAGCGCGGCCTGCCATCTCGTCAATAGGGTACTGACAATGGGAATTAAAGGTAACCCTGGTCTTTCCGAAGCGCTTGAGAGTCGTCTCTGATTATTCGTGTTCTTTCTAGGTCTCCATGTTCTCCTCAAATCAATCCAGAAACCATGTCACCTGAAAAATTATAGTGGGCAGACCTTGGGAGTCGATGCCTACGGATGGCTACATCGTGGTACGGTCGCATGTGCCGTGGATTTGGTCCTGGACAAGCCCACAAGGAAGTATGTACCTGTAGGCCTGCCATCTGACTGCTTTCCGCTAATATAAATGAAGACACATTGACTTTGTTCTTAATCGAGTTCGCATGCTTATCTACTTTGGAGTTACGCCATACCTTGTGTTCGACGGTGACAATCTTCCTAGCAAAGCTGGCACTGAAGATCGACGCCAGAAAAGGCGACATGACGGCAAGTCACTTGGGATGGAATTGCTCCGGAAGGGCCGCACGAAGGAAGCCTACCAGGAACTACAGAAGGCGGTCGACGTGACTCCTCTAATGGCGCGTGAGTTGATTGAAGAACTGAAGCAAATGAATGTGCAGTATGTGGTGGCTCCATACGAGGCCGATGCACAATTGGTATACTTGGAGCAGCAGGGTATCATTCATGGCATCATCTCAGAGGACTCCGACTTGCTTGTGTTTGGCGCCAAACGCCTGCTGTCCAAGCTTGATCAACATGGTGACTGCATCGAGATCAATCGCGCGGACTTCGGGGCTTGTCGGGACGTCAGCCTAATAGGATGGTCGGATGATGACTTTCGACGCATGTGCATTCTCGCCGGCTGCGACTATCTGGCTAATATCCCACGTATGGGTCTGAAGACGGCCCATCAGAGCATACGGAAATACAAAAATGTTGAGAAAGCCGTGCGGATGCTCCAGTTTGACGGCCAGTATCACGTTCCTGCGGACTACTTGAAGAGTTTCAAAGAAGCGGAGCTTACTTTCCTCTATCAGCGAGTCTATTGCCCCAAGGCCGAAAAGCTGGTTACGCTCACAGTGCCTGAAAGTGATGTTAACCTAGAAGAATTGACTTTCATCGGCGGTGATGTGGAGCCAGAGGTTGCGGTGGGAGTGGCTCGGGGGGACCTGGATCCAGCAACCAAGCAACCTCTGGTATTGAAGCCGCCAGCTGCAGCGAAGTTTACCGAGAAACGACTCACAAACACCTTGCAACGTCGACAAACACTCGGATCAGCGGCTGAATTGAAGCCCAACAAACCCATCAATTCTTTCTTCACCCCAAGACGTACGCCGTTAGCTGAGCTCGATCCGAATAGCCTCACGCCGTCCCCAAGCCAGCAACGGCTCCTAGAGCGTCATGCTAATACTTCCTGGGAGAGTAGTTCCGTTCCCACGCAGCCAACTTTGATGAGGTCGTCCTCCTCTGCTACCTTGTCGAGCAGATTCTCTAGTCCCTTGGTGAGAAGTGTCGAGCGGGACTCTTTTAATCCTCACGCCTTGAGGCTGTCTGCTCTGCAACCGTCTAAGCGACAGCGCCTCTGTTCAGATATAGACGAGGGACAGTTGCCAAGCGCATCTACTTGTCGCAGTCGATTCTTCACAAACAGTACTGATGAGTCTAGCCCGAGCGGACTCAAGATTGATCGAACTAAGAAGGCTCGGAAACACTCTCTGGACGTCTTCTCGGATGATTCCGTAGAGGATATGATGTCTCAGATTCCGGATCCTGCCGAGACACCTGCGAAAGATAGGAGCGATGAGCATCAAGACGCTGGGCCAAGTCAACCCCTCGACGCATCAAATGTGCCCCCGCAATCCACGAAAGCTGATGCCAAGGACCACCTCGATCAGGGGTTGGGGCAGAGGCAGGAAGTGCCATCGGATTCCGAAGGCAACTCCAAGGCTATCAGTCTGGAGTCTAACCCGGCCGAGTTTCAGAAAGTTCTCGACTATCACATCGAGAAGCAAAACTCAGGGCTGCTTTCGAGGTTTGCATTCCAGCGGAGAGACCGCAGCATTCGCTCGCAGACTGTCACTCGGACAGAACTCAATGCACGGCCCATGCCAACTATCTCCTTCTCAAAAGCGAAATCACCAATGGATCTGAGAACCGGTAGTCCACGGACGCCGCCTAGACGTGGCCGGACAACACCCTTGCAACGACTGGGGCAAAGTGCCCTGGCTAGGTCCCGATCTCTCAACCATCTTTCGTCCTCTCTCGCCGCATTTCGGGCATCAAAAGTCTCCCTTACTCCAGCTGAGCCCAACAACAGCAGTCTAGGTAGCACCCAGAATGTTCTGCCAACCTGTCATGGGAGTGAGGACATGATCATTCCGGATAGTGAAGACGATGAAGAAGATGATTTGGAAGAACCCAACAGTGATGCGAATGGAGGCTTGCAGGCCCCAGTCGTTATTGACCTCAAGCGATTCTCCTTTGTAGGTTGAGACAAACTCTTGGAGTGCTTGGGGGCAGTCGACTTATCTTTATCATTACAGGAGTTCTTGGGAGTATTGTTAGTTTTGTGTATCATGGCATTGGGTGGGTGATTGACATACAGTACAGTACATTACATGACGGAGAGGTGTTTGGACGTATAAATAATAGGATCTACATGGGATTAACCATATACCCCTTAGTTGGCAAAGCATCTGGCCAGACTATGACATAGGTTTTGTGTAGTTAGTTCCATGGAAAAGTTGGAGGTTGGGAGTGGGCACGTGCCGATAAGATGATGGGGAGGGGGGCTTAGTGCGATCAGTGGAGTCAGGGCGGATCCAATGGAGCGAGATGACGGCGGGCGGTGTGGGATGGTTACCGGGGAACACGCGCGGTAAACAAACGGGAAGTGGCAGGCAGTGGCCCAGCCTCCCGCTTTTGGCCCTTGTTCGGGCTGAAGTAGAGTACTGGGCAGTTTGAGTGGGCTGTACATACAGTACTGTGTACATCGTACACTCCACACCATCTTCCCAGCCCCCTCATTATTACCTTTTCCAATCCGGCTTCATTGACTGTTCTGGCGCGTCAAGGCACAATTCTGTCGGGTGGACTGAACCTTGGAAACCTGCTCCAGCTGAGATCTTACTCTCCCCTTTCCTCTCTCCTGCCTGCACTCTCCTTTCCCCATTCCCTTACCCTCCGCTTGCCTGTTTTTGGCAGACATCCAGTCCCTCCACTCGAGCCCACCCAGCCCAGTTGGTGACTCTCTTTGTACAATTCTAACCACCATTATCCACTATTCAGGGCTCTCCGTGAGATTTTCCAGTCATACATTCTTTGGATCTCGATCTTGTCAACGGTCCCGGCCCGTTGCCGCATTGCAACTCCTGTGCTCAACATTCCGGACAATCGCTGCATATCTCTCAGAGACATTGACGTATTCCCTCAGCGCCGGGAGCACGAGTACCGACATACATCAACACAAAAAGCTCCACTTCTCTCAAAGGAGGAGAGCTTCTCATCATACTTGATCTGTCAGTTGGGTGGTAGTATCAAAGAGGTGCGCAGCAACCGGCGCAGACTCCTTCTCGGGGTTCCGAGAAGTGAGTCTTGGATCAGAGACACGGGGAGACAACACCTGGACAACCCAAGATGCCTTCTAAAATCGGTGCCCGGCTAGCCCGTACGTATTCTGGATTTCATTTTGAAAGTATGCATGAGCTAACTAACTCGTGACCCTGCAGGGCTGCTACCAATGATTGGCTACCACCACGTACTGATGATTATCATTGCGGTCGCCATCATCCTTCTATGTCAGTAATTCTCCGGTCACCCGTGCTCTGGAATGCGACTAACGTCGACCAGCCCTATTATTGGCAGGATGCTCGTCGTCCTCACCCCAGATCCCTAGCATATTCCTGATATCACTATACTACGAACGATACTCGCCGACATTCAACCTAGCGCAGGTAGATCCTGGCGTGGTTACAGCAACGGCGAACATCGTAGGAGGGGCCGAAATGGAAGTCCGTGTGGGCTACTTCGGTATTTGCGTGCAGCCAGATGCGGGATCATATATTTGCAATGCCAATGCGACCGCCTTGGCCGAGATTGTCACAGTCGATCAAGACCCTCTGAACCTGATTTGGGTTGCGTCAACGTTCAAAGATGCTGTTGTGTTTCCGTACCTACTGTAGGTTCTTAGTTCTTCTTCTCGTGTGTGTCTTGCTAACTCGCGGTAGCATCATCGCCGTCATCCTCGCCTTTTTCTGTTTCATCCTGCTGGCTACCTTCCCTGGATGGCACGACGAGCTCGATGCTAGTGGTTCCGAAGTTGAAGCCAAGCCGTTTCCTTCGCGACCTGTCTCGCAAGCCGCCCTGGCTCTCATCTTCGTCGCATCCGTCTTCGTCCTCGTTTCCGTTCTCTGGCAACATACCGCATCCGTCGCCGCGAGCACCATCGCCCAGGACATGGGCAATGGTAGTGTGAAGAGTGGTGTTGGCACCTCTGCCATGGTACTGGGCTGGTTTGGGTTCGGTCTCATGGTGGTCGTGACGATAGGTCTTCTCGTCATGATTCTCAGCATCAGCCTCATCAGACAATTGACGGACGAAGCATAGTCACGTTGACATGCCAACTTGCACCCTCATCAATTTATTTCATTGCACTTTGATTCCCCACTCTGATTTTCAACGCTACGCATTCACCCTTCATTCGACTCTCCCGTCTTCTTGCGATCACCACGTCCCAGAGACGGCATATACAACGTGCAGCACGTGAATAATGATGCATATTTGACATTTGGAACATGGACTTTTTGTCTCTAGTTTTTTATACGAGTTTATGGACACGGACATTTGGACAAGGGAAATACGAGATACGGTTACGGTTTTTCATTTTTGTTTGTTTAAAGAAGTCATCACGAAGAAAAATGCCTAATGAACAAGATGCGGCCAACAACAGATTAAGTCGGCCGTTCAGTCTTGAGCTTAGCTTAGCTCACCTCATGCGAAACAATAAATCTACTCGCAAATTATTGTTTCGTCCGCTTTCCTCCTTCCCTGTATAACCTTCCTCCGGCGGGAAAGATCTTGTTGGCCGCGATGCTTTGTTTTTGCTTTGTCGTTGACCTTGTATAAAACGCTTGTCAAGGTTGCTTCACGTTATCTTCTGGCTGCGGAGGGGACACTGGGTGGATTTGGTTCGTCATAGTTTTGCTGTTGTTTTGCCTTCAAGATTATGTATTTGTTGTGGATTTTGTGTTTACTGCTGATGAGAGTCGATCTGCGCAAAGAACTTCAATAGGTAGTTGAGACACGTCACATGCATTGTCCTCACCAGCCCCCGTATCCCCCCACTGGAACACAATTCGAGCAATATCCCACCATCAAGAAGCTTTCGATCTAAATCCCCGTTTGGAGACTTCAGCTACACAAGGAATCAATTGGGAAAAGATCGAAGACTAGATGGACAATCACATGACATGGTATTGTGATCAGCGTCTACTGGGAAATTTGCTTGTATACTATTGATGAGAACAAAACATCCTCTCATCGGTTCACATAAAAGAACAAATCGCGACGACGATGACCCGCGGGGTGGGTTACGCAAACAATAGAGCCGCCCCGCCTATTGTTCCTTTTGTTTAGTAGTTCATCACCGGCGGACCACCGCCTGGCCCGGGCTTTTCCTCGTAATTGTTCCCTTCATACCCACCGCCGTAATCGTCTAGGGACCGGTACCCCGGCGGACCATTGTCACGGCCACCGCTACCACCACCACCACGGCCTCGACCACCACCGCCGCCACCACCACGGTTGCCGCCGCGGTTCTGATGGTGGCCACCGCCGCCGCCCCTGCCTCGCCCTGCCGCACCGCCGCGACCGCGGCCGCGGAATGCGTTACCCCGACGCGGGGGTCCACTATCATCATGGTGATGGCGATTCCCTCCGTTGCGCAAGGTATTCGGGTGCGGCTGTCTGCCGTGGGGGTGGTGAGGGTGGTGGTGGTGGTGGTGGTGGGATGCAGAAGCAGCGGCGCCATCATACGTCGCGGCGGGCTGCTGCTCCGCGTGCGGCGGATACAGGATCTCTTCGTTGCGTTCCTGCTGGTGCCGTCTTTTGTTATTCTTGTTGAGGAACTGGCTCTCCCACTCGCCCTCGTTGGGGTTCTCCTCCTCGACGCGCAGGACCACCTTCTCGCCGACGACAGTGTCCACGGTGAGGGCCTTGTCGGCGGGGACGGGGTGCCAGTTCTGGATCTTGCCGGCGTCGATGGGGCGCGCGCCCTTGCGCACCGCCAGCACCACGACGGGCTGCGGGTTCTCCGTGTAGTACTTCTCGGTGGCGGGAACGGGCGCCATGCGCGCGGCCCAGACGCGGTTCTCGAAGCAGGCCGTGCCCGTGATCTGCCAGCTCAGCTTCTTGCCAATGCCCCCGACCTTGTCCAGGATCGACCGCGGGGCGGGGCGGGGCGTGATCAGGATGCTGTTGGCCATGTACTTCAGGTCGTTGGAGTCCGCGAGCCCGTAGGGGAGCATGGGGGTTAGTACTTCGCGAATCAACCGGCTTGAGTCGGCGTTGGAGATCAAGTAGCCGGTGTAGAAGATGGTGCGCTTGATGCGCAGTCGACCGTACGGCGACTTGGCCTTATTTAGTGACGGGTTGCGGGTGGTGAGGTTGTGTGAGTTAATCATGCGCTGCACCTCGGCGGCTTCCCATACGGGGTCAAGATACATGGATCCTTCCGCGACCTGGATGACTTCCGAAGTGATCGGCTTTCTCGGGCTGGGGCCCTGCGCAGGCTGGAACTTGCGGTTCAGCTGCTCGAAGTAGTCCCGGAAGCCTTTGGCACTGGCAGAAAGGTCAGACGTTCCGGCAATATGAACGAGAATAACACATAAAGGAGAGACGTACTGTTTCGGGCGGTCTTCATAGATGCGAAGATCTTCAGCCTGCTCGTAAGTGAGGATAAGGTCTTCCAGGAAGGTCTGCTTGAATTCCATCGTGGTCGCGAAGCGCTGATTCCTCGGGCCAACTTCCGGCTTGAGGCATATCAAATCGAACTCCAGCTTCTTGCTGCTCACGATTCGTTTGATGATCTCCGAGAATCCACTTTCACTGCGACCCGTTAGAAGCACCGTCAAGGCGTCTTTCTGCTCCATGCTCAATTTCACGAGTTGCACCTAAGGGGGAACGTATCAGCCAATTGCTGTAGTTCACTTGTAGGTTATTGTAATGTAATGGAAGGCCACACAATCTGTTCGTTCCACCACCCCTCCCAAGCGCGCGGTTCCTCCTTCTCGATACCTTCTCCGGTAGCCGACAGGAGGTTCGGGTCATGCCACCAACCGCCGTTCGCGAAACTCTCATAAGCCTGAAGGAACCCGATCGTCGGACCGTTCCAGAGTTGCGGATTCGGAAGTGGGCTCAGGAATACTGGAAAGCATTAGGATGCGAGGGCGAATCAGACGGAGGTCGCAGGACATCCTTACATGTGTTGTCGAAGTCGTAGACGTGAATAGACCTGACCTGCGATACTGCTGTAGCGCAAGAACAGACGAGAATATCAGCCATCCGCAGCTTTCGAAGCGCGTATCTGGTTGTGGAAGCAAGATCCTTACCTGGTAGTTCTTTGTTGGTGATGGACCAGCGTCTTAGACTGGTGATGGTGCGCGCGGGCGCACTCTGAGTGTGATTTCTCATTTTGGAAGCGTTCTCTGCGACTACGGACCTTGCAGATCTCATTACCTTCAGCATGAGTGAGTTGCGACCGACATTCAAGGATTCACATAGGCAAGCAGAGATTCATATATCCACAGCTACTGTGAGTCAGTGCGAGGTTTCACCGCGGAGATTTCGCCGCATATCACGGAAGGCCGCCGCAAAGAGGCGCGCTTGGCCCGCCTCCGTCTCCATTGTGGCGGGCAGTTTCGATGTCTTCGGCAGGCGGTCTGGACTTTTTGGTCAGCTCTTTGCGACGGGAAGTCGTCGACTTTCTAAGCGGTGAGGTAGACTGCAATGACGTTTGGTTCCAAGGCGGTCAGCAATTCCTCGCCCTCTTCGATGTGGAAACTTAACGAACAAAACATCCCCATCCTCTTTTCACTCTCATCATACCCAATCGTCCACTCGTTAAAAGAACCCCTTTTGATGTGCGAGCGGGTGTAACTTTCCATGTCCGATGATGATGGCATACGGCAGGCAATCTTGCAACGAACGCTCCAAGAGGTAGCACAAGAGGAAAGCGAGAATGAGGCAAATCCGTGCGTCATCTGCCTCGAACCGATCTCCGAAACCGCCATTGCGGTGCCCTGCAAGCATGCGAACTTCGACTTTCTGTGTCTGGTGAGCTGGCTGGAGCAGCGTCGGAACTGCCCGCTCTGTATGTACTCTCACGTACCCGAGAATTCGAATTTGGTCCAGTCTGCAAAGGGTCAGGGTCTTCAGCTGACGCCAAGTTGAAGGCAAGAGCGACGTCTCCGCAGTCAGATACAACCTCGACAGCCCCCAAGGAACCAAGATCTATCACCTACCGCCTGCCCCGCCAGCGAACACCAATACATCCTCGTCCTACCTCCCCGCATCACCCATCCACCATCACCCAGCCCGTCGCCCGCGCCGCGCTCGAAGCCCCGCGAATCGACCACCGCTCCAAGACCAACCGAGCGACGACCCCCTCCGCCGACGCCAACACATCTACCGCCACCAACTCTACTCCCTGCGCGTCGGCTCCAATCGTCTCTCCCAATACCGCGAGCTCACGCCCGACCGCTTCAACCGCGAGGAGGAGCTTGTCTCGCGCGCGCGCAAATGGATCCGGCGCGAACTCAAAGTGTTCGCCTTTCTGAACCCCTCATCTGAGCTCTCCGCCGCGGAACATAACGAGGGAATTGGTAGAGGTGCTGGTGAATTGCGCTCGACGGCGCAGCGACAGCAGTCCGCACCTCCACGGGCGGGTCAACAGCGACTAGAGAACCGCCGTGGCAATAATGCCGAGTTCCTTCTCGAGTACATCATCGCGATACTCCGCACGGTCGATATCAAGGGCAGCGCGGGTCAGGCGGAGGAACTTCTCCGGGATTTCTTGGGAAGAGAGAATGCGCGGTTGTTTCTGCATGAGCTGCAGGCTTGGCTGCGGAGTCCGTATACCTCGCTGGAGGATTGGGATCGGCATGTGCAGTATGAGGATGTGTCGCGGCGGGAGGGAGCTTCGTCTGCGCAGGCGCGGGCTGAGGGCGCCTCGGCGTCGACGCCGGTTTATCGGGGTGGGACTTCACATCATTATGGGGGAGGTGGGAGAGGAAGAGGGAGAGGGAGGGGGCGAGTGGCGAAGCCGGCGCATTCACGGAGGCAGCCGTATCAGCGCGAAAGCCAGGCGGAACAAGCCAGGAGGGTACAGTACGCTCGGGAGCGTTATATACCAGACTAAGATGGAGAAGGCTGTATGTCTTGCTGCGCTGTTCGCAGCTAGGAATTATCTTGCATATACTATGAATGATTGATGCATGCTATAGACAAATGTATAAATGATAAGACTGGTATCTTGGATGATGCAAACGAGAAGAATACGCTAGTAGGTTTCATGGCTCGTGATGTTTAGGCTCTGGTTTTCAACGTCGCCTGCCGAAGCGCCCGCCGCCTCGTCCCTTGAAGTTCTTGTTTCGGATTTTCAACGACCGGTAGTTGGCGTGCGCCTCCGGATTGACCTTGCGTGCACGCGGCTGTTTGGGCTCGGGGTCCTTTGCCTGCGCCTGAGGTCGTACAGGTGGTTTCTCCGGAGTCTCTGTTGCCGGCGGTTTGCCGGCCGCGATGGCCTCCTTCATCTTCTCGGAGAAGCTCTTGCCCTTCTCTCGAGGCCGGGATCCTTCGTCGTAGTCCGGGTCGAAGTCAGACAGGTCCGGTTCCGACATGGTGTGTAACGAATCGAGGTCGTCGAAGTCAGGAATGTCGATGTGGCTCCGGTCCAGAGGGCCGGGGGCTACGAGCTGCTGAGTTTCCCGGACGGCGGTGACCCCCCCATCAGGGCCATTATCCCTCTCGCCGTCTTCCTCCTCTTCATCCGAAAAAGACGGCAGCTCGGGCGCAGCCTGCCTCGACGTTGAAACCACCGGCTTCATGCGCACCTTGCGGGTAGTCCGCTTCTGGCCCTTCTTCTTCCAGACGGGAGCGCCCTCGTTCTCAGCTGCGGCCTGGCTATCGGCCACCTGCGCCGCGTCCATCATAGCCGCCTGCTCGGCCTCGATTTCTCGTAGAACATCCATATCGTCCTCCAACTGCTCCTCTTCCATGTCCCGCAAACCCTTCACCAAAGCCGAGAGCCCTTTCCCGACGAACTGGGGTCGTTTCCGCGTGGCCATCGGGCTCAATCCACCCGTGATGTTTGAGGTATCGTACCGTCCCGACGTCGACCGCCGCAGAAACGAGGGAGTCTCCGACCCAGGGTCGTTCGGCTCATCCACTGCCGCCACTGATGCTCCCTCTGCCGCCCCCCCGGCCGTCGCTTCCGCAACAGCAGCAGCAGCAATTCCCTTATTAGACCCATCATCCATCATCGTCGCATACCGCCAAGTAGTCGGAGTAGCAAACAGCGTCGACAGCATCCACTTCTTCCCCGACGAAGTCGGCGTCCTCCCCAGCCTCGAACTCTCATCATCATCATCATCATCATCGACATCCTCACTCTCCCCATCATTTTCCGCTTCCTCCCCTTCCTCCGCAATCGTATCCATCGTCTCCCTCTTCTTGTTCAGGGATCTCCTCCGCCTCGACGGCGTCCGCACACTCGCCTCCTTCAAACCAGCAATCCTCGTCGCCGACGGCGTCGCCGTACTCCCACCGGACTCCGACAACAGATCAAAAAGCCCCAGCGCCTTGCCATCGCGCTGCGGCGTCGGCCCGATCGCCGCCTTCAGCGGCGACAGGTGCGTGCTCGGGCTGAAAAGCCGCCGCAACACCGACGGCGAGTCGTACGGATCGACCTCCGCCGGATGAGAGGTCGATTTTCTGGATGGCGTCTCAAAGGCCCCGGTCCCCCCGCTTTTGTCTGTCTTCTTCCGTGGGGTGGAGAGGTTATCCGAAGACCCATGCGGGGAGGTGTGTTTCCGTTTCCTTTTGTGGTGTCGGGCGTTTTCCTCTGTTGGGTTGGTGGGTATGCTGGTAGAGGATGATGTCTCGAGGGCTTTGAGGCGGGAATATTCTTTGTATTTGGCGGCTGATAGACCCAAAAGTGGGCGTTAGCTGGGCCTTCTGCTTCTGAGGGAGGGGGCAAGTTTTACTGTTCTGGAGGGGAAGGGGGATAGGCGCTTACCAATCTCAGGTACCTTCTTGATGTCACTTCGATCGGCCTTTCTGCCTCCGTTGGCGTCGGCGAATGCTCGTTCCCATTCTTTGAGCTCCGCGCGGAGGGTGGTGGAGGAGGGGGTTGTTGAGGAGGGTGGTATGGTGGTGGCCATTATTGCATGTTGAGGATCTATAGTGCCGTAGTATAGGAGGATCAAGTGGCTGTCAAGGTTTGTCTGAGGAGAAGGGATTGTGTAGGCGTGGTGGTGGTGGTGGTCTTGGTGGGTAAGTTAATCGTGGTCCGGCTGTTGGTCCCGTCGCGTCCGCGAAAATCAATTAACGCGGGTTTGTGCAGGGCGGGCTGACGTAGCGTGTCTCGGTCCCCGGCTTTCACTTTCACGTAGTACTCCGTAGATGTTTATGGATCGAAGTCTAATTTTTGTACTGTACCGTACCTGAGATTTAATTATTCTTATGACTTGATTGGGTATTAGCTAAGTATACAGATTTAATCATGATCACTGAGAACAAAATTCTATCACCAACTCGTCAAACCACGACATCGATCGAACCCACCCCGTAACTGGGAGTCAGGATGCACCACCTTGCCCTGCAGAAGCGTGTACTTGACGATGCCCTCGCAGTGCTCCGGCCGGATCCGGGCCAGCCAGATCATCTGCTCCTGCGCCTTCCGATACACCAGCACATTCGCCGAGAACTTGTGGCCGCCGACATGCGAGACGAAGAAGATGCCCACGCCGCCGGGCCGCTCGTCGGTCGCGTCGCGATACAGCCCCAGCGGCCGCAGATGTCGCTCCAGCTCCTTCTTGATCAGCGGAGCGGTGATCCCGCAGCGCGCGTCGCGCCGTCGGTGGGAGCAGAGCAGCACCACGTAGTCGTACTGGCATGGTCGCGGGGCCAGTCGCGATGCGGGATCGTGGGCCACGAGGCCTTTGTTGGAGAGCGGGGCGTCGATGTATCGGTCAACGACCTCGCGTACGTCGGCTTTGTGCACGGAGTCGAGGAAGGTGAAGGAGGGGAGGAGAAGAATTGTCGTCCCGTTGTTGTTGTCGTTGTTGTTGTTGTCGTCTTCTTCTTCTTTCTCGTGGTGGGACTGGAGATTTGAGGCTGAGATCATCATGCGCTAGGTTTCTCCCCGTCAGCGATCATTCATTCGCACTCAGCGGACCTGGCTCATGCTTAATGCCGGATTTGAACATACCCCGTGTTTGGACTGGTTGGATGAAGCATCGAATGCCTCCATGAGAGATCCCTTCTCGTTCTCAACATGTTCGGTCCAGTCCGACTTCCCTGTCGCGACCAAGACGTGGGTGTGGAATTCTTTGATGTGTCCGTACAGCGGCCGGGAGGTCTCGACCTTCACCTTCGATGGGAATTGTACCGTGCAGTCGACGCAGTCTTGCTTGCAGTCGGGCCCGTCTTGCGTGGGATCCACGCTGGGGAAGATGTAGTCGTCGTTGCGGATCAGGCCGCCGCGCGACAGAAGGGACCGGAGCATCGTAGCTGGGTTGGTTTGCGACGCTATGCTTTTGAGAGAATGGTGGTCTTTCCCGGCACGCTGATCTTCAAAGAGAATGGGTATATCGTACGATAATCGATTGAACTGCTCGGACACTAGAGAAGAAAATAAATAAATCTGACAGCCATTTCCATGGTGGATTGAATTCTAACTTTTCCTATATACTCCGTTGAGCTCGGAGACGGACTATCGCAAAGTATCATCTCCGAGGCTTATCCCCGAGGGAGGTAATCGAAATAGGCAACCATGATTGTTCTCTATTCCGTCGAGGCGTGGAATTAAACTTCGAGTAAGGTATGTCGCGGAGACAATGACAGCGACCTGTCAAATGGTAGGCTGCAGCTACACTTCCACTGTCATTGTCATAATGTGTCAGTTTGAGTCGTGGACCACATACAGTACGGTAGCTCCTCCGGCGAACTATAGTTAACACACTTGACTGGCTGCGGACGAGTAGTTAAAGCAAAGCGTTGCTTAGTTATTGGCAGTGCGGCCACTGGCTAATTTTGAGTCTCCGGCTCCATAACTCTATCGCACTCAATTGAGCCGAAAACCAGAAAATACCGAGGACCCAAAGATTAGGCCGTTGGACAATGCAATGCCTTCAATTGCACCAGCCCCTCGCCCCTCTTCGCGACAGTGGGACTCTGGCCCGTGTTTCCAATTGCTTGCCTGCCTGCAGCTCTGGACCCTTCGATCCTTCTCGTCACTAAACCCAATTAGGCAAATCCTGGTTGTTCATCCCCCAGTCTGGTTAAATTGCTGCAAATGAATGTTCTGGCGAATGTCTAAGAGAATGCGACTGAAACAATCAATCAACAATCTTGGAAAAGCCGACCGTAACTTTAAGCGAAGCTATGTGTGGGCGTTGTAAAAACCAAGCCGGAGGAAAATGGCGGCTGCGCCTTTTTCACTGAACGTTATCGTACCCTACTGGCTACTCGGCGAAAAATCCAACGGTCTTGTGTCGAAGTGAAAGAAGATGAAAGACAATCGATTGTACAGTATGTGCAAACACATAGTGCATAGTGATTGAGAAACTGTAAAGAAATTAAGAATTGTCTCTGCGTACACATCGGCGATTGTTCTTGTTCTTGGAAAGGTGTGAAACCAGGCCCACCGGGTCAGGTTGCCCCATTTGGTGGATATGGCCGGCAGTGCCAAACACGTAAGCCACCATCCACCAATTGTGACTGAGGCCTGGGAGGGAAACTCACTCGCTCTGCCTGCGGTCCTCCACCCATTCCACCATGGACCCCCCCCCTCCATCTGCCCCCAATACATTTTGGCGGTGGTGCGCATACCTACCTCCGTTTCTCACTTCCTTCTCATCCTTTTACACTGCGCATCCACCCCCCCCCCTCTTCCTCTCCAATGATGGCTGACGTTCAGTTGAAATTGGCAGCTTCGGCTCCAAATTCTCAACCAGAACAACAGCAGCAGCAGCAGCAGCAGCAGCAGCAACAGCAACAGCATCGAGTGCGCAAGCGACGCCGACGGACAATGGCGTGTATGCAGTGCCGCAGCAGAAAGCTCCGTTGCGACCGTGAATATCCCGTATGCGGACGTTGTCAGAAGAGCAAAACCCCAACCCGATGCACCTACGAGGATGGATTTCTCTGGCAGCAACCCAATACAGTTGCTTCGCCCGTTTTCTCCGAGAGAGGTCCCACAGCCACGACACAAATGGCCCAGACTGATCGGGCGACTGCCCACCCTACCCCGGACTCGGGGATAAGTAGTTTGCCGACTCGGCCTCAACCATCCTCCAGGGACTCACGTCCCGGCGAGGAGAGACGCGATAAGTTTCTAGAAACCGTTCTCGGCGCCCCCAAGGCCGCCGTCAACCAAGAACCTTATGCAAATACCAGCCTGCTGCACCGGCCGCGCCAGGTCTTCGAGCCTCACCCGGACACCCAACCGCACCCCGCCGAGGACGACGAAGATCTGGCCTCGCCGACGCAGCAGCTGGATATCTCCCCGCGGATCATGATGCGAGGGCGAGAGACCAAGACTCGTTACAATGGCTCGGGCATATTTGCCAATCTGATAGCTCAGGTATGCCATCCATGATCCAAGCCAACTCATGTCCGAGGGACAAACAAAAACAATCCTACGATCTGATTGGCCCTGCCACGAGTCACTTATGTTGATTGCATACTTTAGTTCCCCGACCTCAGAGCCTTTGCCGAAGAGATCAGGGTTGCCAGTCCGCATCTCTCGGCCTTGCGACCGGATCTTATCAGAGTTAAAAAGGGCCTCTGGAAGCGGAAACCTTTGAACGAGCCCTTCCCCATGCCCACCATGCAGTCACTAGTCACCATGCTTCCAGCTCGCGCAGTCGTCGACGAGTTGGTCTACTTGTATTGCATCTATATCGAGTCCACCCATCGTATCCTGCACATGCCCTCGTTCTTCGAGGAGCTGGAGCAGTTCTGGGCACAGCGGGAAAGCCCCGACATGACCTCGACTGTCTTTGTGGTTCAACTGCTCTTGGTGCTGGCTTGTGCGTGGAATCTAGCGGACCTCAATACTCTTCAAATGAAGAATGAGGCGCCCCTCACCTGCTATACTGCCATTGAATGGATTCTCCACGCAGAGAAGTGGATCGAAAATGCCAACCTCAAGCGACCCGAGCTCGCTACCCTCCGTCTGCAGACTCTGCTCATCATCGCTCTGAATATCCATGGCATGAAACGCAGTCAGGCATGGCTTGCCACAGGGACTCTCGTCAAGCGGGCTATGATGGCGGGGTATCACCGCGATCCAAGTCGATATACGAAGATTTCCGCGTTCAGCATGGAGATGCGCCGACGAATGTGGGCTACCATCGTAGAACTCGACCTCCAGATCTCCCTCGAACGAGGCATGCCCCCTTCGGTGCAAGAAGACGACTATGATACCTTCCCAGCGTTGAATATCGATGATACGGAAATCAACGACGCTAGCACCGAGCTTCCGGACGAAAAGCCGCTGGATGTGATGACAGACTCATCGTTCCAGGCGGTGCTGACACAATCTCTTCCTTTGCGGCTGAAGGCCTGCGCCTTAATGCACTCTCCTCGCGTTAGTTGTCGGTACGAAGAGATAATGCGTCTGGATTGGGAATTGAATCGTCATCTTTCCAAGATCCCCGCATGGCCCACATCTGAAGTTGATGACCTCCATCGCACTTCGGAGCGCGTAATCTTGATGAGGGCTCTTTTGAAGAACAAGATCGGCCATTCGCTTTTGTCTATCCACACCCCGTTTGCCATTGAAGCCCCCAGAGAGGCTCTTTTCGCACCGTCAGCTCGGTCCCGCCTCGAAGTGGCGTCGATGATTCTTTCCACGCAGCGCCAGCTCCGTGAGAGGTCGGCTCAGCTGTCACTTTGCAATATGGGAGAATGGACCGTGCAGGCTTACTGCACCATATGCCAGCTCCTTCATGAAAAGGACAACAAATCCGGTCAGTCAATTATGCCTTCTGCGCTGTTCGTGGGTAGTGCTAATTCTACGGGCAGCTACTTCTCTCACTCGTACCCTCCCTGGGCTCCCCGAGTCATTAATCTCCCTGGTGGAGACCGCCCTGACCTGCCTCGAATCCCGCCTCCTTCTTGTGGTAAAGGGAGCGAAAGAATACTTCTTCATGTCGACAATTCTGGCGCTGGTGAAAGCCACTCTCTGGCCAAGCCAGTCCCATGTTTACAAGCAAGAAGTGGTGGAGCGTGTGATACTATTCGCGCAGACACTCTTCACACGACATGGCAACTGCGCTCATCTGGGCGACTGGGGCATGGGCAGTTTCAAGACCAACCAGGTAAGCGACCTAGTCTCTCTTATTCCGCAGCTCATCCTGACGATTCCAGGTTCCGAGTTTGAACGCCGGCCCTGGGATGGCGCCGCCCTTTGTTCCAGACGTAGCCGTAGGGCAACCGGGGACCTTCGGCATGGTGGTTAGTTCGATCTACCCTTTCTCTCTCATCTCGCTAACGATCTGTCTAGCCCGCTGTAGATCCGTTTCTCGACTCCTTTGACTGGGCCGACTTGACGGGCATAACGTTCTAGCCGTGATGTAAGAGTAGATAAATCATGCCCACCACCTTCCCTTATTACCTAATGCCCTATCACGACGATGATGGTTTGCACTGTACAAATACTCATACAATCGATAACCTGTATCATCTGAATGCTCTTCTGATTGCCTTAGTGATCGTCGTGGCGGTGACGCCATGCGATCGGGTTGAGCGACGATCCACGGCATCGCATCGATGTCACTGAATAGTCATGCACCCACATCTGGGCTCACTTCGCTCCCCGCCCGGTTTTGTTTTCGTTGTCAACGGTGCGCAATCATCAATCAGCCTTACCAAGGAGAAATCCGGAGCCCCTGAATATTGCAACCGATAGCCCACAAGTTGTGGTTTATGCAGGGATGATGCAAGAACGGAACGAACACCTTGGGGTTTGGGGGTGGTGGGGGTGGTGGGGTTGTTGATCATCTTGCGAATGGCATTGAGTGATCGATTCTGTACGTCAGTTGAGGTCCCTTGCTTGGGGCATTGAGTGAGGTCCATGACGTAGACACCCTGCATTGAATGCCAGTCAGTGGAGTGATTGCTTGACGATGCAAATCCAATGTCTCTGCAGCAATGGCTGTGCTGCATGATGCAGAGCGAAATTACAGTGTGTCTTTCCAGGGTCAACACTGGATGCCATGTATGTATCACCTGTATAACGAATCTCATATAATACAGTACATAGAGTCAAAGATTAGAAGATACAAAAATAGCAGACCAATAAGTGATCTAGAATGCGGCACAGTTTCATTGATATACTTCGAGTATACAGTATCTGAGCCCCTGAGTGGTAATTACCTTACCAGCGAATCTCCGTTGTTTAGGGCGGGAGATAAGAGATAAGATGCCTGCAGTACAGTACAGTACAGGACAGGACAGGACCCTCTTGTTGATGCACTGTTTACCTATTCTGAGATCTACTCTCGATGACTGCTTGTCTACACCACACTTGCATCACTGCATCCATCTCTAGGCACCAACTTTTATTTGTCCTCCCCCGTGGAATCTGGCCCACTTTGACTATCTAGTTAGGGTCTGGTCTAGACTATTCCAGTCTCCGGCGCTCAGCCCTGTTTCTACCACTTAGTCTGCTCTGTGTCCCGTATCCAATGAAGAAGATGGCTGTCGCCAAAGCGGTCCATTGAGGCTGTCCCGCAGTCTTCACAGCCATTGCACATGCATTGAGACTACATTCGGCCAGTTCTAACTAGTATATATTAGTGTAATCCACTAATAAGCTCTCGCCCACACTGATTCTCATCTTAAATTGAAGCCCCTCCCCCCAGTGCGCGGTCCAGTTTATCGCACCTCACATGCGAAACAGACGGCATCAATGCATCTTCTCACCCTCCTGGCTGGAATCATCTTCCTCCATGCGGTCAATGGCAGTCCCCAGCCCAGCGCCTCGTCACCGACCGAGTCCTCGTCCTTCTCCAAGACGACCAAATACCCTCTCCCCAATGTAGGGAACGTGGCCGTCCACGACCCCAACATCCTCCGCTACGACGGGACCTACTGGCTCTTCAAGGGCGGAGTCCACCTCCCCATGTACAAGTCCCAGTCCCTGGACGGACCCTGGACGCAGCTCGGCACCGTCCTCGACGGACCCAGCGAGATCCAGAAACAGAACAGCAGCCGCCCCTGGGCGCCCACCGCCATCGAGTGGAACAACACCTTCTACTGCTTCTACTCGATCAGCAAAGCCGGCAGTCGCGACAGCGCCATCGGTGTGGCGACCGCCACCCAGTTAGATCCTGGCAGCTGGTCGGACCACGGGGCCGTCATCAACACGGGCCACGGCAACGGGTCGGATATCTACCCGTACACGGTCTCGAACGCCATCGACCCGGCCTTCATCAAGGATCAGACCACGGGGCAGCCGTACCTGCTGTATGGGAGCTACTGGCATGGGATCTACTTGGTGCCGCTGGCTGCGGACTTGCTCTCGGTCAAGGAGCCCGAGCGCCAGAATGCGACGACGAATCTGGTTTATGTGCCCGATGAGAAGGTGAAACCGGTCGAGGGGTCGTTTATGAGCTACAGAGAGCCGTACTATTATGCTTGGTTCAGTCATGGCAAGTGTTGTGGATTCCAGAATGGGTTTCCTGCTGTAGGGAAGGAGTAGGTTTTAATCTGGAGATTGGTGCAGTGGATGGGGCTGTGTTTCTGACTGTGCGTGTAACAGGTATAGCATCCGGGTTGGACGGTCGAAGGATGTCCAGGGGCCGTTTGTGGATAAGGATGGACGGCAATTGACAGACGGAGGCGGGACGGTGGTCTATGGCTCGAACCATGGGACCGTGTATGCTCCTGGGGGTGTTGGGGTTCTGTCTGGTGCCGATGGGGATTCCGATGTTCTGTACTATCATTACCGTGGGTTGGCTCTCGTCGAATTGGCCGGATGTCTTGCTAACTTGACCCTAGTCAATACCTCGATTGGGTTCCAGGATACCGTGAGTAGATCTACCGTGAGGGGAGATTCCTGGTTGACTCCGACTCTAGGATGCGCAGTTGGGATGGAATTACCTCGACTACAAAGACGGATGGCCAGTCGCTGTTTCTGGGTATGTATCTCGATCTGCTCCCTCTGACCCCGCTGACGGCGATTTGCAGCGACAACAGCACCGGAACGAGCGAAAGCAGCGGAGTCGTGTTTGGACCTGATTATACGCTTCATGCTTTCTCATTCCTTTGTATGTCCCCATTCCCCTTTCCATGCATTATACTAATAATGCGTTCAGTCATTTGGGGATACCTTCGGCTACATAGTTGAAAGCCATGCTATCCGCCTTAAGGAACACGCATCTCACCCACATTAACGAGGCGACGATATGATACGATAATTTTTTCCTAGAGTTGAGGCCTGGCGTCTCCTATGCGATATACAGCATGTTGTTTACTGGAGTCGGACTTGTTATACATGTACATACTCGACTAATACTACCACCCGTACAAAGCCACCTTTCACGAATCTCACGGATCCCACCCCCCGTCCACATTCAACACCTGCCCCGTGGTATACGAGCTAGCATCACTCAACAAAAACAACCACCGACTCCCCTAAACTAACCCACAACACCAAAAAAAAGGGAGAAAAAAAAACATACGGCGCAACAGCATCCACCCAAATCCCCGGCCCCACTTCCTTAGCCACACTGCGCGTCAGCCCAATGACCCCATGCTTGGTCGCCGAATACGCCGCATGGAAGGCACGTCCTGGATACTCGCCGCGTTGATGATACCCAAGGAAGTGCGGATTGCTGGATCGCGCGTACCTCGGCCCGCAGGCAGTACATGGTGACGCGCAGCTGCCGGTCCGACTCGTCGGGGTCGGAGAGGTCAGCGCGCCCACGCCGTGCTGCCGGCCATGTTGGCCGCGCCGTCTAGGCGGCCCAAGTGCGTGACCGTCTGTTGGATCCAGGCGTCGACGGCGGGGCGGTCGGTGATGTCGAGATGGGTGGTGAGGATTCTCCCTTCCTGGGTCTGGGCGGGTAGGATGGTGACGGCGAGGCCGATGCCTGCCATGCCGATCTGGCGTGGATTTTGTGGGGGAAGGCCATGCGGTTGTTGACTCGGAGCATGATGTCGGAGGTGAAAGTAGGGACTGTACAGTGTATAGACCGGATATATGAATGGATAAAGACGAGCATGTGTTAGTATGGATACCCGGCTTTCCGTCTATTTAGCCATTTTGCCGTGGCTGCACGGCAGTTAGGTCAATCATAGGGGTTGTTCTGCTTACTGGGTAGTACCCGGGTGTAGTTGGACCATGCAACTCTTGTATACTACTAACTATACTCGGCTTCAACAGAACCACTATCTACCCAAATCCCTCCCGGACTAGGTACCACAACCTAAACCTCCTCAAACTCAGCACTCAATCCCCCGACCCCCCTTCACAGAAAATCTCACCCCCTCCACTCCCCCCGCTCTCCCCTCCTCATCAAAAACACACCAGTCCACCACCCCCTCCGCATCCCACCCAAAACTCACCCTCCCACCCCCCCGAACCCTCACCCCCTTTACCTCCCCATTACCCCAAGCATCAGGAATCGCCGGCCCCAACACCACCTCCTGCCACACCTTCCCCCCACTCCCCTCCTTTTCGTTCGCTGCATCCAACCTCGCATAACTAAGATCTTTATCCCGCACCAAAAACTCCAGCACGGCGCCCACGACCCCGAAATTCGCATCCGCCTGGAACGGCACACTGCCCCCGTAGAGACTGAACCCATTCGGCCCAAAATTCTCCTGAATGGCGAGGGTTAGCTCCGCGTACGCGTGGGCGGTATCGTTGAGGTTGGCCCAGCACGCGCTGCGCCAGACTTTCGCCCACCCTGTGTTCTGGTCTTCCGTGCCGTTGCCGCGGGAGATCAGGGTGGTGGTGACGGCGGCGGTGACGGTGGTGTTACGGCCAAAGGGGCTGGAGATGGAGGAGCCGGGGTACCAGCCGTAGAGGTTGGAGAGGTGGCGGTGCGTGTCGTTGGGGGTGTCGAGGTCGAGTTTCCATTCTTGGATTTGGTTCCAGGATCCGATTAGGAGGCCGGGGGAGAGGTGCGCCAGGGTTTTGCGCAGGGTTGTTTGGAGAGAATTGTTGGCTGTTTTTTGAGAGGGGGTGGTGAGGAGGTGGGTGAAGAGTTCGGTGAGGAGTTGGTGGTAGTGCGTGCAGCCGAATGTCTATATTTATTGGGTTGGTTAGGAGGGTGTTTTGGTTTGGGGGAATTGGGGTATGGGATATGGGCTTTGGGGGGTATGGGGGCGGGCATACGGTTGGACCATGTTCAGGCGAGTTACACGGGTTGACGACCAAGGTGCCGTCGTGGAAGTATTCGTCTTCCACCAGCTGCGACAGCCAGAACTCGGCCACCCCGGCCAGAATCGGATACCCCGTCTCCTCGTACCAGGCCGAATCCTGCGTGTAGTCGAAGTGGTCCCACACGTGGTGGGCGAGCCAGGCGTTCGAGACGGGGTAGTTGGCCCATTGCGCGTCGTTTTTCATGCTGCACAGGATTAGCTTTCTTGGGAATGCTGTGAGTATGCAGGCAGGGAAACACTCACGCTGTATGCCCAAAAGTGTTCATCTCGTCGTGCGTCACCCACCCGGAGCTGGCCCCGTATAGCAGCTCCGCCGTCTCCGCCCCTCGCGGCATCCACGTCTCCGTGATGTATCGCCACAGCGGCTCCGTCAACTCCCCCAGACCCGTCTGCTCGACGGCCCAGTGCGCCATCTGCAGGTTGATGTTGGCGTGGTAGTCGCCGCTCCACGCGGGGGAGTAGGACTCCGTCCACAGGCCCTGCAGGTTGGGCGGCAGACTTCCTGGTCGCGAGGAGGAAATGAAGAGGTATCGACCGTAGTCGAACAGCAGGTTCTCGACGAACGGGTCCCCGGGCAGCGTATACGAGCTAATCAGCTCCGTGGTCGGCTTGCTGGAGGAGTTGTTCGGGTCTGGCAGGGTGAGCTCGAAGGTACCCGAGAGCGCTTGGAAGTCCTTCAGGTGCGCCGATTTCAATTGCGCGTACGACTTTTTGGCGGCGCTCGTCGCGGTCTGCAGCACTTGCTGGTAGGGGTCTTGCCCTCGGAATGAGAATCCAGCCGCAGCGTTGCCCTTGGCCGCATCGTAGTTAGTCCCGGCGGCGAAGATGAGGAATACCTCACGTTGACCTTTGGAAACGTTGAGGGTGGCGTTGTTCCGTGAGCAGTAGTTGCTCGAGGTTTCCGCTCCGGGAACGACTACCGTCGCTCGGGCATTATAGATCATGCCGATGGTAGGCGCGGTGACGCCGTACAGACTTATGCTATTCCCCTGGCAGGTTACATTCGGGGTTGGAGACGAGAGCTGATTCTCCAGCCCGAAGGTGATTGCCGGCAAGGATCGGTTGGATGCTAGTCGATAGACGCAGACTTGATCCGGATACGAACAGAATGCTTCTCTGCATACCGCCAGTCAGTCCTCTCTCTCACCATAGGAAGGTGAGTATGCGCTTACCTGGTGATGTCGACATTGCCAGTCTTGAACTGATCCAGGTAAACGCCAGACTCCAGATCGAGGCTACGCCGGTAGTTGGACACAGCCCCCAACTCTCCCAGATCGATGGTCAAATTGCCCAAAACCTGGTAGGAGCCGTAATCCGGGAAATCTCCATACAGAGCAGTCACATTGCCGGTTCCGTTTTGGAAGATCCATTCCCTGATCCCGGGCAAAGCGTCGGCTTTGGAGACGTTCGGATTACCACCGGTATAGGCCTTGTATAGGACGTTAGTTCGTGCTAAGTCGGGCTTTTTTAATCAGGTCTGAGAGCACGCACCGGGTTTTCGAAAGGGCCCCCGCGCCACAGGGAATCCACATTCAGATTGACAATCTCCTTGCCTGGAAGGCCGACGGGCATTGCTATCGAGCAGATTAATCTCCACATCAGGTCAGGTGCGATGAACAACAGACATACCTCCTAACCGTCCATTGCCCAGAGGAAAGGCTGTAGTGATGATACTACTGTAGTTGCCCGGAGAATCAGACCACAATGATTTGGCTGCCACTAGAGGCAGCACCAACAAACTGGAAGCGACCGTCGAACGCATCGTTTGCTGCAGCAGAACGCAAGAAACCCGAGAGTTCCGAGTGCGGATGAGGGGAAGGGTCAATTAATATCCCACGTTCAATTCAGCCGTGATGCGTCGACAACATCATCATCCTGTGGCATCCGCGGGGGATCGGACCATTCGATTTTGCGGGAAAACTAGATTAGATGCTGGCTGCAGGAGACGACCGAGAGGGGTCAGACAGTGTCATTGGAGGAGTTATCGGTGAGCAATGAATTGACCTGCAGATCGGCGCAATTGTGGCGCGGTGCTAAGCTGCTAATTCTGTGCTAAACTCGTTCACTTGCTTGCTTTTTGCCGGAATTTGGCGAGACTCCGCATTTGCATTTTTTGCTGGCAATAAAAATCCAGGGTGGTCAGATCGGTCTATTGGTAATGGCTGGTACTGCTGATACTGCTGATACTGCTATCGACTACTGTCTGTAAACCCCATGACATGTTCCAACTAGAGCCTGCTTCCTGCTGCAGTCGCATTGGCCTTTTTCCACATTTCGATCCGGCGCTCGTGGCCTGCGTTGAACAAGTCCACCCAGGATTGCTCAAACGGGGGCAATCTACGCCCCGGTTCGCCCTCTTTCGGCTCGCCTGCCAGCTGTCGCAGTTGCTCAAAGTATTCCTCGAACTCAGGATTTATCATCAAGAAGCCCGGCCCATCGCCCTTCTTTGCGATGCGATCCTGCTCCCATTTTTGTCGCTCTTCGTGCGGCGGTAGATGAGCCTTGCCTGCCAGCACCCGCGCTGCTGCCACAGCTTGCCATTCGAAGATCTTGAAAGTCAATCCGGCGCCAACCTATTACTGTCAGCAAAATTCGCCCAGACTGCCGGAGAAACACGTACGCCTCCAATAAACATTAGGGTCGGATCCTGCCGATGGAAGACATGGAGGTACACATCAGGAATGCGGTTATTTCTCATCGGGATATTGGGCAAGAATGGTAATGTCCAGGTGAACCCCGTGCCGAAGATGATATAATCGACGTCTGAGACCGAGGTCCCGTCCTCGAAGTGAACAGTGCGGTCTCCGTTCTCGCAGGAGATGCGCGCGATTGGTGGCCGCCGCTCGATCTGAGGATGCTTGAATGCTTCGTCTCCAAAGTAGGGATTGTACTTGCCGCGGACAACGGCGTAGATGGGTGATTGAGCAGAGCCGATCAAGCTAACAGCAGTGTCTGCCGCAGACACTGAGGCTCCAACCGTGACGACTTTCTGTAGACCATATTCAGCGATGCTCCCATTCATTGAATGACAGGCACACTCACCTTGCCTCGGAATTGTTCCGGACCACGATATTGTTTTGTGTGCAAGACATTCTCGGGGTACTTCTCCACAAAGTCCTTGAGACCTGGGATGGCTGGTACGTATGGTACTGCGAAATGCCCCGAGGCAACAACAAGGGCGTCAAAGGTTTCGCTCCACCAATAGTCATCTCCTCCAGGCTCTCCCGCTCGGCGGAGGGTCAAAACCCATTTGTCAGACTGAGGATCTTTCACGGCGGATTCTACAGTGGTGTTGTACTCAACCAGATCTTGGTAGCCATTACGATTGAGAAGATCTTCGACATATTGCCGAATCACCGTATGATGGCGGAACGGTGTGTCGGGCCCGTGAAGTCCAATTGACCATTCAGAGCGAACAACTGGGATCGGTTCTAGGGAATACCCCATGGTGGCAGCATCCACATTGGTATGCAGATTAGGGTAGACATGCGAGTCAGTGAAGCGATGTTGCGATGATGCCGGCGTATATTGGGGAAGACTTTCAGGGATCGGAAGCGGGGCATCAGCTATTCTGGCGGAGAGTTTCTCAACGTCCAGAGCGACCGCTTTCTCCTCTGGTCGTGCCACCCTGTTCGTAGTGTCAATTTCTCCAAAAGCCATTGAGAAGAATTAGGCAAGCGTACCAGCATCCGCCCGCCTTTTCCTGTCGCTCGAAAACACGAATTCGATCAAAAGCTTTCTCCTGCGCCAGGGCATCGACAGCAATAGCACCAGCCGGCCCCGTGCCGATGATTGCAACGCTTTTCACTTGCGGCATTGCGATGTCTAGGTGTAAACCGTAGGCCGTAAATATCTACAGCGTGTACTGGGACGGGTTGGAAGGGATCCAGACAATAACACCTTTCCAAAGAAATCAGTACAGATCAGTAAATGTTCAATGCCTGGGTGGAATGTCGCAAGGCAAAGGATGTGGCTAATCATGGCGCCGGATTGCATCAGCGTGGACCACTGATAAGCCCAAGTGAGATGGCTGACACATGGCTTATCAGACCCCAGGTCTTCTAGTTGGTTTCAAACTGACCTTATTCTCCGCTTGTTGTATGCTTCGCGACTGGTGTCTCTGGTGACTGAAACCTACCCACGGTGGCGCCTGTCGGGCAAAAAACCATTCAGTCCCATTTTTTCCATTTCCATTCTGATTGGTCGGTTTCTGGAAAGAATCACGTGTAGGATTTTGTATGCAGTGCAAAGCAATGTGATTGGATGGTAGCCGAATCCGCTCTCGGCTTAATCCCGAGCTGAGATCAACCACCAGTAGGATAGCCAGTCTGTTCTGCCGGCTCGACAACTGCTCTCGACTTCATCGAGGCAGGAAGAAATGCACATACGCAGTGAAGATCTATCAACATCATGAGAATTGACGTAAGTGTGACACAAAGCTGTGAAGGCTGCGATACGGAGACGACACCCTGAAGACGTTCGGACCAAGGCTCTGATTGTTTCAGATATGTGCTCCGGGTCGATTGATGTCACTAAGTCAATCCGCGATCTTCGGGATGCGGTGATTAGTGAAACTGTCGTCAAAGACGGCGTGACCGACTCAGGAAAAGCAAGTAGACCTGCATCGCCCCTCATCACACAGCCCTTGCAGACTGATCATTGAGGGAATTGCCATTCCAGGTAATACTGACGAACACATCATCCTCAAGGCAGTTGCCTCATGCATGGATATGAAATGGTCAGATGCATGTGCTTTTAGCCGAAGGTATGGTTTACTGTCTGTGTCTCGCGCCGGGTCAGCACACTCTGCTGGAACTGCCTGGAGCTGTTTGGCAAGATTATGGCGCCATATCACGGCTGCAATGGATCTCGATCACGAATCGAAACAGGATATTCTAACGAGTGTCGAATACAGTGAGGTTCGACCCATTGTGTAGTGATAATCCTTGAACCAGTCGTTAAGGCGTGTTCCAAGCCGTAAGGTGGAGGCCGATCGCTACCTGTAACGACGCGAAACTCCTCGAAAGTTTAAGACTCGATGCTCTCCACCAACGCTCAAAATTGGACTCATTGCATTGCTGACCGTCCATGGAGACAGGGTAGACAGGCCCAAGAAAAGCGAGATCATGGTGCTTGGCCAGGAAGCTTGTTGACAGATGACATGCTTGTTCTTCGGTGGAATAGGTAGGAAATGCTGTACTTTCTCCAATCACTTGGTCACAGTTGAACGGTGTAGGTTGGGCCCGTTGTAAACCTAATCTTTGCAGGCCACTAGCGAACCCCAAAAGATTCCCTGTTTCATCTAGAAGATTTCCTTAGTCGGCCATAGATAACCATAATGAGGGAAGCTCCAGGAGTCTGATACTGTATGATGTATATTGAACACAATCTGCCTCTGGCCTATGCAGTTCAAGGCCGAGTCCCACTGGCTTTAGCGAAGGGTAGGAGGTAGATACCAAAAACAGGGGAATTTGCGGGTTGTGGAGGATAATCCCACAATCACTGGCATTATAGGACAACCCCACAAGAGTCGTATCAAGGAAGGATGATTGCCACCTTGAGAGGGTGGAGTAAGTAGAGATGCGGAGGGACAGCAAAAGGCGGAGGGTGAGAAAGATTACTGCCTCAGGGTCCAGGCAACCATCGGCTCTGATTTTCACCTCCACCACTCCGCTGTTCTTCCGCTGTTCTTCCGCTCTGCTTCCGCTCCGGGTCGAGATCCACTGCACTTGTCTCTTTTTTGGGTCTTGACCACTCAATCTCTCACAAAACCACTGGAACAAGAACTCAAGATCGTCGTTCCTGGAATTCCCATGGCTCTGCCCTAGGTGCTAACATCGGGCCCGTTCGATCGATCTTCTCGGGCCTGAAGTGACTTTATCCACTACCTACAGTTCTACCCACCACTGGCCCATCGACTTTGTTCGCCTGAAACGCCACGGTGGATGACATGCAACGGTCCGTGATACTTCGCCAGCCCTTGTCGTTTTAAGAGTCTATGACAGTGTTGTGAAACATGAAGCTCTGAAACTCAAGACTCCCTCACCGACACTGATAACATTTTCTGGACTTCCCTACCTCATCCTTTTGTGCAGCCCAAACTCAAGATGCAGTTGAGGCGATGACCTAGGTGGCACCATTGGAGAAGAGGACGACGCGTCGTGCAAGGCGCTGCTGCATTCTCCGGTGCAAGGCAAAAGATCCATGGACGACTGAAGCAGCGATCAAGAGGATGCTGCGAGCTCTGCAATTGATTGGTCGGCGGCTATCTATCTCCGATTCGGAGCTCCACCGACAACCATCGCAGCTCACCTTAATCCAAGGGCTGAATGGGGTGAGTTTGGGGTTGACCCATCTAGGCCGAGAAAATCCCCAAGTTCCTGCAAGTCTCTACGCCTCTGACCGAAGGCCCTGAGCACCCACAGGTCCTGTCGGCAACCCGACTTGTTCTTCATTGGCCAGCAGTGCGATAACGTCTGCGATGGGCGTGCCCTACTTGAGCCCTTGCGTGCTTAGAACAAAACCTCGTTTTTGGGCCTTGCGACCTGTCACGTCATTCTAGCTTCGAACCATCGGAAGGAATCCGGGACTCACCATTGTTTCGCAATAGTGAGATCCGTATTGCCTTCATGGTCCCTGGCAGATTGTCACGACTTGCAACTTCGGCATATCGAAGTCATTGTTTAGCTGCGGGGCGAGACCCATCCGCTCAGACTTCCCTTGATACAATCAGAACGATATCGGCATGTGCATGAAGAAGTCATCGCTGCCAATTGCCGGCTGTAGACCTGGACCGTAGATTCCAGTTGGGGAATAATTGTTTGTTGATCCTTCACTTTCAGCACAGCATGATGTTCCACCAAGATCTATAAAGGATCCTTGAAATCCCCTCCGGATATGTCTTTTGCTATCAGGCTTCAGTGCTCTCTCGATCGAATCCGGTACTCATTCACTTCTTCCATTTCCCATCACTTTCGCTTCTACTTTACTTCTTCGCTTTAACCAGCAATCTTTCAACATGAAGCTTCAGAACGTCGCTCCTCTATGCCTTGTGGGCTACGCCCTGGCCTTGCCCGCGAACGTCGATAAGAAGAGACAGGATCTCTCCGACCTTCCTCCTATTCCAACTGGGCTTGTGCCATCTGGGCTTATTCCCTCGGGGCTTCCAATCCCTTCACAGGGTCCAGGATCCGAGCTGCCCACACTCACTGTTCCCTCAGGCTCGCCCGTCGAGAAGCGCCAGGACTTGACCGACCTTCTCCCCTCGAGCATTCCTCTTCCCTCTGGTTTGACGGAGATTCTGTCCCAGCTGGGTATCACCCTTCCTTCGGATATTCCTCTCAAGAAGCGCCAGGACCTGTCGCAGATTTTCCCCTCCGGGGTTCCGATCCCATCCGCAGTGTCCAGTATCCTGTCCGACCTGGGTATTACCCTCCCTTCCGATATTCCTCTCAAGAAGCGTCAGGAACTCGAGTCCCTTCTTCCTTCTGGCACCCTCCCCTCTGGTCTGCCCATCCCTAGCGGGGTGAACGATATCTTGTCCAACCTCGGAATCACTCTACCCTCGGACTTGCCCATCAAGAAGCGTCAGGACCTGTCTAGCATCCTCCCATCGGGCCTTGCGATCCCATCCGGAGTGACCGACATCTTGTCTGACCTGGGTATCACTCTTCCTTCGAACTTGCCTCTGAAGAAGCGCCAGGACTTGGACTCGCTGATTCCCTCTGGCATCCTGCCCTCCGGCCTCCCGATCCCCACTGCAGTCACCGGTATCCTGTCCGACCTGGGTATCTCTAAGCGTGACGACAAGGAGCCCGAGGCCGTGCCCACCGGTGGATCCGCCTCTACCAATGCCACCCAGCCCAGCAGCAGCAGCCTTCCCAAGCCCACCGGTATTCCTGTGCGGCCTTCCAGCGGCGGTGTCGTCGAGCCCCTTGTTGACGCCTCCAAGTCAGTTCAGAACTCGACTAAGTCCGCCAGCGGCGGCAGCTCTGCTCAGCCTTCTAGCGCCGCCCCTCAGGCTACTGGCACTCCTCTTGCTCCCTTCCCCGGCTCCCCTGAAATCCCCGCTGCCTCCCCCAGCTCCTCCGCTTCGGTCCGCAGCGCTTTCCCCTTCCAGGCTTGAATGAAAGAACCTACGGAGTAGGGTTCACAATCCCGCAACGGTATCACAACCTAAGATGATTGCAGTCCAAGGGTGATATTCAACATACCGTTTGCATGACTCCACGTGTATGAATCGAATGGTGGATCTCGGCTGGCCGGCGTTTCTTGTTTGTCTACGGCCATGGATTATCTGATGGGATGGGGTCTGCTTGTATCAGAATATGCTTAGATAGTTTTGGTTTCCAATGGAGTCTTTGTTGCGTTATCTGACTAGTCTCTTGTTCCGCTGACCGCTGCTGCAACGATGGCTCTGTACACAAGTGCGATACACATGATTGTCTTTCAGACATCGTTCTCCCAACATCATCGTCAATACCTTCAAGTGTCTCATCCAGGTGATTCTCTTTTGGATCGCCCCTCCATAATGGGGTTTGCCTTTTGTTTGTGATTCCTCTGTCGTATGTCGCAAGGATATTTATCACAAGGTTGTTTGTTCGTCAAGAATATTCCCATTCCAGTCGCATTCCAGTCGCAACCGTTCTGTCACATCGACATGACATCGTCCCTCCTTCGATCATCGCCATCGTGACGTTTCACCTCCCCAAAAAAGTTTTCTTCATCTTCAGACTCGAGCAGCCTGCTCCGTCCGATCCTGCAACGTAGTGGCCGCCGTCATCAGCCGCTCTGCCTGATTCGACACAACATACCACGCATCCTGGTCAAAACGCGGCTCCGCACTCAACGCCTCAACAATCCGTCCAATACTCGCCGCCATCCGCTCCATCTGCTCCACGGCGAACGAGCAGTACATGTCGATTTGGAGCGCTTCATGGTGCGTATCACATCCCCTACTGAAGAAAGCCCGATGCAAAGACTGGTAGAACAGCCGGTATCGCTCGATCGCCTCGCTGCTGAGCCCATGCAGCTGCGCCATGCTCGGCAGTTCGTGGAGGCAGGCCTCACACCGGCTCATGCCCTCGAGCAGGTGGAAGACGTATTCGATGTCGTCGGCCCGGAACTGTATTCCTTCGTTGGTGGGGTACGGCCCCCGGAGATGATCGCGCAGCCGGTCGCTCTTGATCTGCAGGCACATGCAGGACACGGGCTGGCCGCTGCAGAATGCATCGAGGATGAGTTTTGCGTAGTTCGGCTGGCAGTACAGCTCTTTTGGGCTGGCTGTGCAGGTGGAGGCTGAGCTTGCCAGGGCGGCTGTTTCGTCGTTGTTCTTTTCGGATTGAGATAGAAGAGTAGAGGCCATTTGGACTTGTGGGTGATGAGGTTCCATCGCTGATGCGAGGAAGGCCACGCTTCGGGATTGCAGCTTTGAGATCAAAGCTTTGAGAGCCTTGCGGTTCATTCTGTGGATGTGAGGGGTTTTTGAAGAGAGCGTTGAGGGGCGTGAGAGGAGCTTGAAGATTGAGAAGCTTGGAGTTTTTGCTTGAAGATCTTGATAGTTTTGCTTGAGGAGCTTGATGCTTTTGAGGAGCTTGATATTTGGAGGAGCTTGAAGATTCGCTCGACTCAGTGGTTTTAGTGGTTTTTTGGTTGTGCTCAACTCGGTGATCTTTTTTATGAAGATCTGCTCGACTCTGAGGTTTTTTTGAGGTAGGGGTGAGGGTTTAGTAAGGTCTGGAGAAAATCAAGGGAGTGGTAGGAGAGAAGAAAATTTGACGAGAGCAAGAGAAAGAGAATTACACAGCGTTCCCCCTGAAGTGGGTTGATTGTGAGGTGAACTTGACTCTATACTGACTCTATACTGACTCTATACTATTGTCATACCGGAAGTGTGTTCCGTGTAGAAGCATCTGCGGTTAAGGGATCGCGCCCTGCGTTGCAACAGGTGCACTTCCGCAATAACAGTAGCATTATTACTGAGCAAAAGAAAGCCTAGTATTCATGGAACTGTGCATAAGCTTTTCCTATGTCGTATGTATAGGATAATAGGACACTAGGTGGCCAAGGAGATGTAGCTAATGCTGCGATATCCATTTCCAATTTACCCTCCCTGGCCACCATTGTTACAACTCTCTGAAATTCATAAGCAGCCACATCTAGAGAGTGCGTTTTACAAGGTTGTAATATAGAGGCAGTCTGCACCTTAAGCAATGTTCCTTCGAGTGGCCGTATCTTGTATGGGTAAGATGATGTATATAATGCCAAATTACAGCCAGATCTACTTCTGCTTCTAGCAGTGGAGCGAGGAGAAATGTAAAAATCGTGGCCACGGAGGGGAAGTTCAATCTCGATCAAAAACCCGTGGATCTTGTTGTATTTAAAAATCTCGTTGCCAAAGCTAACAGGTGAGCAGCACACTGCGGGGATGAATCCAAAGATAAAATCAAAACTAGAACTAGAATCCTAAATATCGGCCGTGAGGCCTGGGTGGCTGTTTGCTCACTACGGCCGTCCCAAGGATCATCAAGTCTGGGGTGGTACTGGACAATACATAGTAGATTGAAAGATGGACGGGGGGGAAAGTTTGAAGACATGTTGTGAGAAAGGAACAAGTGCATTGTTTGGCGACAATCTTGGTTGGGAGTGTAGAAAGACAGATGATCTCATAGTCTCATGCTAAAACCCACAGTGGGTGGAATGGCGGGGCTACAGGGCTGAGCCTGAAGTCTTAAGAGACTTACAGCTGGGACACGCGTCAACCATTGATTATTATTCCCCCCTGCAGTCAAGCCAATTGCTGCTGCTGATCCCGCGGTCTTTATTTTCTCCTCCGCCCGATTTCCCCTCTCCGTCGCTCGTCACTCTCACTTGGTCTTACCACTTGATCTCCTCATCCATCATCCTTTCTCTTTCTCCCTCTCCCTCTTCTCCATTCCTCCACCTCTCCTTCTCTCCCCCTCACTATCTTCTGCATTTTAGACATCTTTTCTCTTCGTCCAATAGCTTTTCATTCTCCCTTTGCACAGCTTGAACGAGTTCAATAGAAAGCTCTTTTTCCGCTCTCGCACCGCCTCAGCGCCCGCCCTCAGCAGACGTCACACACCCCACGGAACCTTGGCGATTAGGCAGACGTTTTCCTGTGTTTTTTTCCACCTTCTAGAAGTTTTCGAAGCTATTCTTACATATAATTGTGACCCTGATCTTTCGAGATACAAAGTCGGCCCATTATCGTTTCCTGGTGACAGGAATTAATCTGGACTGTCGCTCACGATGGCCGCAACGAACTCCGCCCCTCTTGTTCCTAACGGAACCCAGTCGGTCGGCCTCGCGACCGACTCACCCTCCACCACGACCACTAATACCTCCACAAGCCAAATCTTGACTGGGAAGCAAGAACATTGTTAGTACCTGTCGCAGCACCCTGCGGACATGATTGCTGACGGTCGCAGATCTCAAGCGCGAACTCATCGCCCGACAAGTCCAGAGCGAAATCGCCGAGCTGAACTCCCCTACAGCCCTGCAACGCTTCGGCGCCCCCTTCAAGTCGGAATTCGGTGAAGTTGCTCCAGTCGATTCTGAACTCCCCATCCTCCGATATATTTTCGTGCACCATGTGCGCAACTTCCCATTCCTGGATAAGGCTCGTGAGAAGGAATTCTGGCAAGATAAGCTTCAAGTGGTGCGTATATTCCTCACCATAGAGCCCCGATCCTATAATGCGAAGCGCTAATCGCAAGGTTGTAGTTTCTCGAGTCGTTCGCAAAGAAACATGTGTCTTCGTCGGAGGATCGCCTGGAAGAGACGAAGCGCAGAAAGCTGGCGCGCAAATGCGAAAAGCTGGTCGAGCTAATGATGGTTTCTGGAATCCCTACTGCATCGGGCTATGAAGAACGCATTCAGTTTTCGGAGATGGAAGTCGTGGATCGCGGGGCCAACGAAAAGGGTTTGTTGGTCAACATGCCTGAAGGAAACTCAATTCACGGATGGGACATCAATGTGGCTGCGGTCCGGGTTACATCGGTCAGACGGACTGTGCGATATCACCAACACGCAGTATGTTCAGAGAAATCTTCGAGCAACTGAAGAACATCACTAACACATTTATGATCAGGAGTTCATTATTCGGGTGCGCCGAGATGGGAAGCAAGATACCTTCGTGGCTCGTCGATACGGCGACTTCTCTAGGCTGCACAAACGGTTGCGCACTGAGTTTCCCGGGAAGCCACTGCCTCCGCTGCCACGCAAGAACAAGTCTTCATTGACATCCAGCATATTTGGCTCTGCAGACGACGAAGCCTCATCGATTTCGTCTGTTTCCACTCAAGACACGAGCGCAGTAGACGACGGCTACTCATCTCGCAACCTAGCGCCCGGCAACCACCATACTCGTTCACTGTCACGGTCTTCCATGCGGTCGCTCCGGTCGCCTCGGGCCTCCGGAGACGCGCCCCGGGAAACGGTGCTCTACAGAGAGGAACAGCGAGTCTCCCTTCGAGCGTTTCTGCGTACTCTGCTACAGAACAAGCGGGTGGCGGACACCAAAGCTCTCGAGGACTTCTTGACTGCTAACCCGATTACTCTGAATGAAGAGGAGAAACTGGATATGCAGAAGCGCAAAGAGGTAGATGCTGTGCGGATTGAGGAGCAGAAGCGGTTTTATGAGATCGCGAGAGCGCGGGCGGCTGAGTTGGACGCGTACATGGAGAATTTCCGCCGGGATATCGTCGAGAGTAGTAAGTCGGGTCTGTATCCTGCTCAAGTGCTACTATACTGATTCAGTTTTAGATGGATTGACGAAACTCTTTGCTGAAATCAAGGAGAAGCCGACAGTGGAGGATTTGAGCCCACAATACCAGAAATTCGCCGAATGGCTACGCATTGAAGTTGCCGCTACGCTCTATCATCTTTTCCTGGCCGAGGACAATTCTCCTGAACTGTTCGCGCAGGCCAAGAGGATCCACTCTCTTGTCCCTTATAGTCTTCTGAAAAATGTAATTCGCATTGCCAACCCGGCAGCTGTGATGTCAGGAGTACTGGACCTCTTCCTGGCTCAACCTTTTGGCTCCCGGTCCCTACTCCAACGCATATTTTCTATGACTTTGCACGACGGGATCAGAGCTTTCCAGAAGTCGATCGATGCGCTGGCCGCGACGGTTGAAGATCCTGTCCTTTGCCAAAAGTTGAAGGCATTCACCGACGCCGACGAAGACTTGAAGAATGAGATTCGCGCCGAAGCCACCGCAGAGGATGTTGACATCATTGTGGCAATTCTCAAGACGGAGCTTATCTCTCCTGAGTTGACCCCAGAACAGTTTGGTAAAGTTTTCAATGCCTACGTTGCCTGGAATCAGGCTGTCGAGAGTGTTGACGCGGAAATGCGAGAAGGCGCTCATTGGTTTGCCAATCTGAAGCAGCTGCTCAAACTCTACACCCGCCAGCGGGACAAGACTATGATGCTCAGCATCGTGGAGGAGCCGGTTACTCTGCAGCTCTTCCGCGACCTCTTCACGATTTTCTACGAGCCGCTCGTGAGGGTCTACAAGTCGGCCAATGTCTACAACAGTATCACAGACTTCGCACGCTTCGCGGATGACGCCATCGCCGTGATCGAAAAGTGTTATCGACAGGATGTGTCTGCCGACCCCAACCAGACTGTTCAAGCCTTCATTGATCTTTGTGAGCGCCACCAAAGCAGCTTCTACAAGTTTGTGCATGAGGTGCACTTACATGACAACGGTCTGTTTGGATCCCTTATGGCATGGATCGAAGACATTCTTGAATTCCTGCGCAAAGGACCACGTGGTGGCAAGCTAGACATGAATGCCCTACTCACAGGTGCAAGGGATGTGGGCCAGATCGACAAAGACAAGGCATTGGATGAGATTAACGCTCTTATCAAATGGCATGCCGATCGGAAACGGTGGCACCTCAATAAGACCAGACAGAAGATGGCAGCTGAGGGAACTGGCAATGAGATCATCCCTGGTAGCACGACCTTCAGGAGCAGTGACTTTGGTTTGGATGAGGTATGAGGACCCCTGCGTCAGTTGAGGAGGCAAGTAGTGCATTAGCTAACCAATGGTTCCTTTAGGCCGATCTTGAGGACCTTGCCATTTCAGACGAAGAGTCTGACGCGTCCGATGAGTTGGATGACGAAGATGATCTCGATCCCATCACGGCTGAGCGGAGACGTCGGGTCAAGAAGCAGGATCAGCTCCGGCGTACGGCGGGAGAGCCCGTCAAGCCGGAGATCCAGGAGATACTCAAACTATCTGAGTCGTTTGGTGTTATGTTGCGACAGGTGCTTGCGGATTAGATGCACATGCATTGTTAAGATACCCTAGAGTCTCTAGATCACTCATACACAGCGTTTATATAGTTCTGGTTGTTGGCATTCGGGCATGGGTTATGTATCGAGTGGAGTAGGTAGGGAAGTTCTTACATGGGTCAAGACTAGCTTGATACTGTGTCTTCACATAGCTATAGTAATCTTAGTATACTTCCATAATTACATGAAGAATTTTACCGAAAAGCACTGGATTCAGACTCCGAGGGCGGTTGGAATAAAGTGGGAAGCGGGCCGGCGGATCAGTGAATCAGTGAAACGATCCGTAGTGAATCAGTATCCGAGACTTCAGTTTCCATGGCGACAATCTTTGACAGGGGCCACTATACATCCATACATAGACTAGGAGTTAGTTATCATCCTCTCCTGCGTACTACTTATATGTCTGCATCTAATCACCTAGCACCTGACCCAATACGCCCAATACACTTCTTGTCGACATCCTAGCCATGATTTCCCCGTCGCCGCGCAAGGCTATTCGCCTCAATGGGCTTTTTGTGGAGGGGATGTGGCACTGCAATTGTCCTGTTCGAAAGCCTGCGAACAAGTTCCAGTGTAAGAATCACGGAACAAACCATGGTCGATACTGTATGCTATACCCCTCTCCTTTTCCTCGACTTACCCAGTCTTGCGATTGACAAAGCGACTGAGCGACTAATCGCGGGCGCTGCCCCTCCTTCTTTTCTGCCTCTCCGCAGTTTACACATGCGAAAGCAAGAAATGCGACTTCTTCCTCTGGGCCAGCGACGCCGAGCTGCGCGAGAAAGCCACCGTCCTCTCCAATTCTCGATCGGAGCCAGATCCTGCAACGGCCCAGACTCCGACCAAGAGACCTCGAGTATACAACGGTCTCCTCACCCCACAGACAGAGCCGCGCATCCATCGCCACAGCCCCGCAACGGGCGGCGGGCAGCAGAAGCAGCAGCAGCAGCAGCAGCAGCACAGCCACATGTTCTCCAGAAGCGCTAAGGCGCGCATGATGTCAGAAGACATCGATGAATTCGAGTGGGACGACGAGGTCGGGGCCGAAGTAGGCAAACTGTTGGACGTGAAGCCAATCCGCCGGCCCAACTTCGGACCTCCCAAAGCCCACCAGGGTCCAGCTCCTCGCGCTCACCAGCCGCCGCCGTCCTTGACATCTCCGGTGAAGAGAAAGTGGTCGGACACGGAAGATGATCATGAGTCTAAACTCGGCCGTCATACTTCGACCGCCTCATTCGCGCAAGTCACACCCCGCTCGCATACCGACCGCGTCCCATCCTTCTCGTCGGCGACCGCGGCGCCGCCCTCGTCCATGGAGATTTCAATGTCGCCGACCCCGACTCGGTTTCGGGATGCTATGGCTGGGGGCGATGAGACGCCGCTGGACGCATCGCAGCTGGCTTCGCAGGCCGTCCGGATCTTGGAGGGTCATCGAGTAGCTCTTCCCAAGCAGGCACAAGAGGAGCTTATGTCCCTGCTTGATAAATATGATCTGAAGATGAAGGGGATTATCCGGGGACGAGACATCTCGCGCGTGGCGTTGAAGAAGAAAGATGAGCAGATTGAGGAGTTGAACGCGCGACTTGCGAAGCTGGAGGGACGGAGATAGGGGAACGCTTTTGTCTTTGCAGGGATATATGATACCATGTTTCGATGTATTTTCTTTTACTTTCTTTTACTTATTTGTCCGTGCTCTTTCTGGCTCGGTGCTACGCTATAGCTCTGCGCGGACCATAATGTCTCTTAGTCTGCTGTGCGGACGTTGACTTGACTACTGTGTTTATGAATGGCCCGATAAGCGAATGTCCCTATTCGTCATTGACACAACTGTATTCTACTGAGTTCACTACGATCGATTCATGATCGCATCATGTGATTGTGAGGCATATTGATCTTATCCCCATCACGTGCTGATAAGCGGGCCTCTACAGTCTCGACTCCATGATTTGAATCGAAAAAAAGTTACGCCTAGAAAGCCTCCGACCGCGCGATTACCCCACGATCGGCCAATCTTACACGATCAATGTCCAGCAGACCTCCGAAGCGCATCAAATCGCAGCATCAATCCACCTCGACTCCGATGTCCAAGGAAACTGACTCCGAGACGAAGCCGGTTCGCAGCGACATCCCCGCCATGTTTCGGCCCCCCGTGAATCGCGCCATGCGCGTGCTGGACCGGTCGTTCTTCAAGCGAACGGTGCCGGTCTCTGCTGCCACGATCTTTAAGACCTCGGATATTGCGACTGTGCGACAAGCACTGCACAAGAAGCGCGACTTGTTGGCGCTGCCCAGGATGGCCACGCTTCGGGATATCAAGCAGGATGATGCCGTGCGCAAATGCCTGTTGCTGCGGGAGGAGATCAAGCATGACGGTCAATCCATCTTCTCTTTGATGTAGAGCAACGAACTGATAGAAGGCTTAGATACGGCGACCTGGTCTCCTACCGTGTCCGAATTGGTTGAGAAGGGCATGGTGAGCGTTGGCCCTTACGATTTGACGATTGACTATGACTACTGGTCCTATGGTACATAACAATTCCACCCACCCCGATGTGCAATTTTTGTGGACTAATCTCCTCCCAGCCGACATCATGGCATCCATTCTCCCCGAAGAGCTGTGCGATGAAATCCCCCAGGGCTTCACCCAAGTCGGACACGTCTGTATGTACTGGCTCCCACCGCCAGCCAAGCCGTTCGTGCCCGTAATTAACCATTCTACCCAAACCAGCCCACCTCAACCTGCGCGAACAATACCTTCCCTACAAACAGATCATTGCCGAGATTCTCTTGGATAAGAACCCCACCGTGAAGACGGTGATCCGCAAGACCGACGACGTCGGCTCCCACAGCCAATTCCGCACCTTCCCCTTCGAGCTGCTCGGGGGCGTGAATGACCTGAACGTCATCCAACACGAACAGAACTGCGAATTCCGGTTCGACTACTCGCGGGTGTACTGGAACAGCCGGCTGGAGACGGAGCACCGGCGGCTGGTGGACAAGTTCCGGCCCGGGGAGATGGTCTGCGACGTGATGGCGGGCGTGGGCCCCTTCGCCGTGCCGGCGGGCAAGAAGAAGATCTTCGTCTGGGCCAACGACCTCAACCCGCACGGGTACGAGGTCATGCAGGACGCGATAAAGCGCAATAAGGTCGACAAGTTCGTGACGCCGCACAACCAGGACGGGCGCGACTTCATCCGGTCCTCGGCCCGCCGGCTCCTCGAATCCCCGCTCACTGTGACCATCGAACCCAAAGTCCGCCGCAGCCAGAAGGACACCGCGCCGCCGCCGGAGGTGTTCCACCGCCCCACCGTCTTCCAGCACTACGTGATGAACCTGCCCGGCAACGCGATCGAGTTTTTGGACGCCTTCGTCGGGGTGTACGCGGGCGAGGAGGCGCGGTTCGCGCCGCACACGGAGCAGAAGCTGCCGAAGGTGCACGTGTATTGCTTCTCGGGCCATTCCGAGGACGAGCACCACGACCATGTGGATATCTGCCAGCGCATCTCGGAGCGCATTGGGTTTGAGATCACGACGGAGGACCGCGTCGGGGGCAGTGGCCGGCAGGAGCTGGAGCTGGCCATCCACAACGTGCGGTTGGTGAGTCCCAACAAGCAGATGTTCTGTGCCAGTTTCCGCCTGCCGGAGGAGGTGGCCTTCAAGAAGGTATGACCTGTCGCATGGAGACTGGGTCCGGCGGACTGTCTACCGTTGAAACACATGATACTCGTGGTATATTGCATAGCCTACATGTATACAGGGCGTTGGTTTCGATTAGAGAGTGTAGAAAGAAGTTCCTGAAAACACAGTACAATGTTAAAAATGATACCCTACACATTGTTCCTTTACTTCATGCATGACCATGCAAAAAATAGCCTCGCACAACATTGTGCATAAATATTCCCGCCAAAAGAAACAGTATAGTTCACCTAGTCCTGTGTTCTTGTTATCTCACCTAGTGGTCGATAATGGTAGTGATAATGATAATGATAACGGAGAAAAAACCACGCCTCACCGCCCCCCCGCTCTCTCCGCCCACAGCAAGCTAACTTACCGCCCTCACCTCACCTCAACCTTTGTCCGTCCGAAAAGAAACTCGGCACCGTCAACACCTGAACCCCAACATCCCCAATTCAAAGCGCACCTGACCCGACCGAATCGAATACACTACACTACACTGCATCACAAACCACCGACTTCATCAGCATCATCGGGTACGAGTTACGAACCGCAGCTACGAATCGCGACTAGACCAAGACAAAAGGAAGAATAATCAGCTAGCAAAGCCGAAAAAAAATGAGCTTCCAACTCCCCGCCCCCACGCACCGCAAGCGCACCCTTCCGCAGGGTGAACTCGAGGCGGCGTCGACGCTGCGCCTGGGCGCGGATCAGAACACCCATACGCTGTCGTTATCCGAGGCGCGGTTGGTCATCAACAAGGTGTTGGAGAATAAGCGGCGCGGGGGGAAGAAGTATGAGGAGCCTGAGTGAGTTGCATCTTTTTCTATCTTGGGGGGAGGGGGGCAGGGTATAATTTGGACTGGACTGGGGTGTATTAAGTTCGAGGGGTTTAGAGGGTTGTCAATGGGGGTGGATGTGTCGAGTTTGGGATTCAATCGTTGATGGAGGGAAACCGAACTACGCGTACCGCAACAAGGCTAACTGATGTGACCATCTCCAACCAGAAACCTGACCAAGACCCTAGACTACCTGGAGGTGTTTGCGCGGTTCAAGGACGAGGAGAACATCAAGGCGGTGGAGCGGTTGCTGAACTCGCATACGGAGTTGGAGATGTTTGAGCGGTCGCAGCTGGGTTCGTTTCCCTCCTTTGTATTTTGGGAAAAACCTGGGGCAGCGAGGCAGTACTAACGGTTCCGTCCGGTGCACAGGCAGTCTCTGCTGCGATAATGCGGAGGAGGCGAAATCGCTCATCCCCAGTCTGCAGCATAAGATCTCGGATGGGGATCTGCAGGAGCTGTTGGATGAGTTGACCAAGTTGCGGAACTTCACGGAGTGAGTGTGATTTTGGGTGATCTGCTTCCCGGGTTATGGGCTTGAAAGGTTGGGAGGAAGGGAAAGGGAAATTCTAGCATGGAGTTCTGGTGTTGTTTTGTCTTTTTGTGTCCTGTTATTGATGTGTTTGGGCAGTGGGAGGGGGGGTAGGTATCGTAGAGGGATTTGTTTATGGCCGGGGGAATGATGTCGTCATGGGGTTTGTAGACTACTCCTAGGTTGAGACTCGTACAGTGTACGGTAGATGTGATGTACTCGAGTATGCCCACGGAAATCTCTTGAAAGGCGATCGCATCTTTCGGAAAGTCAATAAAATCGCCTGAGGTCACACCAAGCCAATAAGAGGCGTGATATAGTCTTCAAGCTCATGAGATAATCAGCGTACTAGAAGTTACTTTGTGGTTGAGTACTTGATTATCAAGTCCAACCAGGCATCGGGACGAGGCAGTTGGCTGAAACTTGGGCAACCAGCCCCAAACTCCAAACTACCGATTTGACTCGGACGAGAAATTGAGTCATCCTCCTGGTCATTAAGTAATGAGAATTGGAACCGGGGCATGTGTCGCAACTCCGGGGGAAACTAAAGAGGGAGCTAGACCCTAAGTTCTACTCCGAGTAGGTTAGTATACGCATACTTCGTATTAGGCCATAAGTGATTGTCTGATTCTTGTTCCCCAGAACAACAGAAACAAAGCGAGAAGGTGGTCAGACACAATCAGACACAACGACCGTGCGAGATGCCCCCTGCGCTGCTGGGGGGAGAAGAGGTCAGATCCATCCTCAGCCACGGAGTCTGTGTGTCAAAGTATAAGTATAAGTAGGAAGGGGGATTTGACTACCGACTACGGGGACAATGTTAGAGTTGGTGGTAGTATGGTCTATTCTAGGTTACTGGGAGTGTGAGTGACTGATGAATTAAGGTAACTTACTGTGTACACAGTACAGTTCTCGGACAGCTCTCCTCCGGCCAGCATTTTCATTATTAAGGACTGGCGGCAGAGCTGCCCAAGGACGCGGTCATCCACCAATCATCCGCGGGAGAGATGCATTCCAGTTCATTACTTTTCATTTTACCTACTGTAGGTATTTTTAAGTTAAGGTACCTTTGGTCATTGCAGTGCAGTTCCAAGCGCATGCATTTGTTGGTCAGTGGTCAGTGGTCACTGGTCTGGTCGCCGGGTTTGGCGTCTGGCCGGCGAAGCCTGGAGGGCTGTGGGGAAAGAAAAGCCGCCGCTGCAGGGCCGATCCCCGTTGCCGGTCTGCCGCTATCCCCCTTTGGGTTCTCTACTGTCTGTCTGATTGGTGTCTCAATGGCGTTATCGGGATGATGTGATTGGAGGCTCTGCTGAGTAATGCAGGTTTCCCGACAGGCGCACCAGTCACAATCCCCCCTCCTCTTTCCCCGGCTCAGTCAGCGCGGTGCTCTCGTGCTTAAGTGCTTAAGTGCTTAGTGTCGGAGGGAAGCAGATCTGATCAATTGGGAGATAGTACAAAGCAACGCAACTGCCCCTGCCCTGGTAGATACAATCACTAGGTATTCTGATCAGTCAGTAGTAAGAATCACATCTAAACCTTTAGCCACGAGCCGTGAAACGGTCAACCACAACTTCCTCCATGGGGTGGGAGAGGATTCCAGTACGTAATACCAAGTCCCCCTCGGTTGCCCCCCCAGACCACCAGATCCAATCACGCCCGCCCGGCTTATCGCTTCCAGCAGTCGAAGGGCGCAGGAACTGGCGGCGAACAACTTACTGTTACGTGTGGGAAATGCTCTCGATGGAGAGAGTCGGATCCCTCCTCGCTGATCGATCGCTTCAACCGGAGATTCTCTTATTGATCCTGATGACTACCGCAATTTGCTGCGCAGAGTCATTCTGTCATGGCCAGTATATTACTATGAGTCCCCATGGCTGGGGGAGAGGGGGCAAATTCAAGAGAATCCCATCTCCATCACTTGGGAACTTTCCTTTTTCTTTTGCAGTTTGGCAGGAGAAAAGAACCAAAGAAAGAAACCGGATTCCTGGTGGATGCTATAGGTTATATACTATCCAAGTATCTGGGAATCCGAAACAGGAACAGTGTGATTGACTACACTACCTACTTACTCCAGCCTTCAGACTACTACCTACTATCTATTCTCAGCTCAGCTCAGCCCAGTCTATCCTCCCTGATTATCTATGATTGATTATCGATTTCAATTATCATCATCATTGTCGTCACCATCTTTTCAATAAGATTTACTGTTGTGGTTCCTCTGCCTGTCCTCCCCGCCGGCGCTCCCTCGCGCCTTCCCAATTGAGTTGCTCCGGTTCCGCTCCAGGCTCTTGCCTGAAGTGATCAATCAGTGTTGTAACTCACTCACTCACTCACTCACTCACTCTCCCTCCCACGCTCTTCTCCAACTTCTCTCTTACTTTCCTAACCCACTCACCCTCATTCTTCTTCTTTGTGTTTTCTATTCTACCACCACGCTATTACTTGTGATCCCCTGCTCGCTTCATCAGTTGCGCCCCTCCGTCACTCCGACGACACCAATTGAAATCCGTTGCTTGGTTGTCCGGTTATTTTCCCTGATAAGCTTCTCCGCTGCGGTTCGTACTTGGCCCCCCCGTCAAGCCCCGGCAGCTATTGGTCGGTGCGTTGGACTATCGCCCGCCGCTCTCTTCCCTCCCCCCCCCCAAAACGGCAGGAATACCGATTCCCTCCAGGCGAATCCTCACTACCAACCACCACGGCGTCAGCATTATTCCCCCAGATAATCCCCTGCTCGGGGATCAGACATCAGACAGGGACTCCGGCCTGACTACGAGTCAGCCATCCCTCTAGATTGATCTTCCGTCCCTGGGTTTGCGGAGCCCTGTAACGGCGGACGTTCCGGGTCGCCCCGGTGTTATTTACGTGACCCGAGTCGCTATCGTGCAGTATTATTATCATTTGTATTCTCATTATTACTGCCTATCTGCGATCAACCATTCGTGAGATTGGCACACGATCTATCGCCTATCTCTCACCTCCCACTCCTCCCCTGTCTGATTTCTCCCCGTATTCCCCCGGACCTATCTCCGTGGGCTGGCCTATCGCCCTATCAACTACCTGGCGCTCGACCTGCCCATTCCTGCCTTCCTGAATGGCTGCTGTTATCACCCTGCAGTCGTCCTCGACGACTGGCCCAACAGGCCCTTCAGCAGCTTCTTTCCAACAATCCCCTTCCTCTGACCACCAACTACTTCGTCCCCGGATCCCGCAGTCCTCCCAAGTCCAACAAACACCTACCCCCCAGCCCGGTTCTCTATCTACGCCACACTCGCCTGCATCTTCCGTGGGAACGCTCCCTCGTGTCACCGCGCCAGGCCGGGATGGGTCGAGTTGTGACGCATGCGTGCGCAGAAAGAGCCGGTGTGCTATGAACGAAATGGTGAACAAGTGTTATTCGTGCGACTTTCACCGGCAGGACTGTACCTTCACACTGGCGGTGGCCAGTCGCCCCGGCACGGCCGAGTTGCAGGCGAAGAAGCGGAAACTGGACGAGACCGAATCCGAGGAGCTGGGATCGCCTAAGAGGTATGATTTCACCGGGCACGGCCGATCTCGGACTTGGACTCGAGATATAGTAGGACTTTCAGCTAATCAACGTCCCCGCCGCCAGGTTATCTACCCTTCCCCCGGTGCTGGCCAAATCCGACCCTGTCCGCCCACTCTTGAATCACACCCTCCCTCACCACCAACCTGATCATCAATTGCCCACTTCCTCCTCCTCGTTCTGGCAACATTCCATCCAACATATCGGCCTCACCACCGACTTAGAGCCCGCCCTCCTGGACTTCTTGCCCTTGGATCAAAACCAAGAAGGGTTCGTGGCTACCTCCCGTGTGCGGAAGTTTAGTGACGACGGCACCTTCATGCGGGTGGTCAGCACTCGATCGCCCGCGGACTCACCGCACACTGTTTCCTTGGACGCTATTGAGAGCCTGGTCGCTCCCTATGGCTCCACATTAGTGGAGAAGTTTTTCGAACATGTCCATCCCACCTTCCCCGTTCTCCTTGAAGACGGTTTCCGACAGTCCTATCGGGCCCGGAGTGGCCTGTCACCACTGCTTCTCTCTGCTGTCTATGTCCTCGCTTTGAAGTTTGTCGATGTTGGTCCCGCGTCTCAGACCATCCGGCGTCCCGATGCCGGCCGCTTGGAGAGCACGGCCCTTCGGCTTTTGGTGGAGTCGCTCCCCTATGCCTCCATCTCTACCATCCAGGCGGGACTGCTTCTTATGCAGAGGTCAAACCTAGCCACAGCCGCGTTGACTGCGCAGTTGGTCACGGCCGGCTTTGAGCTTGGCTTGCACCAGAACTGCTCTAATTGGCGAATGGACACATGGGAGAAAGGGCTCCGGAAACGCTTGGCATGGGCCCTATACATGCAGGATAAGTGGTCCGCGCTTGTGCATGGACGGCCGTCTCACATCTTCGCCTCCAATTGGATGGTTCAGGATCTGGTGGAGCAGGATTTCACCGACGCTTTCGCTGCCTCAGCACAACACGACGATGCGCCCGTCGGCCACGGCCCGCTATCCTTCTGTCACATGGTGGCTCTGACCACCATTCTCTCCGATATCTTGGATCGTTTCTATACTTTACAGGCGATTGAGGAATTCAAGGCGGCAGGAAACAATCGGACTCGGATGATTCTCGAACGTGCCAAGCCGGCCCAGATTCGGTTAAAAGAATGGTTTGGCCGCCTTCCGTCGGAGTTGAAGATGGACTCGGGCGGCGATCTGTTCGAGGTCGTCACTGAGGACAACGCTCGCAACGGTGCCTTGCACCTAGCCTACTTCGCAACGGAGATCACCCTACACCGCTGCATTGTGCGGTCGCTGGCGCCGGAGAACGCCGACGCCTACTTGTCCCACATCTGTCGGTCCGCCGCCAAGACGCGATTGATCTCCGCAATGGACTTTGTCAACCGACTCCGGCCTTCCCACTTGCGGTCCTTCTGGCCGGCTACGGCACGGACCAATTTTGCTCTGATCGGCTCCTTCGGGGTCCTCCTTCGCATCTCCGCCCCAACCAAGGAAGAAGCCGAATTCTATCGGCTGCGACTCTGCGAATACCGCTGGACGCTGAGCGTCAGCAAGAAGGATGCTGAGTTTTTGGAGTTTGCCTTGGAGAGTCTGGACAACGCGAACAATTTGGATCATTACGTTCCTGAAAAACCTGGCATCGATGAACTGATGACCAGCGCTGCCAAACCCACGACGATCAATCCCCCGCGCATGGGCGCCATGGAGGACTCGATCTTGGAGGCTCCGGACAGTGGCCTGGGTGGCACCTCCTCAGTCATCTCGGGATTGGCATCTCCAGCAACCTCTATCAGTGATGAGAGCCTGCAAGACTCTTCTATCCCCCCTCTCTAGCCATCTATCCCCCTTTTCTTCTCCCACCTTTCTCTTTGTGATGTTCCCCCCCTAAAAGGAGATTCGCGATACCCCGGGCTTTACTAGCAGTGTTTTCTGTGTCTGCTTTCCCCAACCCTTATGTGATGCCCTGATGAATTTGCATGTCTCTTTTGGTTCTGGCGTTTTGTCTTCTTGCTAGGAGGGGTGTCTCGTTTCTATGATACCTCTTGCTTTTTCCACTTTGTGTTTTGATGACGGCTATGCTGCTGGTTTACGAACTAATTCCCTAGATGGACGGGTGGCTGACTTTTCAGCATCTCACTCGCATTATACTTGTACATATGGTTTCTTTATTTTCCCCCTACATGAAGGATATGGGATGAACATAGACTGGATGGCAATCGGATAGAAAGTGTGAATTGATCAAACACATGATTCAAAGTTGATACATTGTACAAAACGCTTTTTAAGAAATGGATCATGGGGAGGCTATCATAGTCATCATCCTCCCGCCGGTCACCGACTGGCTGGCTCGACGTCTTGGTGATTTCCTCTTCGGTGACCCGTGGATTAGGCCTGGAGAAATGCCTTCCTTTCCCGTCTCTGCAAAGCATCCGCATGTATTCCTTTCTCTCCATCACATGATCACCAGCCGATTCATAGCACCCGCTCGCCATAGAGGCGTACCCGGATGATGTGGTCTGTGCGATTTAGAGCCACGCCAGGGGTCAAGTTCGCCTTTGTTTATCGAAATACAATTCCCTCAAGAGGAACTCGAACAGCCAGCCATGATACCATTCATATTCTGCCATGAAAACCTACTTTGCAAGATTTACCCTTGCTCTTACACCCCTCCCTCCCCCCTTCTGCCTCTTGCATGCGAGGGCCGGCGTCCGATGAGCCGCCGGTTCGAGAGTCATAGTCACGGCTCAGTTGAAATACTACCGTGTTTGGGATGAATGAACTGGGGCTGCCGGACGGGAAGACCAAAGAGGTGTCTGTCTTAAGTGGTTTGCAATATACCTGATTTGGGACATTTCTCTTGCCCCGAAATGCGAGCTGGGTTGACTGTGGGGGCGAATCCCGACGGATTGGGACTCGATGATGCCTCGTGGAAACCTTAGGCAGGAGTTGGGGCTTGCCCCTGGGCTACGTTCTATCAGGGATCGAGGTATGGTTGGGTTTGTTTGTTTGCAGCTGGTGTACCGAGGGTGAGATTCTGGTTTAGGAGATTCATTACGTCTCGTTGCAGCTACTGGGACTGGGCGCTGTGAGTAAGTATGCGGGCTTCAGATCTAGAGCCCTGGACTGTGGAGCTAGCTACGCAGCTTGCGACAATGTCTATAATCAGGTCATAGATACAGGGTACTTGTAGATAGTAACTCAAGGTCTAAAGACACGCATCCCCGCCTCCCGCAGCTCCCCAAGAGCATCTTGATCAGTACTCCAGGTTCCGGTTCCGGTTCCGGTTCAGGTTCCAAGAAAGAACGAAAAATCACTGGCCCCGTTCCCAAATGCAAAGTCCTCGAGGATGGTGGGGTCCACCAGATTCGCCAGGATCTCGGCGCGGGTATCGTTGGGCTGCGAGTCGGGATTGAACAGCGAAAAAAAGAAATCGTTGTCGACGCCGGGTGCTGTGCTGCTCGTGGGGTTTGTGGCAGCTTGCTGTTGCTGGGTGTGCGGATTGCTTAGGCCGAATGGTGCAGGTGAGGAAGCAGACGGGTTCGCTGGGCCGGTTATTGGCAGTGGCGGTGGTGGTGGCACGGTTGAAGTGGACAAGGTGTAGTGGGGGGTGCGACGTCGAGCTACGCAGGCTCGTGCGACTTCGAGAACCTCGCGGATCATCTCGGCGCAACGGCGGGCGACGACGATATTGTTCATCGATTCGAAGATGTCGAGACTCTTCTCTACGTCGAGTAGGAGGTCTTCGTCACGGATGCTGGGGTATCCCGAGAGGATGAGGTGGAGGAGAATCATGGCACCGTAGAGGGCGTAGGAGGTGTTGTACCACCTTTTTATAGGAGGGGTTGGTCAGTGGATAGAGGATGTGGCATGATGGCACGGCACCAGGGGAACTGACCAGGTACGAATGTAGATCCTGTGTATGAATGATTCGTACTGCATGTTGATGCTGGTTCTCGCGGCATCGAGACAGGCGTGCAGGTGCTGGAGGATATTTGGCGCTTCGGTCTTGGAGGCTGATGCGGCGAGGAAAGGCTTGTGGATCAGGATTCGGGTATTGTAATATCCTGGGCACATCAGCTTCTAAGAAGGTAGGATGAAGTCTGGTTAGGATTGTCTGGCGTACTTAGTCTTAGCACGAGTTTCTGTTTGAAGGCCCACTCTGTATCATTGAGCGAGGCGGCGTCGATATCTAAGAATTCAGGGAGAGTAGACTTCCATGCCAGCAGTTTGTTGTCTAGATCTATGGCAATATGCGACATCTCGCCCATTGAGCGCTTGGGAGAGTGGTAGAGAAGGTGTGATGCCTCGGACATGATTTGTGCTAGGGCCACCATTGCTGGAATCATTGCCACATGATTGTCTTCGGCATCGGCATCAAGTAGGTTGCCGGGAGTCACCTATGTGAGCACGGTCAATACATTTCTTCAATGGGTTGTCACTAGTACTTCACCTTTAAAATAGGTAAGGGAACTTGGTAGTACTGCAGGTCTTTCATGCTGTCTAAGCGACCAGAAGAGCAACACATCTCACTGCTCATTCTTAGTAATCCTGAGATCTTGAGAGTGGTATTCTGACCTACATCTCATGCGAATAAATACACCTAATCTTTGTCAATCAAGCACTATGAGAACGCGATGTTTTACCTACCACCAAGTCCGAATTCCTTCTTTGCGAACACCTGGGGACAAGGACGTCATCCCTGATGCCAGTCCGATGGCTACCGCGGTTCGGACCGCCATTCCACTATACATGAAACAACTATGCGGTCGAAGAGCGTTCTGACAGAACACACTCTGAAGACATGCGTCAGCACATGGTCAGATCCATCAGAGTGAGAAAAGCTTACCAGGAGTAGAAGCGCCTGCACTCCCTCCAAACTGCAGCTCTCGAATAGATCTCCCAGCGCCCGTTTGGCTCGGCCAAAATAGAAATCAGCAAAGTCTAACACAGATGGTCTGCTTGTGGTCCCGGCTCTCCTTGGAATGGGGCTATAGTTGCAATAATGGTCTAGCAGGGCCGTCTCATGTGGACTGGCGTTGATCGCACCCAACGCGACCACAGCGAAGTATAACCCAGCGAACTTCGAGGATCCACGATACAAGCTAGTTCTTCTGCTTATCACAAAGGCCTCTTTCTCGCAACATTGCATGAATGTGCCTTTGCACAGCATAGGGTGTATATAATGCTTGTTGCAAAAGTAACTTCCAATGAACATTTTCTCGATTTCAATCTGGGCCTCTTCTGATAGGCTCTCGATGATTGGTATGACATCATGTTCGTGGCTTATATCTGAAATTTCCACTTAGGTACTGGGGACTTCAAGACTCATGTGTTGGCTTGTACTCACCTGTATATCCTTTAGTAGCTGTGTTCTGCGAGCTCACCACATTCTTCGCGGTTCCACCGCTCTCAATTACACTTTGCCCATCACTTTGTAGGGGAGATTGACTCGGATATTTTGGATTATAAAGCAAATTCACGATAGAAAGCTGCGTTGTATTGGTTGTAGGACGCGCACCCTCCGACTGCGTGTCTGCCGTCGGGCTGGGAGTCAACTGGTTCAATCCATCTTTGCTGGTTTGCACCGTGTCGGGAGCCGCGGTATGGCCCTCAATCAGAGCATGAGTATGCTCATTATCAGGGACGGTCGACCCTCTAATGTCTGCCTGGGTACGGGCTCGTGCATACAAGTTGCCGAGGAAGGCCAAGTTAGAGGAATTGCCGTAGAACTCTGTGCCATTTGTGTGAATGTTGACACCGCTCAACCCGTCTCTGGAGGCTGAGTCGCAGACTACCTCAGGCGTGGCGGCTGCAAACCATTCTTGAGCATACAATCCAAGGAAGATGAATGACTAGAGCATAGTCTACTTACCGGGCATAGTGTCATCATCGCGCTTGGGAGTGAAATGGGCGGGCGAACTGGCATTAGCATTGCCATCACTTCGAGGGACGCGGGGTATCCCTCTGCTGGAATGGTCTGGAGAATCGACGTGCTGGAAGCTGTCATAACGACTCTGATCGACATCTGGCCATGGTGATGGTCTGGTTTTCTGTCTTGATCTAAGGTCAGAACCCGAAGATAGCAAGAAAGAACAAGGATTATCGAGGTACCGCTGGGCCTCGCGAATCTGCGCTTGGCGTTTGACTGCAGACGAGTTCTCGTTGGGACCTGCAGCTCTATACAAACAGTCGAGCGAATGATCTGAGAGTCAACTGATTAACTGTGTCGCTCACATACAAAGGGGGTTGGTTCTGCAGTGTCTCATACAAGCACAATAAGAACATGGCTGGGCTTGATCGCACTACAGTCAACGAGTGTCAGTGGGAGACGTGACGAACGGACGAGCAAACAGTAGTTTCCTACTTTGGTTTTGCGGACTCGACAAGTCTCGCAGGCACGGGAAGCGCGCGGCGGGCGTCGGCGAGAAGCGCGCAATTTGGCCGTCACCGGCGAGGCAGTTTCCCCTCCGCCTTCCATCCCTGACCAGTTCAGTTCCAGTTCCAGTCAATGTATGCCTCTCTTGGCTGCTGTTGTTGATCTCTCGGGGTTTCTGTTGACGATGCTAGTTATTGGATTCTTCAGCTGACTCGACATGTGCTCCACACTGGAGATGCGCTAGATAAGATTGGCTCCCGACATTCCAATCCACCGGCCACAGATTGCCAATTTCCCGATAATGCCGACTTACAGCGAGCACGTCCGACGAAGATTGAGAATCCGGGGTTTACGCGGGGTCTGGGGTAGACTTCTTTGGTGCTTCTCACAACTCGCAGAGGCTTCGGAAATTGTACCCCATGCCATGGCTATGATTACTTACTGAGTACTCGATGGCTGGCAGGCTACGAAAAATGAGTTCCGCATTGTTCCTTAACCCACCCAGTTTGCTGCCATGGTTTGAGCTTCGTCGCTAGTCATCGACAAATCGTCCGTTACAATTGGTTGGCGATAGAAGTCACTCTTAACAAGCATGATGACATATGCGAGGATTTGCAGATATGTGATTCCATGCTCTAGATCTGCATCGTGATCCGCAATTATGCAGTCGAAAGAAGTTCGAACTGAAGAATCATGATGCCTATTGTTCGGACGAATAAGCCATTCGTACTATACGTCATGGTATGCTCCGCCTCGACCACCCGACATTGACAGCGGAAGGGAACTTCTGCTCGTGCTGCAGAATGACGACGTCAAACAAACCCAGAACTATTGACGGTTGATGCAGTACCTCGGCCATGCCGTTACCCATCACCATCGGTTTTTCGGGTGTATACAATTGTCGCTAGTTGCTTGAGCTTCGGTAATGGAAAGGAATGTAGAGTACGGAGTAAATCTACGGAATACCGGCATCCGGAACTCGCGTGCAATCCCTGATCTCTACGCCGAGGTCTTTTGCATCACCAAGCTCCAGCATCGTCGATCATGCTTTGAACTCCCTGCGCAGACCGATGCCGGTCGCTCAATGCTAAATTGGTTGCTGGAAGTGTTGCTCCTCCGCCACAGCTTCCTCCGTCGGAACCACCTCCGCATTATCCTTCCGCTCCGACGGATCTCGTTGAGCGGCATACACCCAAGATACAGTTACCGGTGCAAACACCTGGAGTGACGTTCCAAGTCTCAAGTGGTTTATGCCCCGCCCCGCATTAGGCTGATGCGGGGAGATTGTGTGTTTTGAGCCTTTCGAGATCAAAATGTTGTTAACCGAAGCGAGTTGCGAGGCAGACGAAGTATAAGAGAAAGATGTCCACGCCTCGGCGACTGTCCAGTTCGAGAACCATCACCAATCATTTCTGTACCTACCGCATTTGAGTCTCACAATGTCTAGGCAAGATCTGAACGGAGCTCCGCCGGTCGAGGGACTAAGCGACCGAACTCGGGCCAAATGGGCGGCCGCGTCAACGCCAGAGGAGATCGCGGCTAATCTACCTCCAATGCTCGACCTGACAATAGAGAATATCACAGAAAATGTGATGAAGATCAATTCCATGTGCGACAACCCGCGACTCCGATATCTCATTTTGAAGTTGATTCAAGCGGCCCATGATTACGTACGAGACGTTGGACTGCAATTTGATGAATGGGAGCAAGCATGGCAGTTTTTGACCAAAGTGGGTGACAGTCCTCTGCCGAGTCATATTATAGCCTAACAGCGCCTTCTGTAGGTCGGACAAATCTCGACCGATGTCCGTCACGAGTTCGTGCTTCTCTCCGATATTTTGGGGATCTCCGCGCTAGTTGACGCCCTCTCCTATCCTGCTGTGCCCGGAGCTACCGAGTCTTCTGTGCTGGGTCCATTCCATGACGAAGAAGCGCATTCATTCCAATACGGAGAATCGATTTTCACGGAGGGTACCCCCGGCGAGCCCACGATCGTACGTGGTTGGATCAAAGATACAGATGGCAATAATGTACCGAAGGCATTAATCGACGTCTGGGAGACGGACGGCAACGGAGTGTACGACTTGGAGTATGACGGAAACGCCGATCCCAACTGCCGGGGGAAAATCCTCTCGGACGAAAAGGGTCACTTCCTTTTTCTTTGTGTCAAGCCCGTGGCCTATCCGATTTCCAACGACGGCCCCGTTGGCGAGCTCTTGCGCAAGCTCAAGCGGCATTGGTTCCGCCCCGCTCACATGGTTAGACCATTCAACCTCGGAGTCTGTGCATAGATGCTAACATCAAATAGCATTTTATGATCGAACACCCCGCGTACACCAAGCTGATCACTGCCTTGTACTCTCGAGACAGCAACTTTGTGGAGAGTGACACCGTGTTCGGGGTGAAGAAAAGTTTGATTGTGGACTACAACTGGTGTGAGGACCTCAAATTGGCTCAGGAACACAACGTGACACCTATCACCAAGACAATTGACGGCAAGGAGTCGACAGGGTTCTGGCTTCTGGAACAGGACTTTATTTTGGTCAAGAAGAGCCCGCCTCCGCCTCGCAAGACGGAGGATTGAACCACGAACCACTAGGTATAAACTACGCCCGGTTAATGTACGTATATATGGTACAGCAGTGGCAGCGCAATGACACAAGACCCGCTCAATGTAACTGCTCATCCATGAGCACATACAAATACCAATACCGAGCATCAGAGTAGCTCTGTCTCCAGCAAACTGTAGATGGTGTGGTTGTCTTAAGGTGACCCCATTGGTTCTTTCTCGGTGTATGCAGCCCATTTCTTCGCGAAGGCTGCCCCCATGTACTGAGATTCAATGCTTTCACAATTTTGGTCCAATGCGTTGTCAACAGAGTCATCACATACACTTCTAATCCTCACTTGTCATAGTACTTTTTACAAAAATGCTGCAAGGGCCAGACGATCTTGTTTGGTCGCATGACTTTAACCTGTTGACTACACAGAGATTGTCTATCATACAACCGAGGTGGTTGCGTCTCTCCGCCTTCTCACTCTCAGCTGGGAAATACCGACTTCATCCCCTCCATCACTTTCAGGGCTCATACTCGATACAATGCAATCAATACCTTTGAACCCCCTTGAATAAGCCGACGGAAGATCTCTAGCTCCTGCACTCCGATTGGCTTGAGTACCTATCATTTTTCCGGTTCTGTTTTCGTCCCAGAGCTGTCCACTGTCCCTCCACGGCACCCGGCTAAGTCCGGAGAAGACTCCGAAGTCTCCATCCGATGGATTAGTCTGTCAGTCACTCGACCGGGCTGGCAGTCGGATTCCGACGGATGAAGTATCCGAGACATGCTTTTCAGGCACAAGACGGTTATACACGGCAATGTATGAGAGCATCGGGGTGATGACTTGCAACAGTGCATGGTCATGCGGATGAAGTGTACGTGATGGACTTGATCGGTCTGGTATGAACGCCATGTTGAATTCCACGAGGCATGGGTATATTAAATGTGAGCTGCATGGAGTAAGCCGACTTGTCCACCTGGCAGCTTGCTCATCCTGACTGATCGGTTCTTATCTTATCTAACATAGTATAGAAGCTCGACCAACCAGCGCTTGCCTGTGTTTATCATTCATGTACCGACGACGATTATTTACTCAGCCTTTGCCCCATTATCTACAGGCTTCCTTTACACTTGCTTCCTCTCTAAGAATCAGCGCGATCCGACTCACCTCAACCATGGCAGCATCAGCTCAAGAATGGAGCCAGGATTCCCTCCGGGCCAGCTTCTGCCACGCGCTCTCTGAGATGTACAAAACAGAGGTTCCTCTCTACGGCGATCTAGTCGATCTCGTTTACCAAGCCGATACAGAAACTGTCACCGCACAGGCCAAGCGCTCAAGTAATGATCTCACCGACGCGGACGAGATCCTCCCCGCACGCCACCGTGTCGAACGCCATGGCGCCATCCGACTGGGCACTGCTCAAGAACTCACCACCATCCGCCGCCTGTTTGCCATCATGGACATGCATCCAGTCGGCTACTACGACCTCACGCTCGCCGGCTTCCCCATGCACGCCACGGCCTTCCGACCTACCAGCCCAGAAGCCCTATCCAGACACCCTTTCCGCGTCTTCACCACCGTCCTCCGCATGGATCTTCTCACCCCACGCACACGTCTCCTCGCCGAACGCGCCCTCTCCCAGCGATCCATCTTCACAGACCGACTTCAGACCCTCATGGAGCTCGCAGAGAGCCGACAACAGCCGAACCCATTCACCCCTGAAGCTGGTCAAGAGCTCATAGCCGAAGCCCTCAAGACCTTCCGTTGGCACTCCCACGCCACCGTCACACTGGACGAGTACCAGACCCTCAAAGCCGAACATCCCCTCATTGCGGATATTGTCTCCTTTCCCAGTTGCCACATTAACCACCTAACGCCGCGGACGCTCGATATTGATGCCGTGCAGTCCAGAATGTGGGGGGCGGGTATGCCGGCCAAGGAGCGCATCGAGGGGCCCCCAAGACGAAAATGTCCAATCCTGCTACGACAGACGAGCTTCAAGGCCCGCGAGGAGACAGTCTTCTTCCGGACCGGACATGGAGATTATGTGAAGGGCTCGCATACCGCGCGATTTGGGGAAGTCGAGCAGCGGGGATTTGCGCTCACGCGCAAAGGGAGAAAACTGTATGATGATATCCTGGCGGCAGTGAATACTGAGGTTGCGGCCAAGGAAATCGGAGCCGGAGATGCGCAATACGAAAGCATTCTTGAAAGACATTTTCAAGGGTTTCCGGACGAGTTGGGTGAATTGTGGGCGCAGAAGTTGGCGTTTTTCTACTATCATGTCACTGCGAAGGGGAGTGAGGGCTTGAGCGGGTTGAGGTTGGGAACCGCGAGCGTATCCCAGCTTCTGCGAGAAGGAGTACTGGAGTATGAGCCCATCACGTATGAGGACTTCCTGCCGCTCTCTGCGGGGGGCATCTTCAACTCCAACCTGGGGAACACGACCCAGTCAAAACGGTTGATTATGGAGGCCGAGCCGGATCTGGATGGGTTTCACCGGATGCTGGGAGTCCCAACGACGGATGAATTCAGCTTGTATGCGCGGATGCAAAGTGATAGTCTGGATCAGTGTCGGGTGCAACTGGGACTAGAAGAGATTACGGAGTGAGATGTGGTTTGTGAAGGTACAGTACAATACAGTATAGTACATACATTTTGATAGTCTAGTAATCATTTATACTTGTGTCATTAGCCAAGGCGTATAGACCTTGCCTCTTTCCCTTTGGAGTAAACATGTCGTGTTACTGCATTCCCCTCCCCTCTTGCCAACAAATACTCTTCCACCGCCCCTGGCTCGGTGCTTCTCCTTCTTCATACCCTCTTCTCTTGCATATCATTCACTGATCGCATCGTTATCCGACACCCATTTTCCCGAATGTCCTCCAAGCATCGTTATCACTAAGATCGCTCTATCATTAGTCGTCTGAACAACTACCGTTGGATCCGAACAATTCCGCCATGCATACCTCCTCCTGGCTTCTATTCGGTCTCGCAGCTGCAGTCTTCGCCCAGGAAGAACAGGACCTCAACCTTTTCCACTATGGACGACGAGGCCCTCTCCTAGGAACGTCCTTCGGCACGCCCGGTGCAAACGCAACCTTTGACTATATCGTCATTGGAGGTGGAACTGCTGGCTTGACCATCGCGAGTCGTCTTGCTCAGAGTGAACGATTCAGCGTTGCGGTCGTCGAAGCGGGTGGATTCGCCGAGATTGACAATGGCAACTGGTCCGTCGTCCCTGCATACGCCCGAGGGCTCTTTTGCGGGGACGCCCCCGAGGCGTATCATCCATTGAACGACTGGCGCTTCAAGACGCAGCCACAGCAGGTCCTGGGTGGCCGTGTCTTCCACTGTGCGCACGGCAAGCTTCTAGGAGGCAGTTCCGCTCAGAATAGTATGAACTATAACCGCCCCACCAAGGGCAGCATGCAAAAGTGGGCAGAAGAAGTGGATGACGAGAGCTATACCTTCGAGAACATGCTGCCGTGGTACAAGAAGTCTGTGCGCTTTACTCCGCCGGACCCGACCATCTGGAGTGATTATGACATTCTGCATAATGAGGACGCCTTTAATGACGGCGGTCCTCTTGAAGTCTCGTCGGGTAATTGGATCGACCCGTTGGCTAACACTGTACGCAAAGTTCTGACGGATGGGCTTGGGTTCAAAGAGACGGAGTTCAACAGTGGCGGCCTGCTAGGCTCTGGGTTCATGAGCCGAACTATCAACCCAAAGAATGCCCATCGTTCCTCATCCGAGTCCAGCTTTCTGCAAGAGGCACTCGATAGTGGGAACAGGCTGACAATCTACAAGAACACGCTCGCCCAGAAGATACTGTTCAACGGCGGAGACAAGACCGCTTCCGAGGTCCTCGTCTCAACTGCCGGCACGTTTGGTACCTCGAACCTCGATTTTTACCTCAGGGCTCGCGAAGAGATCATAGTATCAGCGGGACCCATACAGTCTCCGCAACTGCTCATGGTCTCTGGTGTTGGTGAATGCGAACAACTTTCTAGATATGGTATCCCCTGTGTCAGCCACCTCCCAGGCGTCGGTAAGAACATGCAAGATCACCCTGTCGTGATTACAATGTGCCGTGTGAACGAGCAGATGGTGCCTTTTTTGGTGACAGAAGAGGCATCAGATCAACTGCATGTCCGACAATATATTGAGAACGCCCGAGGGCCGTTGACAATCGTAGGGCCCGGGTACTTTGGCTTCGAGAAGCTGCCGCAGCAATATCGTTCCCAGCTAACTGAGGAGAATCTCAAGAGTCTTGCAGACTTTCCCAAGGACTGGCCCGAGCTTGAATGGGCACTTAGTGGCGTCAGCCGAGACACCGATGCTTCTGAGCGAAACTATACCATTGCCATGGGATCAATAGTTCAGGCTACGTTCTCTCGCGGAATGGTCTCGTTAGCCAGTCCAGACATGTCCACGCCGCCTATCATTGATCCACAGTGGCTTGCTGACCCCAGAGACATGGATACTTCCATTCAAGCGTTCAGGCGCAGTCGTGAGATTTGGACCCATCTTGCTGAGGTCGGAGTTATCGACCTGGAAACGTGCGTGCCAGGGTCCGAAGTAGAGACGGATTATCAGGTACGCGAGTTCCTAAGACAAGATGCGTCGGCGATCAACCATGCCTCATGCACGTGCAAGATGGGACAAAAGGACGATAGGATGGCAGTCATCGACAATGTGGCCCGAGTATTTGGAGTGCAACGTCTGCGGGTGGTTGATATCAGCAGCTTTCCCTTCCTACCACCGGGACATCCGCAGGCAACTGTCTACGCCCTGGCTGAGAAGATTGCAAATGAGATACTGCAAGCAAGCATTAATTTCAGCTCGTAGCTGTGATGCGGTGGACAGCCCTCGTGTGCCGACTTTGGGGCTTTGTATATAAACCATTCTTAAAAAATCTTCTGGACATTCCTAAGCACCGGTCTCTAAGCGAAGCCCATCTGTCGACCATGATGCGGAGGGTAACGTAGTTAATGCTTGACTCAAAGCTCATCACTCCGGGCTTCGAGGAGACATTATTCCGTAGCATTGCTTTCATTGGTTCGGTATTGTCGACACCAGAAGAATATCCGCGTTGTCTGCTGAGTGAGAGTCTCAAATCTACCCTGTCCTCAGACATAAAGAAGAAAAGCACGTTGAACATTCGAAAAACCCAATTATGAGATACAATACAAGTGCACCACTTTGTGCATGGAAACAGACACCCACTTTCTATCTGTACATAAATCCTTTGCAATTGCAGGTTCCAACCATCCTAACCATCCACCCCTTGCCCGGTCTTCGCCTTTCTCACTCTGGCAGTCTCCCTTCCCATCCAACAACAGCCCCATGTGAACATTCACTGCGTCCAACCAAGAAAAGAAAATCCCGAATCCGCAAGTAACAATTTTCGAGTACCCCCATCACGACGTGGGAAATCCTCTTAAACAACAACCGCCCCCTCCCGCAACAACTCCTCCGCGGTCTTAATCTTGACATCCATAACCCGCAGCAGGGTATACTTGTGCTTGCTCCGAATCATCTGCACGTGCCGCCGGCGGCGCTTCGTCTTCTCCTTGATGCGGAGGGGCTCGGAGTCAACGCCCACGACGCGCACGCGGCACTCATACAGCCGCTCATCGACGTAGGGCGCGCCCTTCAGCGAGAAATCCCGCGACCCCAGCACGGACGCCCGGTTGAAGCGCAGGATGTCCCCCGGCTTCACCTTGGGCATCAGGAAGGGCAGGCGGATCGAGTCGCCCTGCGTCAGCAGGTAGGGCCGGTCGTGCAGGTGCGAGATGATGTAGTGCGGCTGCTGGGTGGTGAGTTGCGGGAGCTGGGAGAGGAGCGTCGGCGTGAGTTGCAGCGGCGCGGTGAAGGTTGGGGCCACGGGTTTTTTGAAGTCGATTGTAGAGGAGGGGGTTTCTTGGGGGGTGGGCGTGGAGGTCTGGGCTCGTGGGGTCGCGGAGAGGGGGGATTCGGGTTGTGTTGTTGTTGTTGTTGGTGGTGCTGGTGCTGGTGATGCGGCGCTGCTGTGAAGACAGGCCCGGGCGACGGAGAAGCGTGCGGCGACGGCGGCGGCAGCGCATGGTTGCTCCATTACCGGGAGGGCGAAGGCCCTGGCGAGGGCAGTGCGGGAGAACATTTTGGATGGGTATCTGGCAAGTGTATGCTTTGACTCGATTGAGGCGGGCAAGTGAGTCCCTGCTTGCTGGGTCAATGGGGACAACCGATCCAACAAACCAGAGGCGCTTTCTTTTCCACAGGAGAGAGAAATTCCGGAGGGTTGGACGATAAAGTTGGGCCACGTGACTTATTATCGGTCGGCCGCGCACCCGCCCGCCAAGCCCCTCTCCGAACTTTTTTGGATCAAATCAATCAATCCTTCCCTTTTTGCTTGCTGCTTGATTGCTTGCTATCAGACCTCCCCCTCTTTGTTGATTTTGTCGTTGGCCTTTGCCGCTATCTCAACATGGTATGTTGCTGATTCGAATTCTGTCTTGTTGAGGGATATCTGCTAACGATTTATTCTTCCACAATGAACAGCCTCAGAACGAGTTCGTCGCACCTTTTCTCGAGCCACCCGGCGAAAAAAATTGACCATGGTGAAAACAGGTATATCGAACGCTGGACGAAACAGCACGGTAAGCGTCTCGATCACGATGAGCGCGCCCGCAAGAAGCAGGCCCGTGAGGTCCACCAGCAGTCCAAGGATGCCCAGAACCTGCGCGGTCTGAGGGCCAAGCTGTACCAGCAGCAGCGCCACAAGGAGAAGATCCAGATGCGCAAGCGCATCAAGGCCCAGGAGGAGAAGAACGTCAAGTCCTCCGCCCCCGAGGAGCCCTCCAAGACGCCCCTGCCCCAGTACCTGCTCGACCGCTCGCAGGCCACCAACGCCAAGGCCCTGTCCAGCGCCATCAAGGACAAGCGCAACGAGAAGGCCGCCAAGTTCGCCGTCCCCTTGCCCAAGGTCAAGGGTATCAGCGAGGAGGAGATGTTCAAGGTCGTCAATACCGGCAAGAAGACGCACAAGAAGTCCTGGAAGCGCATGATCACCAAGCCCACCTTCGTCGGCAATGACTTCACCCGTCGGCCCGTCAAGTACGAGCGCTTCATCCGCCCCATGGGTCTGCGTTACAAGAAGGCCAATGTTACGCAGTACGTTTGTCCTTCCCTTCCTATCCTATCGCTTGTGTGCCGTTTCGATTCTCGAACGCCACTCAGAACCGATCGGGGATTTGCCAAGCACACGTTCCGCTGAATACTAACGCTATTATCCTCAATCTTCTCAGCCCCGAGCTCGGTGTCACCGTCCAACTCCCCATTCTGTCCGTCAAGAAGAACCCCCAGAACCCCCTCTACACCCAGCTGGGTGTCTTGACCAAGGGTACCGTGCTCGAAGTCAACGTCTCCGAGCTGGGCCTCGTCACCACCTCCGGAAAGGCAAGCTACCACATCCCTCCTTTTCTGTGCATGCGGGGACCAAAACTAACAGCAAGCAGGTTGTTTGGGGTAAATACGCCCAGGTCACCAACAACCCCGATCTTGACGGTACCGTCAAGTAAGTTCACGATGCCCTGCCTTCTTGGAGCTCTCACATCCTAACCATCCCTCACAGCGCCGTCCTCCTCAACTAAATTAAAACCCCGTTCTCACCCTCCCATGTCAACGATCATGACAACAACGGCTTTTTCCCCGTCTTTCCTATAACCTGCGTCGGTTTGTGCCTTTTTTTTTGGTACCGTCTCGTTGCGTTTGTGCTTCAAGTGAAGTGGATTTTCTCATTGGGGTGTGTGTGGCGTTAGTGGCGCGCAAAGTGTGCTTGCTCGTTTCTTTTGATCGATCTTTTCTGAAAAGAGATTCCCGTTATTTGAATCGTACCTTAAAATACATAGTAGTTAGCTAGCTAGATACACAAACCAACCTATTCTCCGAACCGAATCGATACTTACCATGTACTCAAATCCATCTGAACATTGTCAGTCTGTCTGGAGACTTTGCTGCTAAAGGGAAATGCGGTTTACAAGTAGTACAGCACCTCGGTGACAGTTTATGATCGTCTGGATCATGTTCACAGGTATCGTCTACCTCGCCGCTATGGAGTGTCTGGATCAAGAGAATAATCAAGAAACCCATACACGCTGATCACACTCCCTCTCCTGCCAGTCCTTGCACCGGCTCTATGGAAACCAACACATTTCTCAATTTGGATCTAGAACATACAACACAATGCAATGCACCCATCGAATAGAGATTTCAAACAAGTGTCTTGAGCTCTCGTCACATATGAACGAAGGGGAACCATACTATTCCAGATTATTGAAGACGAAGAGAAAAATCTTTGTAAACCTAGTACGAACAAACTCCGAATACGCCATGCTCTCTTGCTGCTGGAGCTTTCCAATGTTAACCCCAACCAGATATAAGAAACGATCAAACAGGGCTAAAGCGCGACAGACACACACAATAATAAAATCACCCCTTGAAGCCGTCCCAGTGCTTTGATGCTATCCAAAATAAGCGTTGGGGGGCAAGGGTAAGAAGAAGGAAACGAGAATATAGGGTTGGTCCAAGAATGGGATAAGGGGAAACCAGAAGAGAAGGGAGATGGAGGCTAGAAAGAAGAAAAAGGTCGCAACCGTCATCCCAATCTGTAGGTGATGGTGGACTAGACAACGCCGGGTTCAATCAGGATATCAAGATAATGAGTAATATACCAAACAAGTGCGGAGGCTTTCAATCAGAGAACATAGGGAATTATGTGAGAGGTATGTATGCAGAGACACAGAGAGTATGACAAGGAACCACTGGGCACGATCAATCGGATGTGGGTTAGTCTAGGGACCCTCTTCTAGGGCTGATTTGATCTTGGCAAAGAAACCGGCCGGCCAGGCGGCAAGCTCCTCGTCCTTCGGGATGCCGCGGACACGGCAGTGGTTGACCACATTGACCAGAATCCGGTTGAGCATATCTTGCGTGACGGGGACTGCGGCCTCGAGCTGCGCGTCGGGGTATAGGAAGGGGTCGCGCTGGCTGAGGAGCTCTTCGACAGTGGGCCGGATGGTCTGGTCTCTTTGAAGGCATCGTTTCAAGGTACGAACCAGACCGGGGGGTACGGGGACGCCTCCGATCGCGAAGGCGGGGAAGTCGATCTTCACGTTGGGATTCGGGATGGCCAGGATACGTTCGTAGTATTTGGCGATCTTGGCGAACGGGGGCTGGCCGTAGACCATCTTGTACAGGATACATCCGAGACTCCAGACGTCGCTGGGTTTACCCAGCTTCATCATCTTCCCCACGCTTGCCGGCAAGCCGAGGGAGGCGTTGGAGTCAATCAGAGCCTCGGGGGACATGTAGTTCGGCGTTCCCACTTGCTGCTCGCGATGCACGTTGACGGTGTTGTCCTGGATTGCATTTGCAATACCAAAGTCGATGAGCTTCAGTCGGCCCTGAACAAGCAGGAAATTGGCAGGCTTCAGATCGGAGTGCACGACATTGTAGTCATGTACTGCTTGCACGCATTCGAGCATCTCCTTCCAGTAGTAACGGGTGAAATTGATATCGAATCGTGCATCCTCCGCGTTTAGTCGATAAGTAAGCACTTTTTCAAGGTCGGATTCACCGATTTCCATCAGTACACTCAAAGTGTGCTTATCCTGATTCAACTCCCAGTCAAAGAGACGCACGACGCGGTCCAGGTTCTCAAGCTTCTTGAGCAGATCGATCTCGCCTTTGTAACCGGCCAATGTCACGGGGTCGACGTCTTCGAGATTAACGCGCTTCAGGGCAAAGATCTTGTAATTCTCGGCCATCACACGATAGACACGAGAGCTTCCTCCACGGCCAACGCAATCAAGCCGTGTGAAAGGCTTGTGGTTGACTGAAACTTGATTGCGCTTCTTGCGAGACTGAGATGCTGTAGCTGCTCCACCGGTAGCTGTGGCAGTTTCCAGAACAGACATTTTGGGGGGAGGCGGAGCTGGTCGATGAGGGGTATTGTTGCTTCGCGTGGCTAGGATTTTCCGGTCTGCGGGCGTCTCCTTCTCTTTCTCCTTCTTTTCTTCTTCGTAGACCACAGGCTTGTCAAGCAGGTTGAAACCTTGCGGTTTGACCCGCTTGAAGGTCGGTGGTGGCTCATTCTCCTGGTCACGATTCGAAGGTAACGTTGGCGGGGGAGGTACTTTGAATACCGGCTGGTCCTTGGCGCTCGACGGTTTCGATGACATTTCCGACGAAGAGCCAGGGGTGGACTTGGAGTGGGAGCCATACGACTTCGGAGAAGACGATCTGGAAAATAAGCCGTCGCCAATGACATCCCGGTCGCGGTGTCGGTCACGGCGATCCTCGCTTCTAGTCGGCGGACTTGGGTCGGCCCACGAGACTTTGGGGGAGGCGGATTTCGCTGTATTCTTGTAGTGGTAGTGGTCGTTATCGTTATTTTCATCATAATCGGTCTCTCGAATCTCATTTTCTTCACTCTGCCGTCGTAATACCCCTCTCCGCGCAGGCCCATTGAGGAAAGTACCGGTCAGTCGGCCGACCCGTTTGACGCGCAATGAGCTGTGCATGCCCTTGTCTTCGATGTTTCGTGTGCGGAGCACGGATGCTGTACCCACCCGCGGAGCATAATCATCGTCGTAGCTTTTCTCCCCTGAGCGTGTCGCGCTCCCATGCTCCTGGTCGTCGATGTAGCTCCTTTCGGCCGATCGCCTCTGGGACGGCGACAGGGATGCAGGCGACCGGGTGTTGCTACGCGATGCATTGATATGGACACTCCGTGTGCGTGGTGCGGGCGTAATGAAATCATTCTGCGCGGGCTTTCGTTCGCTATATTCGGCGTTTTCGGTCTTGGTTAACGGCGAGCTTTCTCTCTGGCTGCTGAGCGAGGGAGCGATCCGAACCACCCGGGGCGCGGGGCTTCCATTCGACTGCTCAAGGGGCGAGGTGGTGCGCGAGCGCCTCTCTTGGCTTGATCCTGCCGAGCCCAGGTTTTTGTTGCGTAACCGCGGCGACAGGTCGAATCCGTCTTCGTCGAGTAAGGCCTTGACGGACGCGCTGAACTTGGGTTCGGGAACCTCCTCATCCGAGCTGTCGCCGGCGGCATACTGCCCAGCGGATACACTGTGACGGTAGGCGAGTGAGCTGCGCACTTCTGGTGAGGTCCGTCTGGATCCTGAGCGAGACGCGGCACGGGACATTGAACGGGAGGAAGGTTGGCGGTGCAGCCGGGTGTTGTACGCTGCTGCTGTTGAGGAGGAATGAGGAGAGGCCATCATGACAATTGGGGACAAATTCGCATCGACATGTCCACCGGAGAGTGTCCAGGCCTAGGCGCCTCCCAAAAGCACGATCCAACTACCTGCTGTGAGGGGTTAGTATGTCGAGGTCGGAGGTCGGGGTAGTTTGGTGTTTTGTGGTCGTTTTTGGCATGGAAACATTGGAAACATGGGACTTGCGCCGTAATGCGCGAGGCTGGGAGCACCCGAGTCACGTGGGGTTTATCCGTTGCCCCGGGCAATCGCGCCCCCAAACAACAATCGGCTGCCGCTGCAGTCTGCATTCTGCACGGTACACATACACTACAATACAGTGCATCAATAATATAATCTCGATGCAATTTGGTGGCAGCATCAACACAGCCTGGATCCGTGGTGCGGTAAAATGCATCAAACCTGCTTTCGATCTTGTAGTAATGCAAATGCGGTCGGAGGTGCGAAGTACGTCCTGTACTCTTACCTACATATATAAACGCGCAGGGTGATTACATATTGAATGCCCGCAAATCAGCATCACCGGCCATGCACTGGCCCTGCTGCACAACGCATGATCAAGGGTCTGGGCATTGTGTCACTCTTACGGTAAACCAATAACCATATTGGTTCAATATCATTATATGCTTGTTCAATTACATCTGCATACCCGAGATCTTCGCTCATACTTGGGTTCGTGTATGTGGAGATGACACTTCTGCAAGCAATATATATCTGCAGAAAACTTCGATGTCTGAACAGTCCTAATGATGAGCATCCTCACATGTGTGCAATTTCAATAGAAGATGCCTAGCTTCTTACTAGGCTCTTTGGTCATGAACTTGATCTTTGGGGGCCAGGGTGCAAATAGAAAAAATCGACCTTGCTTCAAAATCTGTATATGCATACTACGGCATTTGCATCAAACAAATGATTACTGCAACCCAGGACCAGTTTTCCACATTTTGTTGCACACGGGACTCGAGTTCTCTGTGCAAGCCTGGATTTGAGAATAGCCGTTCTCACTCTCACATCTCAGAGTTGATGTAATGTGCAGCTTGCCACGATGACTACGAAAAAGTTACGAGAGAGCTATGGTACACCGGCCATGGCTACTACTCACCTCTTCAGCAGTCTGTGGCTGTAAACCCATCCAGATCACAAGTCGTGTCCCCTCAATCTCCAACGGTTGGCGGTCAAAGGGTGCCATGAAGAGACAAGAAGAGACAGACCAGACACTGAGAAGATACTTGTCTCGTCGAAACTGCAACAGGTCAGACGCCGCTTTAGGATAACTGGATACCTAGGCCTCCCTCTTCCTTGAGTGCGAAGCTGTGCGTCCTCCTTCTCCTTGTTTCACCTGTCAAAAGAGGCTTTCCAAGAGCATCTGACTAGCCAAGTTGTCAACGTCAGCCCGACGCGTTTCAGCAAAGCCGCCGCGCAAATCTTCTTCCGTGATATATTTAGCAGAGGTAGACCAAGTGACCTGCTTGGTAGTGTCATTCTGAGGCACGACATCCTGATTATCACTGCAAATCGAATGGTCATAGCTTCTTGCCTGGAGAACAAGCCGCAAATTCTCCTACACCTAGCCACATTTGGCACACCTGCTAGTATCGAGCATGGAGATGTGACGTGTGGCCTACCGGCCTTCCGCCTTAGAGCAAACGACGCAGTCCCGTCTGGATTGCTGAAGTGGATAGGATATCCACCGATGCACACCTGCCCTATCTCTTGTTTTGCGATTTCGATCCGGTCAAATCTCGGAAGGGAGACCCACACTCTGCTGATCTGCTGAAGCAAGACTCAGGCTGCGAGAACGTCCATTAGTATACTGTAGATGTCAAGTAATCAGGATGGGATGTGGCTTAATGGACATTCATCTTCACGAGCAACGGCAGCAGCAACGATTCTGTCCTGCTCGGACTGATAGCCCCTATTTGGATAACATTACTATGTAGAAAGCCACCACGACTGTCTCGTGGCTTTTGACATAGGCTGTACTTTAGAGTTTGGGCCTGCCAGGGCAAATAGTCTTAAATCGGTTGTTTGAGAATGATCGATGAACCGTGGAGAGGCAAGGCTAAGAATAACAGGCCAGAGTCAGCGACTCAGTGGTACGAGTAGACTGGTAGTACGACGAGACTAGTCCCAGCATGAAACATGGCGATGTGAAGGTGGCTCTCTCCGAACAGGAGAAAAGCAAAAATCAAGAGCGCACCGGTAGAAGCAAGAAGGCAAGCAGGCAGATCACCTGATATCCGAATCTCCCTCTCTGTCGGAATCTCTCCGTTCTCACGGACCACAACCAATTCCATAGTCTCGTCCAAACTGCTCCGACTTCTACCTACCTGCCTAGATTAACTATCAAATATTACTATTAGCAACAGCGTACCATCGCGCCTTCAGCTTCTGGTCGCCTATTTCCATTTTGGATTGGCTCAATTTTCAGTTGCAGGTTTGTTCTCCAGGGGTAACCCGGTCGGATCTGGTCTGGTCAGTCAATAATGATTCAAATCAGGCAAACCTCCGAGGTTCGCTCAAAACCGGGTCAAGTCAAAGTCTTAAACCGCAAAACACATGACTCTTGCTGCCCCGATTAAAGTTCCTATAGTTCAGCACTGCACCACACTTCGGAGTGAACTATTTTGTTCCAGAGCTTGCACAATGGTTGTTAAGATTTGAGATGCGCCTTGACCCTTTGGCTATGATGGTCACAGGTCACAGGGGGGACAAAAGGTGGGGAGCAAGAGGGGAGAGGGGCATCCAGTCTGCAATTCTCTCCGGACTTGTGCTTCAACTAGGATTCGGGTAAAGCGGGCAGCCGGCAGCTCAGGCCATTGGGGGGAAACGAAGTCGAGGTGGGGACTGGAGCCCCCCAAAAGAACGTACCCAAGGGTATAAGCACTTTGGGTCAGGAACGCCTGTTCGGGCAAAGATTACCCCTGGCTTCCTGGTTATCATCGACAACACACCCATCTTGATCATCGAAAATCTAGCCCGCAGTGTTCTACGGTTCAGGTCTCACGCAGATGCATGGCTTTCAATGGATGGAATTGTTTGATTGTATTTCGGCTCTTGTTGCTGCATCCAAGCTTGTGTTTGTTCGTGCACGCTAACGACGGCCCTAGTTTGACTATGCATCCTCAGCTTTCTGTCCCTGACTAGGAACCCGACGCTAGAGCACCGGCTAACACGCTAATGCTGCACCTTCCAATGCCTCCACAATTACTTCCTCCATACCAATGACAACACTCTGCTTGACTATGCACACACATTACATTACAGAGGCGTCATGGGTTTGTTGGAGTACCTTTTTGGTCTGCTATGGGGCAGGTCGTACACCTGTACTAAATTGCTACGAACGCCTCCTCCTCGACGGGAGGTGATTGCCTAGCTGTCCACCACGCTATTCAGTAGCAAGCCACAGCCGGCTTGTTTGAACCTCTGTAGTGGTAACGGCAGTCCTTCCGCCAACCTGAGGGAAATTGAGGTACTATATTTGGGGCGTACAGAGGAAGACCCTTATTGACACCGACCACATACTGAGCCGCCAAATCGGAAGATGTAAATTGAGCTCTGAGCGGAGTATTCAGAGCATGAAGTAGAGTACCGGTATGTATAGTCAATAGAAATAAGATCTATGCTTGTGTTTGTTTGGGTTGAGTGGTCCCATTGCCACCCAATGGATGCCTGTGTGTTACTATGTAGGTGCATGTTTGCTTGATATTCCAATTTGTATTTTTTGTTTTTCTGTTTCATTTACTGCTACTCATTTCCTCTTCTAATTTTCTTTTGCTTATTTTTTTTCTCCGTTGGAAGGGAAATTCTGCAAGTTCCCGGAGAGAAAGTCTGACCAGTCAACTTGCATCTGTCACAAAATCGTGTTGATGGGGCGATTGCTTATTCATCTCCCTCCTCCGACCTCTCCCATTTTTTGATGCAGTAAACTTACTCTTTGGTTTCTTGACTCCTGCGCCTCTTTTCTTATGTCCGAACTCTTGACTTTCAGAAAAGCCCTCCCCAAAGTGGAGAGGAGCTGGGCTTGATGGGGGAGTTTCATGTTTTGCCCTTTTCCGTGGAAACTTAACCTGACCCCCCCCCCTCCAGACTAAGACTCTCTGGGACAATACTCAGAAAACACCGGTTAAGATGATCGTCCATGGGTCGCGTCCATGGTCGCCTTCCATTCAAGCCTGTCTGGTTCCGCTTCTCCCATACACGACCTGCTAGCCTGCTAGTCTATTATCCTACTACGGTCTATGCTTGTCGCCTTGTCGTCATTGTCCATCGTAATGCCTGCTACTGCATGGCTTGTGATGATCCAACACCCATCCAGAGTTCCAGACTCTCAATACTGCATCCCGTGTGGGTTGGCTGTCGGTCGCTCATTTCCCCACAAATCTGTGCCGATGATGATTTCTCGAGCCGACGATGCTGATGTCTGCGAGGCTAAGTAGTCGATCGGTGATGCTGACATTACGGATTACGGCTGATGGTCTCCCTCCTCTCAGTCAGTCCCGTTCCGACATGTCCACGAGCTGCTGGATTCCAAATCGCTCACCGTTTTTGCTCGGTGCCCTATCTTCAGACATTAGCGTCTTTCATGAGGGGCTTTTGCCCTGACAACGGTGCCTCCTCCAACTCTCCGTTGTCCGCCCACCCTCCGAGATGGTGGCTGGCTTGGGGTGCTGTGGCTTACTGGCCTACTACTAGCCTACTGGCCTACTGGCCTAGCCTTCTTCTCCCCCTGCTTACGGCGTCCACTGCGTGGGCTAGAGACAAAAAATAACACGGACGGGAAGGGCCATCTGTGACCCGCACAAAGTCGGAACTAATGCTTTCCTAGTTAGCAATCCCCCGTTGCCTGAAATAGTATTTTCTTTTTGTTTAGTCTGTTTCGGATGAGCCCACATTCAACGGTAGTCGGGTCTGGTTCGCCTCTCTAGTCTTCCACTGGCACCCGGCTGCTCCACTTGGCTAACCTGGTCTCGAAGATCCGGGTCCCTCGATCGCAGATAGTCCAACATGCTCTAGCAAGCTGCACTGCTCCATTCGTTGGTTCCAGACTGGGGGTTTGTGCAGGTTTCCATCGGCCCCCGGCCCAGCAGGCACGGGAAAGTGTCCCCCGTCCCCAGGGGTATATATACCTCGATGATGATCACCTCGTTTGAACGGACATCAAGCCCTTTGCCAGTCACTTCCTTTCGCTTGTCGTTTGGGGTTCTGTCTTTCATTTTGTTTTTCTTTCCCTTGTCTATCATTTACACCTGTCTGTCGTTAACCTGACCAGGCTGCCCTAGTGCCGGCCATACTCATCAGTTCTTTCCTTCTTATTGTTTTATATCGTTCCATCCCGATTGACTCGTGATCGACATTCGCTATTACCTTATCGACCTTTTCCTGATACCCCTCCGCTTCGTTGGCATCATGCGTTCCAGCAAGCTTCTTCTCCTCGCCGGTCTGGCGAATTATGTCCTCGCTCTTCCCACCAAGGACACCAAGGATCTAGACCCCCGCACTCTTGGTCTCGCCGTCGAGATCCTGTCCGAATTCGGCAAGGACCTGACGACCATCGTTGAAGATATCCTCGGCGGTGGAAAAAGCTCAACATCCGTCCTTGCTGGTATCAGTGCCCGGGCTGCCGCTGCCCTCAACGGTGGTGCCTTGGGTTGCAAGGCCGGTGCGATTGATGCCGACATCCGTGCCGAATTGGCCGCCTGGATCCGCGCTCATGCTGGATTCGAGGCTTCTCTGAAGACCGAGCTCCTCGCCTGGTGTGAGGGTGAGGCTTCAGCAACTCTCTCGACCGAAGTGTGCGCCGGGCTGTCCTTGTTCGTTCCCACTTGCGCCAAGACGGCTGCCGCCGGTGACCTTTACGTGACCATTGACGGTATCTTTGATGTCACCACCCTTGAGGCCGGCGTGGTTCTCAGCTCTTCCTTCCAGTCTTCGCTGTCCGCGTTCATCTCCGGCTCCGTCGGTCTTGAGCTGGATGCCAACCTCCGCGCTGGTCTTTCTCTTTGCGCGGGTGGTGGTGTTCATGCTGATCTCCACGCCGATCTCGCCGCCGCCTTGAAGGTCTGGCTCAATGGCTCGTCTTGCTCCCTGAGCGCCGAGCTCAAGGTTGCCGTCCTGGCCTGGTTGGAGGGCAAGATTGAGACTGGTGTCGTTGCCATCGGTTCCATTCCCACTGGCGGTGTTACTGCCGTCTCCGTTGGTGCTGCCATCAGCGCCTGGATTGAAGGCGAGGGTGCTCTTACCGCGACTGCCCAAGCTTACATCTCTGCCTTCCTTGAGTCCAGTGTTTCTGCTGACATTGAGGCCGATGTTCAGGCCGTCCTCGAGGCCTGTATTGCCGGCAAGCTCGCCACCTCCGTTTCCGCCGATGCCCGTGCGGCCTTGGCCGTCTGGTTGTCCGGTTCCAGCTGCAGCCTGGGAGCCGAACTCAAGGCCGCTCTCTACCTCTGGCTCTCTTTCTCTGTCACTGAAGTCAGCATTGAAATCTCCACCAGCCTTATCACTGAGCTCGAGGCCTTCCTTACCGGCACTATTGAGGCATCCCTCGGATCCAGCCTTCGTGGTACCCTCTGGCTCCTCCTTTCCGGCGAGAGCATCGTCTATCTTTCCGTTGAGGCCCGTGCCGAGTTGGCCGCTGTCCTCGGTGGTGCTGTTGACATCGAGATCAGCAGCAGCTTCAACCTCCTCATCATCGAATGGCTCACCGGCTGCAGCATTCCGGGTGCCCCCACCATCACCTCCGGCTCTGGTTCGACCACGAAGCTCATCTCCAGCCCATCCACTGCCCCCGTCGCTGCCTCCACCGCTCCCGCCACCCCCACTGGCGCTTCTCCTGTCGGTGGCTCTGGCTCTCCTTCTCCTTCGGGCACCGGTCCTAGCGGTGTCAGCCCTACCGATGTCACCGGTGGCCATGGCTCCGGCTCTGGCACCGTTGGCGGCTCCGGCTCTGCTTCTGCCTCTGGCTCCGTCTCTGGTCACGGCTCTGGCTCCGGTTCCATCGGTGGTTCTGGCTCGGGTACTGTCGGCGGTTCTGGCTCTGCTTCCGCCTCCGGCTCTGTCTCCGGCCACGGCTCCGGCTCTGGCACCGTCGGCGGCTCTGGCTCTGGCACCGTCGGCGGCTCTGGCTCTGCTTCTGCTTCTGGCTCCGTCTCTGGCCACGGTTCCGGCTCTGGTTCCATCGGCGGCTCTGGCTCTGGCACCGTTGGCGGCTCCGGCTCTGCTTCTGCCTCTGGCTCTGTCTCCGGCCACGGCCCTGGCTCTGG
>NW_017962984.1:1033429-1164926 GCF_001890905.1 Aspergillus aculeatus ATCC 16872
GGCTCTGGCACCGTTGGCGGCTCCGGCTCTGCTTCTGCCTCTGGCTCTGTCTCCGGCCACGGCTCTGGCTCTGGCTCTGGCTCCATTGGTGGTTCGGGCTCTGGCACCGTCGGCGGCTCTGGCTCTGCTTCTGCTTCTGGCTCCGTCTCTGGCCACGGTTCCGGCTCTGGTTCCATCGGCGGCTCTGGCTCTGGCACCGTTGGCGGCTCCGGCTCTGCTTCTGCCTCTGGCTCTGTCTCCGGCCACGGCTCTGGCTCTGGCTCTGGCTCCATTGGTGGTTCGGGCTCTGGCACCGTCGGTGGCTCTGGCTCTGCTTCTGCTTCTGGCTCCGTCTCTGGCCACGGTTCCGGCTCTGGTTCCATCGGCGGCTCTGGATCTGGCACCGTTGGCGGCTCCGGCTCTGCTTCTGCCTCTGGCTCTGTCTCCGGCCACGGCTCTGGCTCTGGCTCTGGCTCCATTGGTGGTTCGGGCTCTGGCACCGTCGGTGGCTCTGGCTCTGCTTCCGCCTCCGGCTCTGTCTCCGGCCACGGCTCTGGCTCTGGTTCTATCGGCGGCTCCGGCTCTGGCACCGTCGGCGGCTCTGGCTCTGCTTCTGCTTCTGGCTCCGTCTCTGGTCACGGCTCTGGCTCTGGCTCTGGCTCTGGCTCTGGTTCCATCGGCGGCTCTGGATCTGGCACCGTTGGCGGCTCCGGCTCTGCTTCTGCCTCTGGCTCTGTCTCCGGCCACGGCTCTGGCTCTGGCTCTGGCACCGTCGGTGGCTCTGGCTCTGCTTCTGCCTCTGGCTCCGTCTCTGGTCACGGCTCTGGCTCTGGCTCTGGCTCTGGCTCTGGCTCTGGCTCTGGCTCTGGCACTGTTGGCGGCTCCGGCTCTGCTTCTGCCTCTGGCTCTGTCTCCGGCCACGGCTCTGGCTCTGGCTCTGGTTCCATCGGCGGCTCCGGCTCTGGGACCGTTGGCGGCTCTGGCTCTGCTTCCGCTTCTGGCTCCGTCTCTGGCCACGGCTCCGGCTCCGGCTCTGGCTCTGGCTCTGGCTCTATTGGCGGCTCCGGTTCTGGTTCTGGTTCTGGCTCCGGCTCCGGCATCAGCGGCGGCTCTTCTCCTTCCGGCACTGGCCCCAGCGGTGTCAGCCCTACCGACATCACCGGCTCTGGCTCTCCTAAGGGTCCCACCCCCTCTAGCACCCCTGTCACTCCTGGTGGCTCCTCTCCTACCGGCGGTGTGATTGGCGGCGGCTCTGGCCATGGCTCCGGCTCCGGCTCTGGTTCTGGTTCTGTTGGTGGCTCTGGCTCTGGCTCTGGCTCTGGCTCTGGTTCTGGCTCTATCGGCGGATCCGGCTCCGGTACTGGTGCTGGTGCTGCGACCACCCCTTGTGAGACTCTTACCGGTGAGACTGTTGTCCCTGTTGCTACCCACACCCAGGGCGGTTCTTCTCCCAGCGCTCCTGCCGGTAACAACGGCGGCTCTCCTAGCGGTGCTTCTCCTACCGGTGGTGTTCCTAGCGGCAGCTCCAGCGGTTCTTCCGGCAGCTCCAGCGGTTCTTCCAGCGGCTCCGGCTCTAGTGGTTCTTCTGGCAGCTCTAACGGCTCCGGCTCCGGCTCCAGCGGCAGCTCCAGCGGTTCTTCCGGCAGCTCCAGCGGTTCTTCCAGCGGCTCCGGCTCCAGCGGCAGCTCCAGCGGTTCTTCTGGCAGCTCCAACGGCTCCGGCTCCAGCGGCAGCTCTAGCGGCTCTTCTGGCTCTTCTCCCAACGGCGGCTCCAACGGTGCTTCTCCTAGCGGTGCCAGTGCTGAGTCTGCCACTACTCCTTGTGACACCATTGTCAGCGAGACTGTTATCCCTGTTGCTACCAACACTGCGGGTGGCTCTGTTCCCACCGCTCCTGCTCAGACTGGTGCTGTGCCCACTGGCACCGTCCCCGCTGGCGGTGCTGCTCCTTCCGGTGCCGCTCCCTCGAGTGGTGCTCCCTCGGGTGGTGCTGCCGGCGGTGCTGGTGGTGATGCCTCCGCCACTCCCTGCGAAACCTCCGTTAGCGAGACCGTCGTTCCTGTCGGTACCCAGACTGTGGGTGGCTCTGGCGCCGCTCCTTCTGGTGGCGCCGCTGGTGGTGAGGCTCCCTCTGGTGTTGCCAGCGTTCCTGCTGTCCCTACTTCCAGCACTGTCCCTGAGGGCGCCAGCGCTGACTCCACCACCACTCCTTGCGACACCCTCGTTACTGAGACTGTCATCCCTGTTGCTACTCAGACTGAGGGCTCTCCTGCCCCCAGCGGCACCGCCGCTGAGGGAGGCTCCGCCCCCCAGATCACCACCGCCCCTGTCGCAGGCTCGGGCTCCGGCTCGGGCTCTGACGTGGTCACTGTCACTGTCACCACCACTGTGAGCGTCGCTGCTTGCGAGTAAGCAAGCCACCCACCAACATCCCCGACATGAGACGATAGCAACGGCATGCATGGCGAAGAAAGCTCCTGTATATACCTAATTCATTTCTAATTCTAATTCTTCTGAAGATTGTCTTAACTGTCTGCTTCCTATCTTTGTACAAAGCTGCAAGAGGTCAGAGGAACGATGTATTTGCTTTATTGTTGATATGTTCATTGCTGCAAATCCCCTTCAATGGAGTACATTCGTTTCCCGCGAGACTACCAAAAACATGTACTATCTGCCGACTGTGTATTATAGCTAAGGCTTTGAATAATCGAGGAAGATTCGATTTCACTTGTTCTACTTTGGAGTAGTAGCAGTAGTATTCAGACAAGATGCCCAACGACTGCCTGGTAGTTAATGCTATTTTCTTAGTAATTCCAACATATCAGCACTCGCTTACTACCTACCCATTTCCAACTGCCCAACAAGGCTCTCGATCATTACTTGCAAAGCCCAAACTATTTCCAGTAAGACGGATCAACGCTCAATGCTTCCGTCCTTCCAATTCGCTTCGAGGCTGTCCCTTTTCAGCCCCAGTGTTGACGTTGCCTGATCGACAGCAATCCCGCCCCGATCAGCGTCCACCAGCATTTTCTTGTTTGTGTTTGCTACTTGCCTTTCCCGCCTGTTGTCCCCAAGCCACCAAGCACCAAGCACCAAGCACCAAGCACCAAGCACCAAGCACCAAGCACCAAGCACCAAGCACCAAGGCACCCTCTGCCTTGCAATTCGACTAAGCGAATGCAAAGCGGGCCGATCCCAATTCCCCTCCCCTTTCTGGCTCTTTCTTTTCTTGTCCTCATCACATCACAGCCTCCTTCTCTTTGCCCGAGGCTATACTCCACAGTGCTGCTGGTAATAGAATCAAGCCATACCTCTAGGAGGCACAGGACGAAGCCGGAAGGAGCAGGAGCGGCAGTAGTAGCAGCAGCAGCGGAAGCTCGTCTGAGTGTACTGGACAATACTCAGTAACTGCTGGGATCAATCGCACCATCATTATACTATGTAGTACACTACATCTCTGTCCATGGCAGACGGTACCCATTACCTTACCTTATCGAGTAATCACCACGAGAACGAGTCTGGATTTCTACCTTTTCTTCTTTCTTTTTTTCCCCTTTTTTTCCCTTTTTTTGTGATGAGAAAAAAAATTCAACGGGGAAAAAAAACAACAAGAAGAAAAGAAACCTACAGGTACAGGTACAGGGGCAGGGACAGGGTTAGAGAATCCCTGTCAGCAAACCGGTCGACCACTCAGTTGAATGTACTACGTACGGAGTAGGTGCTTTTCCCAGTCTGTATAATAAGAAGAGGGAGGTTCCGGTTACGTACTGAGCTACAGTACAGACTCATACTAACTACAGAGTACTATGAAGTAAGACATGCATGCATGCATGGCCTCCCTCGCACTAGACCAGGAAATAGGATGCCCTAGACTACCTAGTAGGGATATGGCACCAACTTACCACAATCTACGCATGCAGCTTCAAATTGGACGGGGCACGGGGGCTGGATGGAAACTGTTAATAACTCAATGTCACTAAGGTTATTAGTGTTGATTGTGTTGATAGTTCTAGGTACATACACAGTACAGCATTTCTGAAATCAGTAGTTGTGTAGAAGCTAAGTTAGTTATCTTGTGCATGCTTGTACTGTACCCGTCCCATCCCATCCCATCCCATAGAAGGACTAATCAGGACAAAAGAGCAGGGATACTTCCTACCTACTTGTTACGAAGAAGAAGAAGTACTGGGTATCCACATAGTGATCACAAGGAGAAGTCAAGACAAAAATTTAATGCAAACGTGCAGTGAGGGAGTGAGTAGGTGGGTGGGTGGATGTTTGTTTACCCTCGAAATTCCCTTCCCTTCCCTTCCCACCCGGCCGCTGCCTGCTGCTGCTGCTGCTGCTGCTGCTGCATCCACCCATTGATTTCTTTGCTCTAGCAGACTAGACACGACAACGAAACCGGGTAAGTCCAAGTTATCGACTATTGCCTATAGTCCACCGGCACCCCTTCTAGAATCTAGACCCCAATTCCTCCAAAGTTCAACCCCTTCGGATCCGACAGGAAGTCGACAAAATACTACTTAAAGTCCGTGCTCATTATTGAGCATAACGGCGCGCGTGCGGAGTAGCCTACTAGCCTAGCCTACTAGCCTAGCCTACTAGTCTAGCCAGAAAGAAAAAGGGGCACCGCGGATAAGTCGTACCGACTGCGTGGTAGCATCCCCCTTTTTTGGGGGGAGGAGAAGGGGGTCAATTCGGTCTGAGCTTGCAGACAATTGAGAGCACGGATACATTGCTGCTCTCCCAAAACAGTTTATGGAAATATGGAGGCAGTTCCCCTCTCCTGACCTCGTGGTCGGTGGGCGGCGGTAGATCTCAAAAACGGGCAGCATGTCTTAAGGCTGGCCCCGAACTCTAAGATATTAAACTATTCATCGGTGGGGTGGAACTTAAAGACAGACTATTGAGCTGGGAAACGTGGTTCTGGAATTGCATTAAAGGTCCGACAGCTACAATAAGCCGTATGATTTTCTTTTCTTTTCTTTTGGCACTATAACCGACTATTTGGCCGGCTAGAGAAAGAGAAGCATCTACTCGGGGTTATTGCCAGAAAAAACAAATAGTCGGGACGAAGAAGTAAGTGCAACGGTCACAGCTAATGGTTCTCTTTTTGACATTCTCTCTCGCATTAAGTCTACCGAAATTTCGTAATGTCCATTCATTCTCATGTGCGGGCTGCCGTGCTGCTATGCTATGCCATGCCCTGCCTCCGCGGGATGTTTCTCTGTGACCTCTCTTTATTCGGATGGTTTCGAATGGCTGAGACTACCTACCTTGTCGCTCGAGGCGGTACGGCGCTTGGCGACTAGCTGTTCGCGAAGGATCCTCTCGCGTAATTCCGAGTTGGATATGCGGGCGTGGGTAGATCTGGAGGGAGCAGGCTAGACAGATACAATCATCATGTTAGCTTCGTTCCACGGTGACCAACAGAATCAAGAGGGGTGTTTAGAGTATTGAACGGACATCATGAAATAAGGCCATATGGATAGCTTTTTGGTGGTGGTAGTTTTTTCTCCTCGAAAAAATTTATTCACCCACCTCGTCGGCTTCCTTCATCTCCTGATCGCTGCTGCCGCTCGGTCTCTCGGCTGGCGGTTCAGGTCGGCTTGTCGCTTCATTATTATCAGCCATCCTCTGTCGTTTGTCACCAGGAGCGGACACGGAAGACGTATTGCGCCGTTTCCGGCCTGCGGGGGCATATCTCTCGATGGAACGACGTCTCTTGCGATCCCTTGCGTGGCCTCCTCGACTATGGCTCCGGCTGCGACTGCGCGAGTCCTGACTGGCGCTGCGGGACCGGCCTCGGCTGCGGCTGCGGCTGCGATCACGGTTGTACCCCCGCGAGGAGTGTCGGCGTCTGCGGTGGTCATCGCGACTTCTACTGCGGCTCAAGCGGCGGTCATCACGGGGTTTGCGGGCCTTGGCAATATCAGCGGTAAGTTCTCTCTTATCAACTCGTGAAGAATAAGGCGAAGATCTCCGTCGTCGGGCGCCACTGGCATCCGACCCGGGCGACCTGGAACGCGAGCGGGACCCCGACGAGTCCCGTCGTCTGCCTTTGTCTCTCACGCCGCGCGAGCGCGAGCGCGAGCGTGAGCGCGAGCGCGATACGCGGCGGGAAGAGACGGATCTCCGTCTTCTGCGGTCGCGGTCTCTTCTGGGAGTACGTGAGCGGGAGGATGAATGACTGCGGGAATGGGATCTAGCGCGATCACCGTAATCAGGGCTGCGTCTCCGGGGCCGTCGGCTGCGGTCTCCGCGGTCCGGCGAGACGGATTTGCTGATGGACCGACGTCGCCTGTTCCGGTCCCTACTCGAGTACCGCTGCTGGCGGCGCGGCGGTGGTGGTGACCGCGACGACGAGATGGATCGAGAACGTGAGCGGCTGGGGGAGTAGGAAGGCCGACGGCTTCTGCGAGATCCGGAGGGAACGTACGAGTCAAACTCCCGCCGTCCAGGTGGCTCGCGGAAACGCTCCCTGCTATGACGCCGGGGAGGAGACCGCGGCCGTCTGTCGAAGTCCCGACCGCCACGGCCACCACCTCGTCTTGCGCCCCCTGGCCCCCCTCCTCCTCGCCCACGCTCAGAGCGCTCTCTGCGTCTGATGTCCTCCAGTTCTCTCTCCCTCGTACGTTCTTGCTCCTTCTGTTTGCGGGCTTCTTCGGCGGCCTTCTCGGCTTCAATCTAAAAGGCCGAAGAGGTGAGTTGGCAGTCACATCAGGCACCTTTCGAGTTATCGCACCTTCTCTTGTATAAGTTCCAGCTTCTTGGCCTCCAATAGCTCCTTGGGAACACCCTGGGGATTTTCCTGAGCGCTCAGACATAGCGACCAAAGCTCCTTGCAAAACTTGGCGGTATCCTTGTCCAAGAAGCCCGTAAGCTGAATCTGAAGGGATTTCACATCGGGCTAGAGGAATTAAGACCAGGCTCATATTAGCGACAGATGCTCCGAAGAAAGGCCCATTGCGTTCGCCGCAGAGCGGAGCGTAGTAGAACAAGGACCGACATACAAACCGGGAACCTTCCAACAAGTTGAAACAGAGCTCGATAACAACATCATCTTCGTTGCCCAAGATTTCGGAAATCTTGCCGGCAATCCACCTACCAGTACAAAAGAAAATAGTCAGTAACCATTACTGTCCCTTCGGTAAAGGTGCTCTCTGTCCGATAAGGATCATCCGGGGAGGGAAGGGCGGGTTCACGTACTTCTTCATGACTTCGATATTCACTTTCTTCATGTCCACCTTGCGGCTGAATTCCGGCGGAAATTTGGTCTGCCTCAGCAGCTTGGCGTCCACGCTTGTCGCCATCTTTTCGCGAACGATGTGGCCTTGATAAGCGATGAAGAGAGGGGAATCTAGCAATCTTGGAAAGGGCTGAGACATATGGAACGGAGGTGCGAAACGGTCGTGAGTGACGATCGAGATTGCGGGGTTGGTCTGTGTGGCTGACTGTATTCCGGAGCCTTGTCGGACCGGCTTTTAGTACTTTGCCTATAGCTTCAATCTTGCCTCTTTGGGTAGTGACTAGCCATTCCACAAATTTGTGTTGGATGAGGTATTCAAACCTAGCTTGCTGTCTATCAAAACGATTCCTCTTTCAGTAACATGGGCAGTGCACTTGAGAGATAGGGGTATACTGTGGCATAGTTCTGATTGATACCTCCCCCAGAGTTCTCTATATCTAGTATATCAGGAGTTTCTCGCAAATTTTGGAGGTTTTCCCTGCGGACTGGTATGCACTTCGGCTTTGGCGACAAGATGTCCGAGATCGGGGTGTATCAGGGTGGATACGGCTCTTTCGCCTATATGTATAAAGATGATAAAGCATGCGAAGTATGGTTCATAGGGGAATACTTGTTTATCAAAGGACGGAGTGCGTCAACCTGCGAAAGGCCGACAGTTGCGCACTGTAATATAAGATCTATTACTACTACTACTTCTCTTGTAAGAATGAGTCTACTTTGTCTTTGTTATACTTGATCTCCCACTAGCTGATTCTCTGAAAGTCAAATTATTTATTGATACTATCTTCACACCTCAACTAAATCAACCATCTGCCTCGCGCTAAACTCATCCCCCCCCCAGTCTCTTGCTTCATCGAGAAGACGGCTATTTATTACCGCCTGAAGAGGACCATATATATTCTGGAGATAGCGCGATACGACAAATACATCCGAATCGCCGCAAATAATTCGGCTCCTCTAAATCTGGCAGTACTTTTTAAAAAATCTTAAGGTTTTTAGGAAGCATTGGTTTCGACTTTACTTGGAACAACTTGCTGAGTAAATATGCTAATATGCTTAGTTATAGAGTATGTAGCTAAGTACAATCTAAATCTTCAGATGTTTTTTCAGCTGCAACTATGTCGGAGATTAAGTCCCACGATTTTTGAGATTTTTTTAAACTTATTAAACATATTGCAGCTCTTCTAAGATCTAGACTGCTCTGTTTTCTTCCAGCCACTAGAAGTATTACGACTAGTTAAGTCTAATGATTATTCAATGATTATTCAACAAGTCTAGTCTTTAGCAGCAATGCTAAGACTCTAAATGCATACCTCAGAACTTTATTTTAAATTATCAGAATATCTGCTCTTCAGAGTAATATAAAGAGCTACGCTTTCTTTTTTTTTTTTTTTAGTAATATTACTTTAATATTATAGCAAAAGGCTTAATTAATGTCTGTTTCTTTGTTCTTTACTATATTTTTATATTTCATTTAAGTGGTATATCAACTAACCTGCACCGGCGGTAGCGACAACGGAGGATGCAGCTTCTTCAGCCAGCAATTTCTGTCTTAAAGCTGATTACCGAAGCGTTAGCGATATTAATGAGAATAATATCAAATTGAAATGAATTTTAAGAAACTCCCTGCCGGATGGCTGACAAGTAGCACAAATTCCATTATAAATAACACCTTCCCAAACCCTCTCTTGCACCAAACATCTCTAAGTGTTCGTAGGAACATAGGCAGGGTAGCGATCGCCCGCCGTCGTAAATTTGGCCAAGGTGGCATCCAGCTCCGCCATCTCCTCGTCTGTGATGTCCACGAGCTTGCTGTTCTCCTCGACGCGCGCCGCCGTCGTCGCCCCGGGGATGGGGATGATCGTGGGCATGCCGGGCCGTCGCGACAGCGCCCGCGTCCAGTTTATGGCGAGCTGCGCCGGCGTGCAGCCCTTCTTCTGCGCCATCGCCTCCACCTGGTGCACCAGCTGCAGGTTGATCTCGAAGTTGCCCGGCTGGAAGCGCGGGTAGTGGCGCAGCATCGAGTCCTCGGGGAGGTCGTCAAACTTCTTGAACTGGCCCGTCAGCATGCCCCGGCCGATCGGCGAGTAGGCGACGATCGGGATGCCGTATTGCGCGCAGGCCGCGGCCACGCCGTTCTCCAGGGGTTCCGTTGAGAATCTGTTTCGTAGGCGATTAGAGAGAAGTGTATGAGTAACATGATGTAACAGAGAAGCACCTACAGCGAAAGCTCCACCTCCACCGCCTCCACCTTCCCATGTTTGACGGCCTCGTGAATCGTCTCGGCGCGGACCTCGGACAGCGAGATGCCGCCGAGTTTCCCGGTCTCGATGTATTCCTTGTTCATGACGCCGAAGGTGGTCTCGATGGGCACGGTCTGGTCGCGACGGGCGAACTCGAATAGGTCGATCGTCTTGCGGCCCTTGAGCTGGGCCGTGCAGTCGTCGAGGGTGCGACGAGTGCCCTCCGGGGTGCCGTCGGGTTTGAACTTCTTTAGGTCCATGCCACCCTTGATGCTGAGGACGACCTTGTCGGCGTCTTCGGGGTACTTCTCGAAGTACTGCTCCAAGAGGACCAGGCTGTTGTACTCGAGAGGCCCGTAGAACTCGCCACCATTCCAGAAGTTGCCTGCATCCTGAGGTTAAGTACATTGCCATGGAGGGTGAAGTTCGAGCCGGCTAGCGAGTGATAATGAGATATGGTATCACATACATCCATTCTTCAGGGCGGTGCGCATAGTCTCAAATGCTTGCTCCTGAGAGCATGGCTTGTCGCGCCAAGTCAAGCCCATGAGGCCGAAGCCGATTGGGCCTACTTCCTTGCCGTTGAGTTGGGGCATTTTGAAGATGTGTAAGGTGAGTATGAGGTGATGATTTAGAGTATCTCTGGTGATATTGAAGATTGATTGATGTTGATTGGGACCAACGTTGACGAGCAGATGAAGTATTTATACAGAATCGAGGTCTCCGTGGGTAGCTCCGTAGCTCCGTAGTATCCGAAAGAATGACGAAGTCAAGCTTTCTTGATCGTTAGTCCGGCATCTTATCGGCTTTGTTTATCTCCACGCCTTAAATCCGCCCCCGGGTTCGGTCACCGACTTGCGCGCATTGTGACAAACTTCGCTTCAACGGTCGTAGCGAGATTCTTCGGCACCAGTGGGTATTTCCAATTAGTTCTCTCGTATAGTGAATCACTGAATCCTGAATTCTTACATCTGGAAAGCTTCCTTTCTCTCTTGGCAAACGGGCTTGAGGTAACGGACATGATGATCTGTGTTGGTAACAGAGTAAGCTAAGCATGGTGACTACTAGTACGTATACCAGAGTACCCTATCTGTCGTCGACCCCGACCATCAATCGGCCTTCAAAGTAAGAACGAGCCCAAGTTCAGGCCGCCGGACTGGCTTTAACGACGGTCGAGGGAAGATGGGCGATTTGCCCTGGTTGAATGTTATGTGAAGCAGCATATCGTATCATTCGAATAATGATCAGTAATATCACATACAAACACTACTTAATGAACCATCTGATACTTCTATGGTGAATCCGACTGTGAACACCACATGCCGTCGCTGGTTAACCCAACAGAGCTTCCTCGATTTTGAGGTCAGGTGAACAATGGGCAAAGAACACTTTTGTCGTCAATGCGATGGGGTTGCGATGGCAGCGCGTAGATGATATCTACCCCCAATTCAGACCCAGGTTTCCACGGAACGTTATAAGATCATGGACGAGACAGGTGGTGAAACTGGCTAAAGAAGAACAGACCTATTCACGAAGTACGTGGTTTCCAACTCAGAGCACAAGGTTAGGACACAGGTTCCCGGCTCTGAGGTGTGGTTATTAACACGGTATGGATGGAGAAAGCCATCTGTGAATTTCGGGTCAAGATGGTCGCCTGGCGTGACGCGGGCATTAATTAAATGGAAGGATAATTCTGCGCTGTAAGGAAATAAATTAGATAACTATAACGACGACAGCGGCGGCGGTGAATGAAATGTGCCTGCAGAGACCCCTGATAGAACTCAAAGACCACGTTTGGACCGTTGGACTCACGACGGGACGTTTGGAAGACTGCATGACCACCGCAATGCGGTAGAAGTCAATGGTGTGAAAAGAGCTGGTCATGGGCTGGCATGATGATTCCAATGCCCAAGTATTCAGAGTAAACAGACCCTCTTACTACATAGTGATAGATCAAATACCTTCATTGAGATAAATAACAGGAAGCCCGATATACTAACGACACCTGGAAGATCGGTGACTCCGTTCTCAAAAACAAGGACCCTAGGTGATGAAGAAGGAAATAAAAGATAATGATATGATTAGTAGTTGCTGACATCATTTCATCCAAAAGTTCGTCAAAAGATTCTATCTATTTTGTTTTGTCCGTCCCGAAAAGGAAAAGGAAGAAGAAAGACAAATTGAAACCCCTATACCCCGTTACCGGCCCCGGAACCAACTCCGCTAAGAAGAGCACAAAGGAAGAAAAAAAAAAAGAGCAACGCTACAATTGCACAACATTGTTCATAATCTGGACCTCCTGGCCGGGCTTGAAGGCCGGAAGACCGATGAAGGGACAACCATCACACCGGAAGGCGTCGCCCAGGGCGCAATTCCCGCAGGAGCCGGGCTTGCCCTGCACGGTGAAGTCCAACTCGTTCAGATCGTCAGTCTGAAGCTTCATCACGTTCAAAGCCTTGTCGGCTTTCTCCCGCTGCGCTTGTTCTTCCGCCTCGAGGCGGGCGGCGAGGCCGCAGGTGCAGTCCTTGCAGGCGCGTCTTCTTCGGCCCTTTTTGGGTTGACACTCGGGGGCTGTAGAAATGGGAGTATTGGTTAGCGAGATGCTTTTGGCAATACGGACGGTGAAAGTGGGGAAGCACTCACGGGGAATGGGTCTCTTCAGATCATCTTCCGACAACAGTTCATCCTCGTCGATCAATTCGTCGTCATCTTCGTAGTCGGCGTCATCGTTGATGATGCCCATCGCCAGTGGCGGGGCAGACTGTACAGGAGCGGTGGCGGCGGGGGAAGGAGGCAGGGGGGCGGTCTGGGTATTTGTAGCGGCAGCATTGGGCGTCTTCTTGGCGGCGTCCTTCTTTCCGCTCCGACGAAGGGGGATGGCGAATACTTTGCCTTGGTCGGCCTTCTCGAACCCCTTGTCCTTCTTGACCAGCCCCGCCAACACCGCCTCCCGCTCCTCAGCCTCTCCGAAGACATTATCCTGAGTCTGAAATTTCGCCCCCGCCTTCATGGAGGGAACCAGCGCGCCGTAGACATTCCGGTTGAGAAGCTGCAGAGCCTCGGAGCGTCGCGTGCCATCGGTGTCGGTGAGGACGAGGACGAGGTCGTATGTGTTGGCGGGGAGGGAGGCAAAACCACCGGCTATGCGGTCGAGCATCTGGAGGTCGGTGGTGGCGCGGTCATAGGTGGTGAAGAGGTCGCGCAGCTTCTCTTCGTGGGTGGCGATGGAGGGCGGCGCGAGGAGGAGGATACGCTGCGAGGAGGAGGGGTTAATGGACTTGACCGAAGGTGGGGGAGCCAGGTCGAAGTCGGGAGTGGTGTCGATGGTCACGAACGAGGGAGCCATTGCGACTGGTCTTCCTGTATGCTCGCGTTCTGAATATGAAGGAGTGACTGTGGTGAAATGAGATTTGTGTCTGAAAATCTGTCTGAGTGGTGGTTGTGATGGCAGATTAAATGGACGTTCGTCTCTGCGTAATCGGCGCTGGAATTCGTTTTTTGGCTGACTCAAAAACCGTCATCTGACTGTGACGTGATTGGTCGGTGAAGGAAGTGGCAGAGATTGTCGTCGCGGGTTATCGGATTACTCAGCCGAGATGACAAATCGATACTTGGTTCCGAGGAGATTACTTAGAGGATTGGGCATGCCATTAATGATAAGTTACTAGCTTATAGAACAAGTGTCAATCCGAGAGGATTGATAGGTTAGTGTGTATCCTCAACTATCGAGAGGATTGCAGACTGGTTGGTTGTCTTTGGGTTGGTCGTACTCCGTCGTGCTGTTGCACTCCTACTCGCCATGCCTCTCTGCCCCGCAGTTCTGAGAACATCTTATCTTCTATCGATGGTTCTTCCAACCTCGAGGGGTTGTTCTTATATCATTTCTACCATTTACACTGATCTCTTAAATATAGCTCACATCTCAAACCCGGCATGATCATTGTCATGAAGGCACTTGAGCCGGGTTATCATCACTAATGCGAGATTCCCTATGGTCGGTCCTTCATCCTCGTGTTTCCCCGCTTGTTCTAATGATGTCACTGATAACCGAGCAACTAAATTGATTCACTTGGAGGTTGCTACTACTAATGTTATGGAAGATGCTTAAAGACTGATGTTGAAATACCTCAAGATCTAAGAAAAACGACAAGTTATGTCTTATGTTTTGCTATACTTTTTACAAGAAAGGACAGTACAGTACAATCATCTGAGGAAGCATTCCAGAGGGAGGCGCTCTCCGCAATCCAGACCCCGAAAGCGGCTACCAAAACCGATACAGTGTAGATGCCAAGCACTATCGGCCTGTTTCTGCCTTGCCTTGCAGACAAAGACTGTGATCAAGTTCTCTGACAAGGTGTAGGAATTACTTACCCACCACTCACTATAGCCACAGGAACTGATTGTGTTGTATGCTGAGTCCATGGGTAAAAGTGTCTCTCAGCCTGGTTTAGAGAGGATGGTCAATTGATCCAAGTTCCATTGTAGGCAAGACATAACAAACAGGTATAACTAGTCGATGGACATATCTGGCCAAATACCCCATCCAGTCAATAGAGTTGTGATACCCCAGATTGTCAGTAGTCAGTAGGATGCAGCACTGTGAGGGCTCAGCTGACTCTCGGGTATGTCACCGGCAGGGTGCCTGGCCGTTCCTGGCAACTCCTCCACCTCGCCGGGCCACCTCCGCCTCCTGCTGCTCGTCTCCTCTTTAAACAAACCTTCCATCTCTTTGCTTTCTCCATCTTCTTCATATCCAATTCTTGCAATCAATTAACCATCTACACACTCGTCCCTTCTGGTTCTTTGGGACGGTATCCCCATCATTGAGCTCTTCCATCCTTCCACTCACACCACCCCAATTTAGACCCGCGGCGATGGGTGGAGACATGCCCCGACAAGCTCCCAGCGCCCTTCCCCGGACTCCCCAAGGCCCCGTCGGCCAGCGCATTCAATCCATCTACACCGACCGTCTCAAGCAATTCACCGCCACCGGTCAATACGAGGGCCAGAACCTTCTCTCGTGAGTTTAACTTCAAGTTCCTCTATAATATTATCACAGCAGTCCCTTTGTTGACACCACAATTCAGCAAATTCTACGAGGCTGTCAACTCCGACGAAGACCATGTCAAGCTTTCCGTATACTCCGTCCCCGACCTGCAGCGTCCACCCTTCAAGGAAGCCACCTCCCATGAGTTCAAGCCCACCCACATTGGGGCCTCATTCGGTCCAAGCTGGTCGACCCATTGGTTTCACATCCGCTTGACTGTTCCCAAGGACATGTGCGACAAAGAACGCCTGGAGTTCCACTGGGATGCAAACAACGAAGGCTTGATCTGGTCGGAAGACGGCCGGCCCTTGCAAGGTCTCACCGGTGGAAATGAACGCATCGAGTGGATTATCCCCGACGCCTGGCGCGACGGAAAGGAACATGTCTTTTATATCGAAATGGCCTGCAATGGCATGTTTGGTAATGCTCCCGGTGGAGATTCCATTCAGCCTCCCTCTCCCGACAAATATTTCACCTTGAGTAAAGCTCAAATCACCGCGGTGAACCTTGAAGCACGGGCGTTGTTTTATGATTTCTGGATCATTGGAGGTATGCTGCGAGCCCTTAAGCCTTCTGTCCGATACTGCCTTTTGTCTTGCCTCACACTAATTTGGTATTGTGCTTAGATGCTGCAAGAGAGTTCCCAGGAGATTCTTGGGAAAAGCATGAGGCCAACATGGTGACTAACGCTATAATTGATGCTTTCATTGCGGGCAATGGGAGTCAAGAGTCCATCAAAGAGGGCCGCAAGATTGCGAGGAAGTATATCGGAGACAAAGTCGACTCTTCGCAGGTATATGACACCGACACGGATCCAATCGTCTATGCAATTGGTCACTGTCATATCGACACTTGCTGGCTCTGGCCTTGGGCCGAAACAAAGCGTAAGGTGGCCCGTTCTTGGTCGAACCAGTGTGATCTGATGGATCGCTATCCGGAGCATCGCTTTGCTTGTTCCCAAGCACAGCAATTCAAGTGGCTGAAAGAGTACTATCCCTCGGTGTTTGACCGCGTGAAACAATGGGTCAAGAAGGGTCATTTTCAGCCCATCGGTGGCAGTTGGGTCGAGCACGACACTAACATGCCAAGCGGCGAGTCATTGGTGCGACAGTTTCTCTATGGCCAGCGCTTTTTCCAGAGTCACTTCGGAGAACGTTGTACCACTTTTTGGCTGCCAGATACCTTTGGCTATTCCACGCAGATTCCTCAGCTTTGTCGTCTGGCTGGTATGAGCCGGTTCTTCACCCAGAAGCTCAGCTGGAATAACATCAACAACTTTCCCCACACTACCTTTCAATGGGTAGCGCTGGATGGGAGTCAGGTTATGTGTCACATGCCTCCATCCGAGACTTACACTGCGAGCGCCCACTTTGGTGATGTTAAGCGCAGTGTGACTCAGCATAAATCGCTGGACAAGGACAATACATCGCTCCTGGTGTTCGGTAAGGGTGATGGTGGAGGTGGCCCAACCTTTGAACATCTGGAGAAGTTGCGTCGTTGCCGCGGAATGAGTGACAAAGTGGGCTTGCTTCCTCGCGTGAAGATGGGGGAATCCGTCGACGACTTCTTTGCACGACTCGAGAAGAAGGCGGAAGCTGGCACCGAATTCGCAACTTGGTATGGCGAACTGTACTTTGAGCTCCATCGAGGCACGTACACTACGCAAGCCAACAACAAGCGAAACAACCGCAAATCTGAATTCCTGCTCCGGGAGATCGAGTACCTTGCCACTCTGGCATCTCTTCATGGCGACAAAGGTTATCAGTATCCCAAGAAGGACATTGATGACATGTGGGAGGGTGTTCTTCTCTGCCAGTTCCACGATTGTCTTCCCGGAAGCTCCATTGAGATGTGCTATGATGACTCGAACAAGCTCTATAAGCAAATCTTCGAAACAGGTCAGAAGCTCAGAAAGGAGGCGCTTGGAGCTCTGGGAATCGGCAAGAAGAAGACTAGCAAGGAGTTCGTAGCACTCAACACACAGCCTTGGCCACGTTCCGAAATTGTCAGAGTTCCCTCTGAACTTGTAGCTCCGGGCGGTCCCAAATATGCCTTGGCCAATGGGGAAACTGGCCTTATTCGATGCCAAACCACTGCTCCTTCCAAGGCGGATCCTGCTGTTACAGTTTCCGAAATCAAGCCTGGTGTCTTCCGTCTGGAGAATGCAAACCTCAGAGTCGATATTCAAAACGGTGTGATAACATCTCTGTACGACCGTGAGGCGGATCGTGAAATTATCCCTAAGGGCGAGAAGGCTGGGCAACTGGTGATTTTCGACGATAAGCCTCTTTACTGGCAGGCTTGGGATGTGGAGGTCTTCCATCTCGATTCCAGAAAGGAACTGCACTATGGAAAGACGACCATTTCCGAGAAGCATCCTTACCGTGTCAGTGTCGTTAGTGAAACTCAGATCAGCGAGAATAGCTGGATCAAGACCATCATCAGTCTTACTGCTGCGAACGGAGATCAGCCTTCCTACGTCGAATTCGAAAGTGAGGTCGAATGGCGCGAGACCATGAGATTCCTCAAGGTCGAGTTTCCTGTGGACATCACTAATACGGAGGCGTCTTATGAAACACAATATGGAATCATTCGGCGTCCGACGCATTACAATACCAAGTAAGTCGACTATATCTACAACAGAGTCGAAATCTATCACTAACCTCTCACTCAGCTGGGATATGGCCAAATTTGAAGTATGCTGCCACAAATGGGCCGATTTGTCCGAGTACGGCTATGGAGTGTCAATCCTCAACGACTCCAAGTATGGCTTCGCCACTGCCGGCAACCTGATGCGTCTCTCGCTGCTGCGCGCCCCGAAGGCGCCAGATGCCCACGCAGATATGGGCCGGCATCACATCCGCTATGCTATCCTCCCCCACGCAGGACCACTGGATGCGCGCACAATCCGAGCCGGGTACAGCTTCAACCATCCTCTTGTCCTCGAGGCGGCAAGCGGCCACGAAGCCGGCGACGTGTTCAAATCGGTTGCGCTCTCCGGAAACTCGTCTCTCGTCATCGACGTGATCAAGCGTGGCGAAGACGACGAGGACGTGTCCCGAGACAATCTGCCTCGGCGCTCCGGCAAGAGTGTCATCCTCCGTATCTACGAGTCGCTCGGAGGCAAGAGCCGCGGCACCATCCACACCAAGCTCCCCATCAGCAAGGCCTGGAAGTGCAATGTGCTCGAGGATGACGAGACGCCTCTTGCGCTGATACAGCGTGCTGAGGGCACCACGGATATTGATATCGAGCTGAGAGCCTTCGAGGTGGCGACGTACCGTCTGCAGCTGTAGTTCTTGTGCGATGTTTTTCTTTTTCATTAGTGTCAGCCACATTGTAGTGTCAATTGTATCGGACCGCCACACAATGGAAAACATATTGTTTTTTGTTTTTCTGATCAAAGACATTGTTCTTCCTATATCGTCGATCATAATCACTACCAACAATGCAAAGTGTAGTTATGGTACAGTACCAAAGGATATCACGAAGTAAGATACAGTCCCCACACGCCGCAATGATGAACAGTTAAAATTCAGTCAGTCATCCTTGCCATACCGAAAAAAAAAGAAAGAAACAGCAAATCAAGCTTGTATTCTTTTCCGCGCCCAGAAGCTCCATAAACAAAACTCCCAGTAACAGCAGACCCAGACCATCCATAATCCGCGAACCCTAATCCCGCCCATACGTGATCTTCAACCGCTTCGTCGGCGGCCGATCCCCGTCCGTCGCCTCCTCATCGTTATTGTTGTCTTTGTTACTGTTATTTGAGGCAGACTTATCCTTATTCACATTCCCCCCGCCGGATTTCTTCTTGTTTTTGGACGATTGGCCCTTGACGCTGTTCGCCGCGGAGGAGGCGTCGCCATTGTTGCCGGGTTTACCGGTCGAGGAGCCGTTGTAGGTGGAATTGGGCGTGGGGGCGTGCGAGGGGGTTGTCTGGGCGGATGATGGGGCGGGGGAGTCCTGTACCAACAGGGGATATCGGGTTAGTATTCATAACATATTCCAGAGCAAAATGGAAAAGGTTTTCAGGGAAGGGGGGCAAACGAACCCGCATATAGCTCGCCGAACTCCTCGAGAACACGCGATCCGCCTCGGTGACGGGCGCCTTCCGTCGCGCACCACCGCCGCCGCCTCCACTGCCGCCTCCACCGGCACCACCGCCTCCGCTGCCACTTCCCCCTCCTACCCCGGAGGACAGCGAGAGCCCCCCCGCGCCAAGTCCGCCGCCGGTCGAGGATCCCTTGATGTAGTTGTCGAAGCCCTTGATGATGTTGCCGGCGGTGGTTTCTTCGAGGTAGGATTGTTCGAAGCGGTAGATTTGGTCTTCGAGTTGGGCCTGGTTTCGTTTGTTAGGATTTTTGCCCGAGGGGGTGAGTGTTTGGGGGAGGGGAACGCGGTCGGGAATGGGGGTAAAGTAAGGTGGGCGGACGTACCATGCTCTTATCCATTAGGCGTTTCTTTTGCAGTGTGTCGCGCAGTTCGCGGCGGAGTTTCTCGTAGTATGGCAGGCCGCGGTTGGCGGTTGGGGTTGTTGTGGAAGCTGATGCTGATGCGGTTGCTGTTGCGGTTGCTGCTGTTTGTGCTGCGGCTGAGGCTGGGGTTGGGGCGGTTGGATCAGTAATGGAGGGTGCGGTGGCTCCGTTTGTAGTTGTGGTTGTGGTTGTTGGTGCTGGCGGGTGGGATGCGGTGGCTCCGGGGGTGCCGGGGGTTGCTGGGGTTGGTGTGGGCGCGGGCGCTGCTGTTGTTGCCGGTGTTGTGGATGGTATGGTGGGATTTGTGGCGGCATTGGTGTTGTTGGTGGTGGTGGTGGTGTTGAAATTGGAGTTGGGGTTGGAGCTGGAGTCTGCGCTCAATTGCTGCGTGATATCTCGGAGGTGCGAGGGTGTCGTTGCTGCGGCTGGTGCCGCGGTTGGAGTTTGGGAGGGCGTTGGAACTGAGCCTCCTGCTGCTGCAGTTGAGAGAGGGGCGGGTGAGGCCATGTTTGCTTCCAGGAGGGCGGCTGTGACGCGCAATCCGGTGCTGGGAGGTGTGGTTTGGATGCGACCTCTGAGGTGGTGAGTCGCGGGCGCGTGGGCTCTGATCGGGTTGAGTAGCGCTCTTATTGGTAGAGTAAAGGGGTGAGCGCGACGCTGCTGTAGAGAATGGCGATGCTGGTCAGTGGAAAGTTGAGTCTTAATTCAATGGCGCGCGGAGTCGACAGAACTGTGAAGGGTATCGGAATGAATGGATGGGGGAATGATTGTTGCGGCGGATTGAAGATCAATTGCTCGGCAGACCTTATCAATAAGGGCTGTTTGGCTAGTTTGCATCTGGGGCGGAGAACGGACGGTTTGTTGGTTTGTTGGTAAGTTACTCCGATAGGCACTTACGCCATCCCTCACTTCCATCCCTCTTCTCACTTCCTGGCCCACGGCTTTTAAGTGCCAATCTACCTTGGTTGTCCCTGAAAAGTGTCGATATTTCACAGCTCTGCTACCGCATCGCTGCTCTGCTGGGCAAGTCGTTCGTACAAGCTGACACCGAACTTGGCTCTTTCATCTCACAGCACCCAAGATGGATCATTCGATGCACCATATGGGGATGGATATGGATCATGGCCATGACCACGGTGATATGGACATGGGACAGTGTAGTATGAATGTAAGTTCGAAGATTGCTTTTCTTCTTCTGATGTTCCACCATTTAAGAATCACTCGGCGATATAATTGCTTTTCTCCGCCCTGCCCTAAAACAACCCTGCTAACCCACCCTAGATGCTTTTCACCTGGTCTACAAAGAATCTTTGCATCGTCTTCCCGCAATGGCGTGTCACCGGCACCTTGTCTCTACTCATCTCACTTCTACTCATCGTGCTTTTGACCGCCGGCTATGAGGGCGTCCGTCAGCTTACAAGACGCTTCGAGGTGGCACATGCGAAGAGGCTTAGCGCATACACAACCGCCGCAGTCGGAGGTAAGTTTGATCTTTCGTTGCTTCTGCTATGCTGGCGGCGGAGGGGAACGGCATTCGGGATATCTTGTCGTCTCGTTTATAGTCATTGGTTGTATGCATGCCGTTGCTGAGATGATGCGCCTGACAAATCGCTTGTTGAATTGAAGGCAGCGAAATTCACGACGATTCTCCGCCGGCCAATGACCCTCCCAGCCAGACACTGCCTATCCCAAACGGTGGCTCACAGCTCGTTGTAGGTAGGGATAGCCGAAAGTCCGTCGAGCAGCGGGGAAAGATTACCATGGCGTCATTGTATGCTGTGCAGGTCTTCTATAGCTTTTTCATTATGTATGTTCCCTGACTACCCTCCTATCGACATGGACTGATCTGAGCTGCATAGGTTGCTTTTCATGACCTATAATGGCTTTGTTATGCTAGCTGTCGCTGTCGGTGCCTTTGTAGGATATCTGGTTTTCGGAGACGACACCTCCGCTAGCAAGACGGTTGCGTGCCATTAGATGGGCGCGCAAGCTGGGTAGCTTGGTTTCCGAAAAGCCCTCTCAAAGTTGGCTGAGGGAAGGGTGTCACTGGGCCGCATGATCCAGGCAATGGTGGCTCAGCATGGTCATGTTCAGACTGTTGCCGATCTCGTTTGTTACTGTTTCGCGTAGGAAGAACTCAAGGGACCTCGATGTCACTATCATCACCACCAAAGCCAAAGCTGAACCCACCACCTTCGTTGGTTTCAGCCCCTTCTTGATCTGTGTTTCCATGAACAATCTCATCCCATTTCCTCTTTTTGCCTTCTGTCTTCTTCCTCAACTCCTCCTGTGCTTGCTTCAGCAGGTCTGGATGCTGTTCTTGCATCTTAGCCAAGAAACTTTCGTAAGGATTCTGTACGTCTTTTCTAAATCCAGAAACCTGATCTGCCTTGTTAGACAGAAAGTCGAGGGCAGCGCTGAGGTGTGCGCGGGGAATGAAGTTTTGCGTGATGGCAATAGATGGCTCAATATTCACGACCAAATGCCACCATCCCGAAGGCACATGAAGGATCTCTCCCTCCTTGCAGATGCCCTCGACGCAGCCTGGTGTGCGCCGGGCCTCTGCGTGGAATCCAAACAGCCACTCGGCAATACTGAGGGGAGAGGTCACCTCACTCTGATCCTCGGACACGAAGACTCCCGGCGGAGGCGGGAGCTTGGACGACGAAGGGAACATGATCCAATACTTGGAGCCGCGAATGACCGCGTTCCACGCGCTGGTGGCATTTGGGTCTTTGTGGAAAGTACTTCCAGACCGTTCGGGTCCGACAATCAACCACTGTCGGTCGGGCCGATCATTGCCCAGCACGGAGAAGAAGTCCTCGCCAAAACAGGCAAGCGGCCAATAGGCGGCCTCGGGTTCCTGGTCGAGCTGACCGACCTTCAGTCCCATCTTTGACACAAAGGCCCGGTCGAAGAGATAAAGCGGGCTCTCGTCGGAGTTGTTCTTCAAATACTCGACGTAGCTGTAGAATGGCCAATCGACGGCCTCTGCGCGGAAGACGGTCTCGCCGTAGTCGTAGAGCAAGGAATCCATGGTCCATTTCTTGTAGACGGGCCATTCCTTGACGGGCTCGGTCAGGACGAACGGCGTATCGGACCATTTCTCGTTGAATTCTTCGAAAGAGAGATCGGGCAAACGGGCGATCTGATTGCGGGCGGGGATGCCGGTGACGTAGGGATCGAGACTGATATGCGCGCAGTGAAAGGGCCGGTGCAGAACATCGGAATACAGATTCGAACAATCCAAAACGCACACTTCCGTGAGTGGGATGTTCAGGTAGCTGGAGCGCCATGTTCCTTTCCACGTGAATTTGGCGGGAGGTGATCTGGCGTTGCATGTCAGCGCTGAGCTTGCGGGACATTACTGAAGGGGTCATGTCCTGCGAGGCAAATCGCCGTTGGCGATGCAACCTATTGCAGTGTGGTATCTACAACGTACGCGACAAACAAAGCCTTCCACAGCTCTTCAGCTCGGGTGAAAGCATAGAATGCTTTACAAGTGCGTCCAATGCGCACCAGACTGGCTCCATCGAGATGTTCCAGCAGCATCAGTATCAGCTCATCTGGCAGAATGTTGAAGACCCCAATGGCATCCCGAAGGTTCTCCGTCGCAAGCAGGGCATTGCCGCTAGGCTTGACTCCCAATGGATGGCCGGGAATTGCATCGTGGGCAGCCTCGTCCTCCAGTTCAGGATTGGCAATGGAAGTCGGATAGGCACGCGTCAGCGTCTCCTGGTCCAGGTCGCGGACGCCGTCAATTGAATTGATGTCCGGCATTTTCATACTTGCGGCGTTCGAGAGGGAAAGAATCACTAAAGTAGAACTAAAAAGTGACAACGCTGGAAATCTGGAGACTTTCCCAATTCGGCTGAGGGGTCGCCGAGAGGCGGTACGACGCTAGTAAATTTTAGTAACACCCACATTGAGCCCGCTGAGGAGGGGAAGGATTAATCAGGCAAGATAATGCCCAACCATGCACCGTACCGAGGAATACCCGTTCACCAACGGGGAAAAGGTGATAGAGAGTAGGACATAAGCAATTCCATTACAGTGCCAATACAGTGACCTAGGCCCTCAACTCATAGAATGACCCCCAAGTGAACTTGGGAGAGTCTTGTGGTTGGACGTAATGAGTGATCAGGGTCAACTAAAACGCGTACGGCAGAATACAGGGGCGAGAAAAAAACGTGGGTTATCTGCCATAGACGGTAGGCGGTCAGGTTCGGCTGCACTAAGCCAACGCTAAAAGTCAAAAAAAATCAAACAGCGTCAGAACAAACAGAGCCAGCCAGAGCAGGGAAGAACGAAGAAAAAAAAAAGAGGAGTGAAAAAAAGTTCGCTCGTTCCGCCGCCGGTTTTCCCTGCCCCATTTTCCCACACCAGGCGTTGGCCTTCCACCTTGATCTTTCTTCTCTTCCTTCTTCTTCCCAACCCCTACGACTCTAGTAGTCTTGTGATATTTTTTTTTCCAACTTCAAAAGTTGTGATCTCGGTAGGTCTCCATCTCACTGCTACCTTTTCTTATCTTTGCGCCTACCCCTCATCGTCTACCTCTGCATTCCTCGCTAACAGGCATATTTTTTCTTCCAGTTTTATTTCCCAAACCCCACCGTCTTTTTCGATCACAGCACAACGCTTGTGATCACTCCCTTACAACAACACCGCAATCATGGCTTCTAACGACAAGGGTTTGGAGGAGATCCCCGAGGGTACGTTTTCTTCGACTACGTTCAGCTGCGAATATTCTTTCTGTTATCTTCAAGAGAGTTGTATGCTTGGGAGGCAGTGTTGCTTCGGTCATCCCGTTAGAGGGTTCGGCTAGAACGATGGAAATTCTCTTGCAACTACGGGCACGGCCATGCGAAGACGCTGTAACAGATGAACTAACGAGAGACTTCGACAACAACAGGACAGATCGAGTCTAACTACGATGAGATCACCGACTCCTTCGACTCCATGGACCTCAAGCCCGAGCTCCTTCGCGGTATGTGATACAAATTCTGATCCGCTCCGGTGGGGTCAGTGCGGGCACCAGACTGACGACAATCAGGTATCTACGCTTACGGTTTCGAGCGTCCCTCTGCTATCCAGCAGCGTGCCATCATCCCCATCATCAAGGGTATGCTTTGAAACGACTTTCCAATCATCGCATATCGCATATTTGGATACTAATTGTCTTTTCAGGTAACGATGTCATTGCTCAGGCCCAGTCCGGTACTGGAAAGACTGCCACTTTCTCCATCTCCGCTCTCCAGAAGATCGACCACAACCTCAAGGCCTGCCAGGCCCTGATTGTCGCTCCCACCCGTGAGTTGGCTCAGCAGATCCAGAAGGTCGTCATCGCCATCGGTGACTTCATGAACATTGAGTGCCACGCCTGTATTGGTGGTACCAACGTCCGTGACGACATGACCGCTCTCCGCAACGGCCCCCAGGTCGTTGTCGGTACTCCCGGTCGTATCCACGATATGATCCAGCGCCACGTCCTCAAGACCGACCAGATGAAGCTGTTCATCCTCGACGAGGCCGATGAGATGCTTTCTGTAAGTTCAGTTGGTCGCGATGATTGACTGGCGATGCTAACGGCATGATTAGCGTGGTTTCACTGAGCAGATCTACGACATCTTCCAGCTCCTTCCCCAGTCCACCCAGGTCACCCTGCTCTCTGCCACCATGCCCCAGGATGTCCTTGAGGTCACCACCAAGTTCATGCGTGACCCCGTCCGTATCCTGGTCAAGAAGCAGGAACTTACCCTCGAAGGTATCAAGCAGTTCTACATTGCCGTTGAGAAGGAGGAGTGGAAGCTCGACACCCTCTCCGACTTGTACGAGACTGTCACCATCACCCAGGCCGTCATCTTCTGCAACACCCGCCGCAAGGTCGACTGGCTCACCGACAAGCTCACTGCCCGTGACTTCACTGTCTCCGCCATGCACGGTGACATGGAGCAGGGCCAGCGTGATGTTATCATGAAGGAGTTCCGTTCCGGATCTTCCCGTGTCCTGATCGCCACTGACCTTCTGGCCCGTGGTATCGATGTCCAGCAGGTTTCCCTGGTCATCAACTACGATCTCCCCGCCAACCGTGAGAACTACATCCACCGTATCGGTCGTGGTGGTCGTTTCGGTCGTAAGGGTGTTGCCATCAACTTCGTCACCGCTGACGATGTCCGTATGATGCGCGAGATCGAGCAGTTCTACAGCACCCAGATCGAGGAGATGCCCATGAACGTTGCTGGTAAGTTTCATACCATCCTACCGTCTGGATGATGCTAATAGGCTGGCAGACCTCATCTAAACACCTTATTCCCGAATCACCTCATGCCCCTCGATGCGGATTACGACTGCAGTTGCCAATAACGCTCCAAGGGTGAGCTGCGGTGGGAAAGACGTTCTGTCATCGTCATGCTTATCTTGGTAAAGGAGAATCCTTCAAAAAGTGGCTTTCTGTGTCTCCAGCATTTTCTCTTTTTAGCAGTGGGCGGCAGGGGCCTGCAGTGGCCATGCCATCATGTCCTGTGTGTTCTTGTCGAATACTTACTGTTTATGGTTTTCCTTTTTCTTTTTGTTATGGAGATGCGACAACGTTCGTGCGGTTTTATTGCTGTAATTCATGGTTCCTCGCTTCCGGAAACGCCTTTTCTCACGCTTTTTCCCATTTGATTTTTGTGCCTTGCTCGCTCCGGCTGGTCGAGGATGTTACGTTCATACTTGATCCGAGGGTCGGGCACCTAAAATGTGATTATTCTCGTTCCACGGCTTTTTTTCTCTTTTGCCGCAAGGAGCGGCAAAAGGATGCGGGGAGATGGAGATGATGTGTACTCCTGGCTCCGACTGGGTCTGTATCCCTGTGTTCATTACGATAGACGAGAAAGGTATCGCTTTTTTTCCTATGGCTGCCCGTGCAGTGTGGCGAGTTTGGGATGATACGTTTCTGGCTATTTATCTTGTATGTGCTGTCGAGAAGTATCTATATCTCAGTCAGCTAGTCAGCTAGTCAATATTCAGTCTTCTAGTAGATTATACCTCACATTCTTGTGTTCCACCTTAGATTCTACCTCCGGCACTCTTTCTTTCTTCCATACACCGACTCTATATACCTCATTCAACCCTCGGACAGCATAAATCTACACCTCCCTACCCATTCGAACCGATTCCAACCCGACCATCCACACCATTCCACGATAACCCAATCCACCACCCTTAATCCTCACCACCACCAACCCACAAAGTACACAGTCCATTCCATTCCATCAGCCACCCTCAGCTTCCACCTCCCTCTCTACAGAAACATACTATACAATACTCGCCCGACCACACCCTTTCCATTTCCATACTCCAAACTAAAATCCACACCCTCTGAATCCCAAAGCACATCCACAAACCCCCATCCAAAACACGCAAATCTAATGCCATCAACCACAACCACAACCACAACCCCGGGAAACCCGGCCCCACCAGCCCCAACAACCGCTCCTGCTCCCGCTCCCGCTCCTGCTACATCAACAACACCAACAACCCTCCTCTGGGCCTACGAACTCCGCCGCGAGAACATCGAGCTCGCCACCCGCCTCGCCGCCGCGGAGGCCACTATTGCTGCGTTGCAGGACCAGCTGAAGGATGTGCGGGAGGAAGTCCAGGTCCAGCGGGCCTGCGTTGTGGAAAAGAGGGAGTTGGAGGAGATGGAAAGGCGGGTGCAGGGGGTTGAGGATATGGTGAGGGGGGAGGTTGCGGTACTGGGGGGGTTGGTTGAGGGGGTGCAGGGTAGGGTTGCGGGCTTGATGACGAGAAGAGAGGGGGGTCTGGATGGGGAGGAAGGGCGGAGGAACGAGGGTCTTGAGGAAGAGGAAGAAGTGCTGGTGCCGGATTCGATGCCTGCTGGTGGTGCTGGGGCTGGTTTGGGGTATATGGATATGGTTGGTGTGAGCGGGGGCTTGGGGATGGGGATGGGGATGGGGATGGGGAGAGGGGGTGGTTTGTCTTCGACGGTTTCGAGGGAGACTACGAGTACTTCGTGGGAGAGTGGGAGTTTGGATAGTTGTGGGGGTGGTGGTGGAGAGGGGAGGGATGGTGAAATCTATGGTGGTTCTGTGGTGATGGTTGCTGGGATGGCTTCACGGACGAGGGTGGAGGTTTGTAAGGCTGCTGCTGCTGCTGCTGCTGCTGCTGCTGCTGTGCACAACGATGCAGATGGGGCTTTTGGTAGTGGTTCGGGACGCAAGATCAAGAGTCAAAGTGTCAGGGACTGGGTTGAGGTGTTGGAGCATCGGGGAATCGTGCGCAAGAGGAAGAGAGCGAGGCGATTCATACCGATTGTCCCGGCTGATGAGGAGGATGTTCTCATTGCGAGGGCGATGATGGTGGGTCATTGAGCTTAGTGATGATGTGATCAATTCAAGATAAGATCTCATTCAAGGGGGTATGTATTTGTATGTGTAAGTGTATATATACTGAATGTTCTCTTAAACCTACTCACTTGAAACCGCTCTAGGTCTCGGCGTACCGGTAGCGGCCCTCGCGGTCCTGCACCTCAACCTGGATCCGCCCCTCCTCGAGCTCCTTGCCGTCCACCTCGATGGACGCCGTCATCACGTCCCCGGACTTGACCTCGCCCACGCCCTTGGGCGTTCCGGTCAAGACCAGGTCGCCCTTCTCGAGGGTCATGACGCGAGAGATCTCGGCCAGGAGGCGCGGGATGCGGTAGAGCATCAGGCCGGTGGAGTCGGCCTGGCGCTCCTCGGAGCCCACGCTCAGGCGCAGAAAGGCGTTGTGCGGATCGGGCAGACGGGCCTTGGTGATCTCCTGGGAAATGGGCAGGAAAGTGTCGAAGCCCTTGGCGATCGTCCAGGGGAGTCCCTTCTTCTTGGCCTCTTCTTGGACGTTGCGGGCGGTCATGTCGATGCCGAGGAGGTAGCCTAGGTATCACGCAGGCAACGCTTAGCTCGATGCTTGGAATTGCGGATTGTAGGGGTGTAGAGACTAACTGTGGATCGCATCCAATGCGCCCTTGCTGTCCTCCGGGTCGAGGTCCCGCACCGTCTTGCCCATCACGAGAGCGAGTTCGACTTCATAGTGCAGCTTGGTACCCTGGGGCCGCAGGACGGGACCCTGGCCGGGAAGGAGAATGGAGGAAGAGGGCTTAAGGAAGAAGAAGGGCTGCTTGGGCTTGGTGTTGTTGAGCTCGGTAATGTGATCGCTGGAGCCAGAAACGTCCGTTAGCCTGGGGAGCGTGGTGATTAATGGTTTCGTTAACAAAGGGACCATACGCATAGTTTCTGCCAATGCAGATGACCTTTCTGCACTGAGCCTTGATCGCGGACGCCATTGTGTTTGTCGTGTGTCAAAATTGTAGAAGTGCAGCGAGAAGAGGAGTCAAGTGAGTAAGAATTGCAGAAAGTTGGGGATGCGATGGCAGGCGGATAAGAATATAATCGGCCGGGGAGGCGGAATGGCTCTCCGCGCTTTTTCATTGCGGAGAGCTCGGATTCTCCGAGGTTCGGAGGTTGGAGCCGGGGTGGCCCCCAGCCCTGGGGAAAATGCTGGTGTGTCATTTCGATTAGTTATTCTTCACATTGAGATATGAAACTGGGAGTGTAAAGTGATATAATGTTTGTATAGAAACGGTGAGTTGTGATGTGCGCGCCCAAGCATAACTGTAACTGCCATGCCACCACAATGAATGGCCTTGGATTGAAATGGACTTTCTTACGTCACGCGGGCTGCAGGTGAGCAGCAGCTGCTCTCCCAGCCGCCTTCCACCTTGTTGGCACTGTCGCCACACAACACCGGTCAGATAAGCGCAGTTGTTGATAACTTACCCTCATCACCATGCAAGTAGCGGGAATCCTCTCCGATCTCACGTCTTTGCGCGTCTGTGTATGTTTTGTGCCTTTCATCCAGCCGCCTGTTGATCAGATAAGAACTAATGCCTTGCAGGATTACAACGACGCTCTGGCACTCGTTACCATTCAAGAGAGATTGGATTCTCACCCGGCAGAGAAGCAATCACAGCCCAGCAACAGGGAAGAAACACCTGCTCTGCAGCAGGAAAAGGATCAGCTACGCCAAGCAAAGGAGCTAGTCGAGCTACATCATGATGTTAAGGCTAGGCATGCTTCGGGGACCGTGGATGAAGGGCTGGCCAATTTGAGGCAAGACGTTCAACGTGTCTTACTGGAGCTGAGGCCCCGCGCAACGCTACCAGAATGAAAGTACATAGTACATATCAAGGTCTAATGTGGGGCTGTACTGCGAGGCGCTTGCAAAGCTTTGTGTTCTACATCCCGTTTAATCAATACATATTCAGTGAAAATCACGACGACATTGACCTGGCCCACCACAGAGTTTCCACGCGTGCAAGTAATAGGATTGCTCACGAGGCAAGCGAAATTGGCGGTGTGTTTCTGGCGAGAGATACCCGTGATCCATTTACTGCATGCGGCACAAGAGAAACAAGTTCTACACCAGTCCCGCGCCCAGTATCTCTCGGAGTCAAGGTCCCTGTGAGGACAGGTAGGAATGATCTTGCACCAGATCGCAATTGGCGGTGCCTGGCGAAATCTATAGTGGTAGTATGTCCTTACCACGAGACTGTCTGTGAATAGCGACAGAAGATCTGACTTAAGATTTTGGTGTCAAGACGTTGATTTATCTCTCAGCTCGGGTTTGAGTTTGTATGGAGAAGCCTAAGAAATCAGACCAAACCGGGACTCAACACTGGCATGAGTGAGAAACAAATCCCTTAAAATCTAGGTCAATTCTCTGTCAGATGAAAAGTAAATACTTAGCCACCCTGCTATCTCACCCAACAATCCAGGAGACAAGAAATCTCACCTCGTCTATTCTGAGGGCTTGGAGTGAATGTCTAAAGCACCGGTAGTATTCACCTTCCCCACCCACAAGCATTTACCCGGATAACGCAGTTCAGAGACACATGCAAGCTCATGAGTACTATCATCGCAGCAAAGAATCAGATCAGAAGAAGATCACTAAAACTAACACAAACAGTCACCAGTGTTCTACCGCACATTGACACCTGCAAGGTACAGTACAGTACAGAACACATTCCGCAACTCCACAACAACCCCGCAGATGCACTCCATTTTCTCCTCAACAACATGGGCCTAGATGTGACAAGCAAGAATGCTCCACATCCCTCAGTCTGTTACATTCCACTGACCCTCGAAATTTCAACTCGGGACCCACAGCGACAGCACCCATGGCTCCTCAATCCTTTTCAAAAATGCCGGTATCCTGATTTTCAGGGTGCTAGCGTGGTTTAATTTCCCGAGGGTGGTACAAGGAGGGCAGGATGGTGCAGACGAAGACGCCTTCATCAGGGCTGAGTGGGCGGTACGAGTGTGGGCTGTAGCATGCAGGAGATGCGATTCCTGCACGGCAATTACGCATCCTGTAGGTGACTCGGGCAACGTTGTGAGGTTTCGCAAGGGGTGACAGTAGCCTAGCCCCTGGCACGTGTTTCAGGTCGCATTCTTTGAGGTATATTGACATGTTGAGATACTTGGGGGGGGGTGGAAGAGGAAAATCAAAGCTAACAGTGTATTCATTCGGTCTGAACCATGGAGTCATAAATAGAGGGTCATGAATTGACGCAACCATGCCTATAAAAAAACATTCTTAGAGTTCGCTTAGCACGAAACCACAACGCCTGACCTTGAACCTGCAGAGTGCCAACGGGATATCAAGTATAAACAACAGATGTGAAATATAAGAAGAATGAGAGGAAAAAAGCACGCTAATATGACCACTAAAACCACGAAGTATAGTGTTGACAACATGTATCAAGTAATGTAAAAGAACATAGAAAGAATAGGGAAGCGAGAGACTGCCAAGGACTACACCCATGGATCAGTCTGTCCTTGGGTGTTGTATGGACTAACAGGGCCGATGAGTCGGATTTGTGACTTCAGCTGCGAGTGTCGTCGCTCAAGCTTGGCCCCACTGATCTTCTTTCGAGCCCCACCGATAGCACCTAACAGGTGGGAGGTTCCACTGTGGAATGCCTTGACGTAGTCGCGAGTGTTCTGCTGGATCTGGGAGCGGGCCGGGGGTGTCAGAGGAGGCGTGGCCGATGAGATGAATCCTTTCGGTGTTGGCGGGCTCCTCTTCGCATACTTCGGAAACCGCACCTGGCGGTTTTGCCGATAGCTCACGCGCTTCTCGCGGCCCGCCTTTTCCCATATAGAAGCCCCGTGTTTTGGATAGGGGCTGAGAGGAGCAGCGAGCTGCTTCTTCCGCAGGGTAAGAGGTGGCGGGCGCTTCACTCGAGCGCTGACAGTCGATCGCGAGGACCGTGATGACGCTCCGGACAACCGCTTGCCTGAGCTGGGAAAGTCCATGGGACTGGGTGGCATCAGAGGGCTCACTACCTCAGTGCGCTCTTTTGACAGCGTCCACTCAATCGATGGTGTCTGATTGCGCGGATAGTCCGAAGATACTGTGTCGGGTCGCGAGTCTGGCCGCGAGCTCGGCCGGGCAGCGTCGCGGTCTACCGAATGTCTGGACAGGCGGCGTTGCACGTAAGATCGAATCGAGTCTCTAACATCATGCGCAAGAGCGCGTCCCCCCTTGTCGGACGAGCTCCAGCGACCGCGAGACCTGGAAAAGTCGAAGACCGCGAGGTTCAGTCGACTGCTGCTCTTCTTCCGAGAAGCAGCAGCATGGTTGGTGGTACAAGGAGGTAGGGCGGATTGAGGGGCGAGTTCGGGGAAGAAGTCCCATTTCTTCTCGCGGAAATAGTGATTGGGACCGGCTCGCTTGACAGTCCAAGGGGCTGGTCGGTCGACATGATCATCATGTAAGAAGGTGGCGGTAATGGCCAGCGGTTTAGAGTCCCCATAGTGATCGATGGGGGCGGAGGCGGGAGGATGATCGACTAGTCCGGTCAGATCATCGGACCCTGAGCGAACAAACACGGGGTAGCTCTCGGTGGTAGACACTTCGGAAAAGCGTCGGCTGCCATAGTAACTGGAAACCATGCTGCTGTCGTCGCTCCAGGCGGTTGAGCCAGCATCCATGATTGAGGGGGCCTCTGGTAGAGGTTTGGCGGGCAGCTCGGGGAGCGGTTTATCTAAGAGACAGGTTGGGCGAACAGATGGCGGCTGAGGGATTCGAGGAGGGATGACTTGTTCCAATCCTTCTAAGGACCGAGACGGTCTCACAGGAGGAGCTTCTCGTGGCAGCGCCAACGAGGATGGAGGAAACATGTTGATCGGAGTGGGGTTGGGACTGATTGACGGGCCGATGGGCGGCTAATGAGGGTGGAGTGGAGAGTGTATAAACCAGAGAGAGGGGTCACTCAATGAAAGAGAACTTGGAAGGATTCTCCGATTTCACCGACTTGCGACGGACACCTCTGACTTGTTCTCTTCCTCCAGGGATGAAACAACCAGTCAAGTTCAGTAAGTAGGTTGGTAATAGTAAGTCACAATTGAAAAGAGAGTCAAGTAATCGAAGGGAGTAGCCAGTGAAGTTGTGAAGAAGAGATAGTAGTAGGCTTAGGCTTTGGCCTAAGCTAGGGCTATGTATGGCCTGGAAAACCCGATGGAGCATGCGTTGGACCCAGCAATTGGACCGGACCAAGTCGAGTCGTAATAATAGTTTAGTCAGTCAGGCAGTTTTTGCTTCTTTTATCACCCGTCGCGTGCTGCTCAGTGCACTTTTTAACCTTTGTTGGCGTCCGGGATGACAGGCTGAGAGTCGATCGAGTCAATGATAGCCAGTCCCTTTCACCTTCAACTGCAAAGGGGTTGCAGGTGGTGATAAAGGAAAGGTCAGAACCATAGTTTGTTCAACCCCAGAATTGGACTGAAAGGAAGCGAAGAAGGAAACGAGGGACAGAGAAGGAAAGCAAAACGCGGCACACAAGGAATGGGGAGGGAGGAAGATAAAGGAGGGGTTAAAAGCGAATGAAACGAGGAGGAAGTGGAGGTTGAAGCAAGACAACAGAGAGAGGATCGGGTACAAGCAGCGAACAGCTCGATGATTGACCGATGGTTTTGGCTGCTTTGGCTGCTGGTTGCGATGCGATATGCATGAGGCTGGCTCTAGCGTCGAAAGGGGGATGGAGGCGGCAGCAAAACGAGGCCGCATTATTTATTAGATTTCCAGTTAGTATACTTTTTATTATTATTCTTATTCTTATTTTAATCATTGACCATTCATCCATCCATGTTACCTCGAGAACCAGGTCATCCCTAGTTTTGTCCTGCCCGGTCAACGGACGGAGTTTCCCGGATTATGGGCGAGAGCTGAAGATGGCTTGCTGCGGTCTGAAGTAGAGAGTGCTAAACTGTCCCAAAGGGATGGCTAGACCCGCTTGGCTTGTTAAGATATTTAATTGGGGGTTAATCTTGGAGTCGAATCTTAATCTTCAAAATCAATCAAGAAAGTAAAACCCCGATATATCTCAAATTGTCGCGGGCAGTTCCTGGTCGGCTGCAGGATCGTCGTGGTCATCATGGGCATGGAGTCATGAACAGCCTCCTTGAAGTGACACATCCATGCAAGGGATGGAGCTGGAATGGACCTTGATCAAGATGGGGAGTTCCCTGTTTGCATACGAAAGCCCGATGAGTGGGTGGTGGTGCAAGTGCATCTCAAGGTGATGATGATGGTGATGGTGATGAATCATAACAATGTGATGATAATCAGACTAACGGGAGATGGAAATTGAATACGAAGACCTGAGAAAGCCTAAGAAGGGCTGAGAAGGAAGAGTGTGCTTACTGCTTACTGTTTACTGCTGACCTACAGTAGTGCGTATGATGATGTTCTTTTAGTTAGTCCGATCTTCCCCGTCAAGTCTAGCCCTTTTCTCCGTTGCCCGATAAACATCAATCAGTTCTACTGTGTGGCAGTACATGCCTCCTTCGTCGCCTGTCTTTTCCACTTCCAACCACATTCCCTCTCTTCCCCTGCCTTCTATCTTTCCCTCTCTCTTTTCCTCTTCGGCCGTGCCGATTGTCAAGAATTCAAATAACATAATCTTAATTATCCGCTGGTCGACAGCCACTCATGAATCGGTGCCTGACTGCTGCAGCTAGGGCAAAAAATAAATCAACAAAATGAAACTAAGTTAGACTTCGCTTAGCATGACATACATTAGGACAGATCACATAGCGGTAGGGAGGATCTCCCTGTGGGTTGCCTTTTCTTTCCATTACTCTGCCACGTTATTCTTCCCTCTTTCCCTCCGTTCTTGACCTCAGCGATAGTATGTTCGGCCGGTTCTGATCCGACCTCGGAGGAAGAGCCTCCTTCTCCCTCCCTCGCTTCTTTCTTTGTTCGTGGCTTAGTATAGAACTAACCCCCGTGACACAATATCGCCACAACGACACCCGTCCTCTTCAGCCCATAATATTCAATGTTTTAATTTTACCAAGGTCTTTCATGGCCCTCGATCACATCACTACCTTCATCTAGCATGGAGAAATGCTCGTGTCGTTCTACTTCTTTTTTTCTTGTTCTTCGTTACACTGGTCGATTTCCAAACCTAACCTTTGCCATGCCCGGGATCGACTGGCTAGCCGGTGGAGCAATACTTGCAAGGAACTAAGAGATAGTTGGGCCAAACATTGACAGGTCATATAGTACCCGGCTCGTGCCGTTCAATTGACCTCTCTCTTGGGTGTTCTCGTCTCTTTCCATTCTCCCTTTCCCCTCGTTCTTGCTTGCCTCCACAGTTCATTCCTTCATTGTGAACTCGTTAGGACAGCAGTGGCCATCAGCCCCATGTCCTTGAGACGAGACCAGCCATTGTGATCACCTGATCCGTCGGCACAATAACAAAAGGCAACTGTTGTCAATATACAGCGCCACAAATATCCTTCGCAGCGGACATGCTGTGCAATGGATGCGAGTCGGGCATATTTCGGATGGAGATGATGAAATGGTGGCCCCGAGTCCCGAGTAGACCACCGATCATCTCCTACGAGACGGTTAAAAACGCACTGAGACCCCTATTCCAGGTTCTGCTGATATCGTGCTGCTGGATGGAGCAAGGCCAAGTCCCTCACGACCGAACAGTCCCGCTCCACTCTCCTGCGCAGAGAAGCTCGACAAGACCAACACCGCTTCCATTATGAATCTTCTAGAACAAGAGAGACTCAAGGGGGGGCCACCAATCGCATAAGTCACCGCTCCTGCTTCTAGGGATCTGGTCCACTCGCACCATCGATCTGTTTCAGATATGCCGCCCGGCGGAGGTCGATCTTATGGGGGTCATTATTGCTGTTGCTGCCGAGTTTGGCGGCGGCCCGCCATCCTGACGATTGGAGGACAGACCGCATATTTCCTTCCTTCACCGTCAACCTGCCAACAATGCTTTGATCGGCACTGGGACCCTCCTGTCTGACATCACCATTGCTCATATTCGTGTTCTTGGTCACATTCAAACCGGTAATACCCACATGCTTTGTAGCTTTTCCGGTACCAAGCATTAAGATGAATTCTTGGACAGCCAAAGTGAGTCGGTGAGACTCAACTAGACGATCAGCGGACGGGAATACGAGGTCAAGGTCTCGGGGGATGTTAGGGACCGCCTGATCGATAGTAATCGCTGCCCGACCGTAGCTGGATACCAGTTGTAAATGCCTCACCAAACATCTAAGACAGGTTTGACTCGCCAATTCAGCTGAACAATCTCTCACGGCTGTGTACGCAGTATATACCAACATAGGGGAGGGAAAGCAATTGGTCTCGCTATCTTACCAAGATCATTTCTGTGATCTATCAATGACTTGGCCTACTCAATTGATGAAATCCGATGAAACTTGGAAATCTACTACACTATCCTAGTACACTAAGCAAATACGACAGTAGGTGCCAGGCAGTGACCAGGTGATCAGACCGAGCAATCAGATAGAACGATTGCAAGAACAATCAAAGCACTTCTTCCTATTCTCCATCTCCGCAGTCATTGGCCGCCTGCATTTTTTATCCGGGGATAGCTTGAGTATCATTGGGAATGTTCATCATGTGTTCCGGAGAGTTTGGCAACTAAAATGCGAATCGCTATCGTTGAGAACCTCTCTAAAGCAAGCATGGCTACAATATCAAGACACAAAATGGTACCTTGAGAGGCCAACCATCAAACTTGCAGCTGCCACCTTTGACCCAGACAACAAACATCGCACAACGTCGATGCATCATGCAGGAGGTCTGAAGAAAACCATCTCGTGCCGTCATTCCTCGCCCTGCATACTGTCACGAGACTCTTCCGAGAGTGAACTAGAAGAAGCAAGGTCTTCGACAGCCATCTCCTCCGATAGATCAGCAGAAGGTGTCCGAGGCGGACGGTATGGGCAATGATCTATCTCTAGAACCCCGGACTCCGTCTACCATGATTGTCTCCTACTGACAGACACGTACATTTGTTCTCACATCAATTACCCCCATGCTCGTACACCAGCCGATAACCCTGTATCCATGCGACGGTCCCGCGAAATGATAAGAGCCAGCCGCCTTCCTAGCCATCCATGGCTATAAGCTGGATAATGAAATGGCACGGTCCGGCTCTGCAGGAACTTATACTTTGGACCTCGTTTCCGACTAGGACAATAGCAGAGGCCTTGTCCTGGTCTTGCCTCAGTAATCATCACCACCAGCTTCATTGCTGGTACCTCGCAGGACCAGATATTTGCGGCCTACAATCGTTGGCCTATTTCGCGAGGTCAGAGCGTCTAATATCTGCAGAGCAAGTAGTACAAACCTCAAACATTGACTGCACTACCACGCAAACACCCATTGGATCGACACCTGACAGAGATAACCCACGGTACACTGAGTTAATTAAGAATGACAAATACCGGACCCCCCCCCAGAGCTTTAGGACCTAACCGAGCGGAGGCCTCCCTTTTATTACCGGAGACGTGGTTCATGGAGAGGTTCGCTGGCTGTTCGCAGAGAATTAGCGTTAGCCTACGGATACGTGCATTGGAAAGCAATCAACGAGGAGCAGCGCAAAGGGCGCCACCGCCGGAGCTTCCGGTGAACCACACCTCCAGTCCAAAAGACAGGAGACTTGCTTGAGATTCTACAAATCAAGTGCGACCGATCTTCAGTTGGTGCATCGTGCATTTGCGGGAATTTGTCACACCTGGGCTTGGGATTGGGAGGCCCCTCGATCTCGCGTGGCGTCGTCCGACTTCGGTACGGAGGAGTTGGAGTATCAGAGGTTGTGTGACGGGGTTGGGTATGAATTATCGGATAATGGGTTGCGCACTGCTCTAGCGCGGCATCTACGAAGCTTGAGTTATACTGGTCTGGCTGCTGCGATTCAGACGGTGATTCAAGGAATATCCTACAGCCTTCGGACAATCTTGCGCGGAGTGATGTCCAACCCTTCGTGTCGTCACTGACCTTCCCTTGAGCTCTGGTTTGTTGCTGTGGGCTTTGGGGCCTCTGGGATGGTCTGCTGCGCTTAGTAGCCTACGTTTATGAGCATGGATGCCAGCTAGTGCTATTTCATCTGTGTCACCCCAACAGTCCCAATGTTGAGTCCTGCAGCACGCTATCTTGCTATAATTCCGAGCGGGATCAGAATTCCAAATAATCTCCGTCGATAGTCTTCAGCTCCTCACTCATGCATCCCAGCCCGTGGGCAAGAGGTCCAGGTGAAAAGTCGCTCTGTTGGGCTAAGTTTGCGGGGCATCAGAGATGTTTGCTATGTGGGATCGATGCTTAGCCGCTTATGCTGGCAATATCATCAGCCGTCTATTCAACCGGACTTGTGTCTTGTTCTAATGCAATTGGTCATGTGTCGTCATAATATATGCAGGGGAAGGATGACAGCCCTCAACTGAGCTTAGCAGCCAGCTTCATATCCTCCTTGGTCAACTGATCCCCCCTTTTCCGGACCGCACTCAAGCGGCCCATCTTCAGCAGGCGTGAGATCATCGCCTCGTCCCCAAAGTGGCTGTTGTGTTCAAACTCGGGTTCCTGTGCATACGCCACTCGCGCCACATCCACCATCATCCGAGCGGTCATGCCCCAGACCCGGTACCGCGCCGCCGCGGACCCTTCCTCCTGCTTTTCCAGCTGGCTGAGGAGGTGTTGCTGTTCTTCATTCTCACCCTTCGGCTTGACCACGTCCTCCGAACGAACCGGAACGAAGAATTGGTGCACTTTTTCCGTAGGTGGGTTGCGTTAGCGTCCAGCACAAGCACATTTTCCTCGGCGAAAGTCGCAGACGAAAGAGAAAGACAAAGCTTACTTCTCCACCGACTCTCATGCCACTCCGTCCACGATCCCCGATACCACTGAGGGTCGGTGTCGCCCTTGACGCGCAGGAAATCCTGGAACGGGGCGGTAAACACCGCCGCCACCTCCTTGGCATCCAGCCGGGGGATCAACGACACCTCGGGGTCGGCGTTCTCGGCCGTGGCCTCGTCGTAGGAATGCAGCAATGCCACACACGGCCGGACCACCAGCTCCGTCCGGGCGAGGTTCGCCGGTAGCTCGCAGAGATGCTCCACGCGGAAGGGCCGCGGAAGGCTGCTGTCCTCCTGCGGCAGACCGATCTCTTCGTAGGCCTCGCGGCGGGCCGTCTGAAAGGGCGATTCGGCCAGAGAATCGGCGCGGCCTTGGTGAATCAGCTCTCTACCATTGCTTCATGTTTCAAAGAAGAACATGAACATGTACTCACCACCGGGTAAAGCAGCCTGACCAGCATCTAGATACTCATCAAAAATCCATCATTAGCATCGACAGCACCGAGAACTCGTCCGGATAAATCCCTCCCCGAAGTCCAAAACAGGGGAAGTCAATACAAGAACTCAACGTCTTCGCTCTCATCGTCAGAACCACCCTCAACGCCCCCTCCCGATCCGCATACAGCAGCACCAAGACCGCTGCGCGACGCGACAGCGGCGCGAGGTCGTAGTTCGTCGCCGGCGGCGTATATTGTCTGAGTCTATCGATAGCGGCCTATTCCCGTCCACAGAACCGCAAGTTTTGATCAGCCATGAAGACACACTTGTACTGTGCTGTACTGTACTGTAAATCATATTGAGCATGTAAAGATTTTGTCAAATCAAAGAAGTGCCCTTTCTTTTGTGTGTTCTGGGCTATTGACAGTAAGATGTTGGAGTTGGGGTTGGATGTAGGGTATAGGGTTTGAGTTTGTGTTACGTCATCTTTCCCTTTCCCTTTGACTTGCCCTTGTTTGCGCGTGTAGCAGTACAGGGCAGATGAGGGTGATTAATGGAGGTTAAGTTAGGTGCTATTTGAGGAGGGAAGGGAACGGCTTTCTTGGAATAGGTGAATGGAATATGGAGGAAGGTACGGTACCTGAGAGACGGGGTTGAGCCGCGGCATCGTGGTCAGGAATCTTCTACGCGTGCCGAAGGATTGAGGATGGGATTGGGGTTGGAACTGGGGATAAGATACTCGGGCACTGGAATTGAGGCGTGGGTGGAGGTGGAAGTGGAAGTGGAAGGGGCGCATTGCCGTTCTAGATCAAATCTGCATTCGAGTTCTTGTTTCTTGGTCGGGGGTAAAGAAAGGAAGATATGAGATGGGAACGGAACGAATGGGCTGGATATGTAGATACTAGAGACTTGTGGTTGGAGGTTGGTTGGCCAAGGGTAAGGTGGAGATGAAGTGGAGGTGGAGTGGCACTGTGGCAGAAGGGCAGGGCCCGAGTCCGGGGTCTCTCAGTTGCCGAGGTTGGTCTTAGGGGAGGTGGGACTGTCCGATGGGAAAAGAGGAACAACCAACCTATGCAGTGAGAACCAGGCTGACTAGATCCGAGGGGAACCAATGTACTGTAACTGCAATAGGTTTAATTTTAAGGCAGAGGTGAATACGATCAAGTGTGTTAGGACTGTGTAGAGCTCCTCGTCTGCCAGGCTGTTGCGTAGGCATCCCAGTCCTCATTTGAAGCTGTTTTTTGCTCTTAGTCGTGATTTTACAGTGCTGATATCCTATACAGCACCCAAACATGAAGGTTCAGTATGAAGTCTATCATATAAGCACTAACTAACACAAGAGTAGAAAAGAAAAGTAGAGTAATATGTCTATATGTCACAGAGGGTCATCAAATTTCGAAAGCAACGCCCACACAGAGAGGGAAAAAAAAACCAGAGGCAATTCGGCATAGAGTTACAGCCTTTTTATTTCTTCTCTTCCTTGGCAGCGGCGGCGGCTTCCTGGGCAGGGCTCTCCTCGACGCGGTCACCCTCTTTGACGGCCTCGGAGGCCTCGGAGGCTTGCGAGCGCGAGCGGTACTTGACTTCATCCTTGTCGTCGTCGATGTCCTCAATATCCTTGGGCGCGGAGACGCCCTTCTCCTCGTTCTCGCTGTTCTGGCTGTTCTCCTCCTCAATCAGCTCCTGCTGCTCCCTGATGACCTCCAGGCGCTGCTTGTTGGTGGCGGCGCCCTCGGCGTTGTGAACCTCGAGCTCGATCTCGTGGAAGAGCTCCTCGGGGATGCTCGACAGGACGGACTGCAGGGCCTCGATCTGGGTGGACATCTCGGCCTCCTTACCGCCCTGGGCGTAGACGTAGGCGTTGCTCAGCACCAGGAGCGTGGAGGGGACCCCCTGCTTCAGACGCAGGTCCAGCCAGACGGAGAGATCCTCGCGCAGGCGGGCGGGGGAGACCCCGTGCGTGCGGATGCCGCGGGAGGCGCACGCCATCTGCAGCTCGGGCACGGACAGCGACTCCACGCCCTCGTAGAAGATGGCCCGGTCGTCGCGCTTGATCTGGCGCATGCGGTGGCGGATCGTGTACCGGAGCATCGCGTCCGTGCCGAACGAGTTGAGGTTCATGTACTTGCAGATGCCCACCAGCTGCGGCCGCGACAGGTTGTCCAGCGTCAGGTCGTCCTTGAAGATCTTGCAAACCTTGATCACGTCCTCCGGCGTCGGCGACTCGCCCGTGGTCCGGATCTTCTTGAAGAACTCGGTGAACTCCTCGTTCTTCACCGTCGCCGCCGTCACGGGGAGACCCGATTCCCGCAGCGTGTCCTTCAGGAAGCCCGAGACCTCCTTCCGAGTGGAGCTGAGCTTCAACGCCTTCTTCTCGCGGCCCTTCTGGCCCTCGTAGGTGCTGGGCAGCATGTTGGGGAAGAGCTTCAGGGCGACCGGGAGCAGCAATTCGGCGAAGGGGATGATGACGAACATGGAGAATGGAACCAGACGTCCCAGATCGGACACCGTTCTGCGAAGCTATTTTCATTGAAAGGCCGAATCAGCAAAGGCGTGTCTCCCTGACCGCACCGGCCACGGAATCTTGCCGCAGTACTCACCTGGCGGTGCTCTCTCCGGCTGAGTTCGTAACCCGCAGCCATCTTCAGCGCAAGGCGAGAACTGATCTTGACCTCGGTGGCCAGAAGCTTCGTACCGTCCCAATAGTGCTGGGCTTCCTTCTTGATCTTCTGGCCGAGCGTCAACTTCTTCGTCTCCTTCTTCTCATCGGTCTTCTTGTCGGCATCCGCGCTCTTAGCCGTCGTCAATTCATTTGAGGTTTCCGTGCCGGATGTCTTGGTGGGCGCCTTGACGGACTGTTCGGACGCAGAAACTACCTGTTTGGCGGGCTGCTGCTGCTGCTGCTCCGCAGCGAGCGGCTTCTTGGCTTGTTCGGCATTGAAGCCAGGGGGAGGAAGAGGGTCAGAGGAAGAGGATGTGGAAGAGGACGGCTCGGTGGCATAGCCGCGCTGATGGGGGACGAGGATCGCAAGGGCCGAGATGTGGGATGGCAGTCCTCTGCTGTTGAGGCGGAGGTTTGCGGCGGTGTTCGCAGCCAACGCTCCGGTCAAACGAGGTCGGACTAGAGACGCATCACATCTGAATTAGCCATCACATTGTTTCGCTAGCAAAGTATACCTTGCTGCCGAATCGATCCGCCCAGCGATAAAAGCGGGATAACATACCGACCAGGTTTGAGCGCAGCGCACCACTGCCGCGCATAAGGCTAGCTGACCTCAGTGTGACGGACATGGCGGAGATCTAATCGAAAAGGCTCGGGGCAACGAGCGAGGGCAACAAATATGCACAGCAATGCGAGATCAGAAAGTAGTATGTAATCCCAGCGAAACACACAGGTATAATCAGAGGCGATAATAGTTTGGAATTCGGGGAGGGAAGTTTGTCGTCGTGGTGTCGTCGGCGAAGGTCTGGAGCAGAAGGTGGCTACTTCACGTGACCTCTCCGGTCTTCGGGGATAAATGGATTTTGTCGCCGCCGAATCGGGAGCTCCGCCTCGTAGTCCCGTCCGTCTCTTCCTAAATCCCGAGCGAGTCCGCCTCCCTGCGAGTATTTCGGAGAACGAATCCTCCATTGGTGAGTCAGAGCCCGGGCACTCATGCAGATTCAGAGGGAAAATACAATATGTCATTGTTTTCAAAGGAAAAATTCATTCAGTCATAATAAGCACAACTTCCGCTCTATCTAATGGCTATATCAAAACGCAGAACTAACTACACAGTCGACCAAAATCATGCTAACCCAGCATTGCTCCAAGTGTAGAAAGGGAAAGAACGACTATCGAGTTGGGTATCGTATTGGAGCCATTCAAAATGCAATCGCGGGTCCAGGAATGTGCAAGTAAAACCACTAAGACCTTAGAGACTAAATAGTAAACCCTTCGCATAGATAGAAGAATCACGATCTTTCCCGCACAGTGGAGTCGTTGCTGGGAAGTGCAGCGCTCTCAATACCAGTAGAAGCTGCAGGGGCATCCAGAAGAGGGATTGCATCAATGCTAGCCTTGTTGGGCTCAGCGCTTCCGGCGGTAGTCGACTCAGCGTGGGCCTTATCGGCAGAAGATGCGCCCTGGTCAGACGGTAGCAGCATTGGGCTGATGGCTCCCTCGGGAGACGAATGCCACCGCGCCACATCTTTCTTGAGCTCCTCCAGCTCTTTCTGGAAGCGCTTGCCAAAGATGTCAATGTAATATGTGGCACCGTTGTGCACACTAAGAATGAAGAGGGCGGTGAGGAAAGCTCCACTGGCCCACCGAGACCAAAACCAAAGAGGGCACGGAATCATGGTTAGAATCGCGTAGAAATATTGAATCAGCATGAAAGCGGGGGCTTGCAGGGATTCAGGGAGGCTCAAGACGAATTTGCCTAACCAAGTCTTTGCATAAGACTTGCGGAGCCAGGTAAAGCTGGTCGGGCGCCCGGCAGCAATCTTCTCCGCGCGTCGGACTGTGATAAAGCAGTGATAGGCAGCCTGCCAGATCATGTATGGCACAGTTGCCCACCCCATCATTTCGAGGAGTGTGAAATGGTCGGGAGACCCAGGTTCGCTAAACTTGATAGCATAAATAGCCGGGAACCTTACTTTCAGAGTGGCGGCAGATGTCAAATGGACCAGACAATGCAGAGTCACCGGTGGCATTATATGGATGAACAGACTATGAGTTCAGCTAAGCAGATGTTCTCATGTACTGGGGATGGTGAGAGCGCGCTTACCTGACTACCTTGTCCATACTGTGGAATACCATAGAGTTCCGCCACATGGCAATAGCCACCGCATTGTTGCCAAACGTCAGACAGAAGGTGCTGATGAACAGTCGCTTCGAGCCGGGAAAGACCCAAATGCTCAGCATGCAGAGCAGATTGACAAAGTAGCACAAATCGGCGAGGAAGTAGTGGTAGCCTCGCTTATGGTATCCATAGTATCGAATAGGCATGAAATACGCCAACTGTGCGCTGAACCAGATATAGAACCACTCCGGCCATCCTCCGAGAAGATAGCCACTGATGAAGATATTGAGGACACCGGCTATGAAGGAGATCTTCTCGCGCAGGGTCACGGTTGCGGTTGCGTTCCATTGCTTGCCCAGTCTCTCCACGCCAGTCTTCATGCGCCGACGATACTTGTCAAGCCGCTCATCGGCCGTCGGAACCCTTCTTTTCCATTCTCCCACAACACGTTCTTTGGCAGTCAAAGAGGACGACTTGAGTTTCTCGCGCTGCTTCTGAACCTTTGCCTTCTGTGCATTCAAAGCTTGCTGCAGCTTCTCCAGCCTCTGGGATAGAGAGAAATTGTCAAGCAAATCGAAGACGCTCAGCTGGTCCAGGGCCGGAAACGTTTCCCAGTCATCATGGTAGGAGAAGGAGGGGTTGCGCGAAAGTCGACCAGGTGAAACTGGCGGAGAGTAGAAGGTATCGGGGGTTCCTGGGGCTTCGTCCGCGTCGGACAGCTCTTCAGCCATCGCGGCCTGAAGGGCAGGAGAGTCGCCGCTGACTAGCGACTCTGTCTTTCTGAATTCGGAGGATCCACTGCCTTCCTCCATCATGAGTCTCTGCTCGAAGGAGAGAATCGTAGGGCCGTCACGGTTGTGTGGATAGGGCCGGCTGAGAAAACGAGCTATAGTTAGCATTCCCATCTTGACTGGCTGCGATCCCAAATCTTCCGAGCAACTCGCAAAGGTGCAAGTGATGGTAGAAAATTGAAGACTGGAGTGAAAGTATGGGGTAAAGGGTATTTCTTGAATTGGGGCATGGTGGACAAATGCACGAGCAATTGACATACTGATAGGAGGCGGCAGATGATGTGCACCTAGGATTGGGGAAACTGATAAGGTAAGGTCGTACCAAGGTTGCTAACGATCCAATAAGTGAATGCGGAGGAGAATTTGGATGAGGTGTCCAGCCAGTGTGCTTCAGTACTGAAGGCGCATGACCGTAGCGGCAGATGTTGATCCAAGGGTCTTGAGGAGGAAGAAGAGAAAGAAAATGGGGGAGGTAACAGCAAGTGAGAAGGATGAGAATCTGGGTGTGCACGCGTTGACGTAGCTGGTTGGCCCGGGCGAGCCTGTTTGGGTTGCAGCCTCAGGCTCTCAACCGCGTTGATGGAATTCATGGATGATCAGATGCAGTGGAGTCCAACGGCCCGCTCCAAACCAATAGCCAAAGTGCCTGTCCCCACATGGCTTCTCAACCCCCGGAATCCTTCCTGCCTCAGTCAATCAACACCTAAGGCAGACTGAAGCTGGCAAACAGTCGATTGAACAGTGTCTCATGTGTTCATCAGCCCAGGGTCGATCTATCGGATTAATCCCTACGCTACGCGGACGCGGATCTACTATGGCTTGAAGGACTCAGCGCTGTTGTCTTGATCATATCATTACATTGTTCTCTAAACCCTGATATGTATGTATATACACCCTTGCAGATAAAAAACTCCCCTAGATCAATGATGGTCCCCGCAAAAATACAGCAAACAAAAGAGTGTCAGGAAGGAAACAGCAAGGCAACATGGAGGCACAGACTTTATCATGAGAGTCAGCTTGTGATACATGCGGCACTCACAAGGAGAGCTCCCGCCCGTTCCAGTGACAGTGATCAGTAACCATTGTATGGAAGGGTGGCCCAGTAGTTCGAACTGGCACTTTGCCCACTGGAAGGATGTGCCACTTGCTGGGCGAAGTATTCTGGCAAGCTTTGAGACACAGTAGATTGCATATCTCGAAACGCACCAGGATCTCTAGTTGACTTCGAGGTGCCACCGACGTCAGCTGGTTCTTTTGACAAACCGTTTTCCAGAGAAACCGCCCGACTGATTGTTGAAGATGACGCCGGAGAGAGAGAGAAGCAAGCACTTGGGCTTGCCGAGCCCTTTTCCGATAGCGATGGGCTTCTGTCACTTGACTGGAATAATCTCTGGGGATGATCACCGTCCAGACTCCGCTCCGCAGCCTCTGCCATCTTCTCTGAATCTGGAGTGAATCGTGTCGCGTGGGACTTGATAGTTTTGCGGATAGTTTCAACAGCAGAGCAAGAGTCATTTGTCGAGTCCTGCAGCTCAGGGACATGACATTGATCAGCAAGGTGAGCATGGAAGACGCGCACTGTTGTGTCACCACCTGTAGGATATTGTTAGTCCCTGGTCCGAATTGAGCGTGTCAAGGATGATTTCGGCTGTAACGTACTGATCTTTCCGTCCAAATATAATTCTTCCATCTTCCGAACATAGAAGATCTCGTCCAAGACATCTTGCCGCTTCGTGGGCTGAATCTGACGTTTCACATCCTGGCCTGCCTCCTGGAGTTTTTCGGCTGTAACTCCCTTACTGTCTTTCAGATTACACAGGATATGGACAAGCAACTTGATCCGCTCTAAGAGCCATAGGGTGTTAGCATCGCATCAACGGTATTAGAAATAGAGTCTGATCTCACCAGGCTTGAACAGGTGGTCGGGCTCTTTGTGTGTCACCCCAGCCGGCCACCAGTTGGGCTTGGTTAGCTCAGGGTCCATCCTCTGTGAAGCAGATGCCGACGTTCGTCGGCCATTATAAGGATGATTGACCTGCTTGCGGGGCTCTACAAGTTTGATGAATGCTTTGGCTATCACCCTGCAGTTTAGCTGTTGGAATTTGTCAAAAGCCCTTTCGTAGTAGTGCCGGAGGGTTTCAGTGTCCCCTAGTCGAAGGATTGTTGCTCTTGTCTCTGAGCTCTGCTCATTTTCCGAAATCGAACCAAGAGCTGAAGCTGAATCGGACTGTCTTAAACTTCGTCGGGGACGCTTGAAACGCAACGACACCAAGTCACAGGGTATGAGTCCGGCCGGTCTTGTTGTGGTGGGATGATGGGGCCAGGAAGAGGAAGAGGAAGAGTAAGTCGCCGCCGCTTCATCTCCGGACATGTGACCTAAAGAGTTGTCTGCCCAGAACAACCATCTTCATTACTGATGCGTTCCCTCTCCCGACAGACGGACCTCTGACTTACTCGTATTCAGCTGCCATGCTGAGGCCACAGACCTCAGGAATCTCCCTTGCACCTCCTCTGTGAAGATCTCTCTCTCACCCCCTGCAATAGAAGGGGACCCTTCTGAGCGAAGCTGTCCACTCTGGTCAATATACAGCACCGCATAGTGGGAACAGCGTAAGGCAGAAGCCAGTCGTTGCATGTCCTATGCACATCATGTCACAAGTCAGATGACATATCGTTTCTCCGGCAGTTTGGGAGATCCCTTACCGTGTGGCTCGACTGAGCAGTCATATCGTGGTACGACAGCAGATGCTCACGGTCCGACCCTTTAGCTTCCATCAGCCGATTTGTTGCGACCACTTCACAGTTCGGACTTGTCATACCCTTCGAGATACAAGGGTCACTGCGTCCAATGATGCCGGTTGTCTTTGTGTATAAATGAAAGCGGCCCACTCGGATAACTTGGAAACTATGCTATTGCGCCAGCAGATACCGATATTTTTCGTGAAGAGAAGCTCCGAGGGTAGTAACTTGAGATGTATCTTAAGCTCAATTCTCTAGGTCTCGAGCAACAGGTTATATAGGTGCGCTGCCACCATGTATCGCGGCGAAGGCGCCGACTGAAACTTCCCATCGGGGTCGACGATCGAGGGCAATACGAGGCCCGAACAAAAGTACCTTTGTCAACATTGGATTACACTCGACCCTGTCAGTGGGGTTTAACCCAGCCCGGTGGCGGTTCTGACGTGCAAAACTAATGCAAGGATAACAAATACCCACAGGCAGAGGCCAGGCACTATTGCACACAAGACTTTGTCATGCTCCGCATACTATAGCCTAACCCCGGTACGTGTATGGTGCCTGATGAATTTACCGTCTTAATTCGCCTCCAAATTCCCGGTTTTGTGCCATCCAAGATTGCATATGGCTGCCTCAGCTCCTCCCGACGCCCAAACTAAGACTCAATCTGGTGATGTCAAGTGGATGTATTCGTCCGACTGCATCATGCAGAAGCATACTATCAATATTTTGCGAGGTCGCGCCAACGGCGCATGGCACAGCGAGGTCTACCTCGGGGGCATTCTGGCGGTGATTCGCAGCTTTGGGAAGAAGGCGAGCATGCCTGGCCGCAAAACCGCAAGGACCTCCGATATGAGTACAGTCGCACAGGCAAACGGCCCTGAAGGTCCAGAACAGGGTGACAAGATACGGTGCGATTATCTCTGACTAGTCACGGCTTTCATCCAAGGCGTATGTTACATCTACTGGTACTTCATCTCAAAATTTGATCGACGAGTACGTTTGGCTCCAATGTTCACAATTTGAGAGAGACAAGCGTCTCGTCCAATCATCATCTGATTTGGCTATTTTGCTGATTATTTGCGACGCCAATGGCGTACGCAGCTGATGTCCAAAGCCAAACTTCCTGCAAGAACCAGCAGCTAATTCGCTATTTCTAGCAGTGAAGATCACATGGCTTCGGAAAGTACTCGGAACCCATAATCGGAAATTGATGATAGGCTGCTGCTGTCAATTGCTGCCATCCTTGTGGCATGTTGGTGCTACGGCAAATCACTTACTATCTCCGTACAGGAATAGTATCGCTAGAGTGACAGTTGACTGACTCTGACTTCGGCTTTCCACCAGTGGGAATGATTCCATGCTTCAGGTCACTCTGGATTAACTTCGCTGATGATTTCGATTTAATCTCTGCCCTAAGAGCTAGTGCGCTTATTGCGGAGGTTGGGCGTAACCCACCGTACCTGGGTGTCAGAGCGAGCTCGTAGCCTGACCGCTGATCGCACTGATGCTTTTTTTCCCAGTGGCTTTCATGAATGGCTCAGCAACAAGGTTTCAAACTGTAACGCAGTGTCCCTTAGTGGCGCACGGAACCGACCTCAGTTTCCCGATAGGCTTGCGCGATCTCGAGCTTGTATGTCGGTCGATTCAGATCTTACCCTCCAGACCACTCTCCAGAGTGCTCTTCGAATAGACCAAAGAGGAAACTCCAGGGCTACGAATTGAATAGCATCCAGTTGCCCTCAATTGCATTGTTTCTGGCGAACAATCAATGCAACGGCAATCGCGGATCTGGCATCCGACTATGACGATTGGCCCAAGGCATTTTCACCGATCCTGCAGTCAGAACAGTCAGGGGAGGTAGCAAACATAGAGCTCCCTTGGAAAGTTGATTGCCGATCGACTTGCATACTAACCTACTAACCTACTGTTGCAGTCACTCGATCGGGAAAAGTCAATGAATAATGCAACAGGGAAGGTAAGTTAATCCACTACTACTGTAAGTAAGCAAGTAACGGCCGTCTTGACTCGGGTGCGGGGAAGTTGGCAATGAATCCAACCCTTCTTCGTCGACTTCATTTCCAAGCAAACAAATCGCCACTCTCTCCTTCAAAAGCATCTGTCAATTCTATCTCAACACCCTTTCTTTCTCACCAAGGTCATGGAACGCGATTGCCGTTACGGGAGAGCTGCAGCCAGCAAAACATCCCCGTCCGTACAGAATTATGCGGGAGTGTATTCTTCCAGGAATTTCGACATAGTGGCTTGCAGAATTCGGGATCTGAGCACTCACTGCTTCACACGGGCCAAGCGAAAAGACCACATCCCTTTGAAATTAATGACAGTGCCATGTGTCATGATCATTGCTGCCATGGCGCTGGAATGACTTGCCAAGCCGATCCATAAGCGATCAAAGTTATGCAGAAGTGACCTGTCTTTCGGTTCGTGACGGGGACTCTCTACCGGTAGCTGATCCGCTGCAGGAAGAAAAAAGTGATCAATCGAGCTGTATGTGTGTGGTCTGGTCCACCGCGTAAGGCATCCATCCGTCCTCTAAAGTCTATCCAGCAATGCCATAGCCAGGTCTATGGCTCCGAGAGTTTACATATCGCACCACTAATCCGGACTTAGAGTTTTCTGTACACCGATCATTTGATCTGTCGACTCCCTTTTTCCACGCAACGGAGGATACGGGATAACACTGATTATTGACTCCACACAAGCTCACGTCCCGCTGTGGCTGGGCTTGCAGCGCCGACGACTCACCACTGACAGGAATCATGTTATGTTTAGCTCATCCGAAATTGACTATTGACTTCTGCCTTACTGGGATTGGGGCTAAATTCTCCGAAACTTCGGTCTGGTCTTGGATCGACCAGGAACTCCACCCCATTGCCTTCTCCATGGCTTTGAAACATGATGGGCAGGCTTTTGACGTCAAAGCTCGGCCTCTTTCAATGCGGAGGTCGATGATCACGATGGTGGACGTGCTTGCCTCTCCTGATCGGCTGGCAAAACAGAGTCCATCACTCCGCCCATCAGACTGAATGCATTACGGGAGTGGGCCACGAAGTCAGGAGAACGGGTAGATGTGGTGTATCCTGAGGTAAGTTACGAGGAAATACAGAGTCATTAAGTGAACATGAATCAACAGTCCCAGCTCGACAAGACGTGGCTTAGCAACGTGAGACACGCCAGCCCCTGTTAAGAGCCTAGTATTCAATTCTCTGCAACGATGCGCACCTTCTCAGTGCTTGCTATAAGGCTGCTGCAAAAACGGCAGCCTGCTTTGCCATGCTTGACAATCTGAAGAGCAACCCCCTCTTGGAAAGCCATCCATCCTGCATCCACTATTCGAAAGTCTGACTCCTACCACGTCAAGAGAGCAGCGCTCGAATAAGGAACCTCGATGCTCACTGTTCCGTCTGTGCTAACCGGAACTGTCTCTTCCGCCGTGATATTTGACAAACGCACAGGCTTCCCATTGTTCAGTTCATAATTGTACGACCACCCATCCCAGGTGATCCCCGTGATAGCGTCACTACCATTGGCTATCAGCCGCTGCACTGAGACAGTAGTTCCAGCAGCGGCTGAGGGCACTTGAAAAACATAAGACGCGTTGGGTCGTTCGCTGCTGCCCGTCGTTGTCGACCCGGTGTAATTGAATTCCACCAGGTTGATGACAGCAATCCGGGCCAAGGCACCGTTCACGTACGCGGCATATGCGGCCTCGGTGTCCTGCTTCAGCGGAAGGTTGGCGATCTGGACATCATCCTGCTCGCCGCCCTCGCCGCCGTGGAGCATAGCCGCCACCATGACGTTGCCGTAGTAGGGCGCCTTGGTGCCAATGGTGGTTCTGTTGGTGTCGACCGGCTGCCAGGAGGCGTAGCGAAAGTCGCGTCCCTGGTGCATGTGGGTTCGTCGGATGTTCTGCGACGCGCAGTAAAGGTTAAAGTCGACGCCCCAGAGCGCCGCGCCGAACGAATTAGAGAGCCCCGACGCGCCTTCGTTGTACAATGAATTGGTCTCCCCCAGGATATACGGGATATCCGTGGTCAGGTTCTTTTGGAACAGGATGGTCGAGACATTGACATGCTGCGCGACGCTCTGAACCGTCATCGTATGGTTCATTAGTGTCTTCTGCAGTGTAACGCCCGGTTGCGTGGCGCCGCCAATGTAACTATGCCAGACTTTCTGTCAGTACACGGGCAGGGCCACCCACACACTTTGAGCGAACAGCAAAATCAAACCAAAAGAGAGAGAGAGATAGACGCACTTATGCTCCGAATTCAGCGCGATATTCCCCTTCCTGTCAAGCCCATTCTCCCACGTCACCACGGGGTTCAAACAATTGGAGACCCCCGCAAACGACGGCGCGATATACTTGGCGTCAGCGAATTCCTCCCCGCCGGCGCACGACGCCCGCATCTTCTGCTGGATGGCCGTCGTCTTATTCACCCACTCATTCACGTAGTCCCGCTCCGTCCAGGTGGGAGGCCGCACCGCCCCCTGCGCCGAGGTCTTGTAGAGATCGGGCTCGTTGCCCAGCTCCCAGTAGGCCAGCTTGCCGTTGGCCAGCGCCGCGCACACCAGCGGCACCGTCTCCAGCAGCTGCGCGAACTGCGCCGAGGTGTTCCGGCCCAGGTTGAAGCCGTGAATGAACCGGGCCCCCGGCCAGGTCGAGTAGGACTCGAAGTACGAGGGCCCGATCGTCAGGATCAGGGGGTAGTCCGTGCTGATGCTGGGGACGTAGGTGCCGTTCGTCGCGGTGGGGAGGGTCGGGTCGTAGAGGGCGAAGTCTCTTTGCTGGCGTGTTAACACGAAATACTCAAACAAATGCAGAGGGCAAAGACTTACTGCGTAATGCCCCCCACCCGAATAAAAGGCTTGACCCCCTCCAACTCGGCCAGATTATCCAACAAGTTATTCGAGAAGGTGTTCGGATGAGATCGATTGCCTTAAATCATCTGGTCTTAGCCTTGAATTCTTCGTTGCATGCACCGCCGAAACCATCCCCCACCTAGAAACATAAAAAAGCAGGGCATATCCCATCCTTCCTTCCCCATCATACTACCCCAAACCCCAAGAGAATAGGGCAAGAGGAGGAAAAAGCATACCCGCATAATCCGGAAAGAAGACAAACTCAATCGAGAACGACACAAACGGATGCAAGACGGGCAAGCCAGCGGATTCGGGGACGGATTGGCTCACGACGACGACAGAAGAAGAAGAAGAAGAAGAAGAGGACTTGTTAGGTGATGTGACGGCTGGAGCTGCGGTGACGGTGGTGCTCAGCGCCGCTAGGGCTGCGGTGAGTAGCTGATGACCCTGGTGGTGGAGGATCATTGTTGCTGGTTTTGATTTCGTGTACTCTTAGGGTATATCAAGAGGGATCTGGGGTATAGGTCGTTCATGTAAAGACGGAACTGCCAGTGTAGTGGTCCCTGACATGTACATGTACTGTACTTCGGACTTGGGTGGGACATTTGCATCCCATATCCCGGGGGTTATATATACCATTGCATCCTGTGCAGCCCAGCGGCTATGGAACGGGCAAGAGGAGGAGGCCATTGACTCGCCTGCAATTAATGTAAGTGCGATGTAACTTCATAAGGATCATTAGGGGTTTATTGGCGGAGTTGAGGCCGGAATTCTTCCGGGTGTCAGGGATTAGAGAGAGCTGGAGATGAAAGGGTCTGCGGGGATGGCGGGGGTGGGAGGGACGATCTTTTGGGGTTGGGGGTTCACTTGCGAAAGGCTAGAGCTCTGCTGTCGAAACTGGCTGGTGTTGTAAGATCCGGACTTCTTTCCGGGATCGGAGTAAGGTCGAAAAGTGTGAAAATCAAAAAAGCAGAAAGAAAATGCCCATTAATCCGTTGCATGATAGCTAAAACCATTTTGCTCATTGAAGAAAAAAACAACAAGACCAGACCAGAGAATGATATATTCTACGCATCACACCAGAGTCAAGTAGCCCAGTCCACTCCACCCATTCTTTCCGAATCATCGTTTAGTTGTATTTACGGAGCTGCACGGACGGAATCAATTAGTATCTCATTCAGTGAGGAGTCCGCCGGGAAAAGAAGGGTTCTTACATCAAGAGTCAAAGATTTACTGCTGTTTTCCACCTGATCTCGGTAGATTCCAACCAGGGCTTCACTGTTTTGGAACAGTCCGTTCTTCAGACTGATGACGATAAACTGCATGCCCGGAGCAGCGTGGTCGTGGATGTAGTTGGCAATGCGAGCAACGTTGGTGTTGTCGAGGGCGGCATCGACTTCGTCCAGCACGAAGAAGGGAGACGGTTGGTAGGAGTGGATCGCAAATAACAGAGCCAAAGCGGCCATGGTCTTCTCTCCACCGGACAGATGTTCCATGTCCCGGAAACGCTTCAGCGGAGGCATGGCGTGGTACTTGATACCGTCGAGGTAGGGCTCGTCCGAGTCTTCGATGTCCAGGTAACTGCCACTCTGTTAGCATCGGGTCAAATAGAAGGAGCTCCAATCGGGCTTACGCTTGGCCGCCCAGTGGGTAGTTTGCGCTCTTCGTCAATTCGCGGTAAATCGGACCAATTTGCTCGGAGATGTGAGAGAAGGCCTTGTTGAAGAGGTCTGACCGCTGGCGCATCACGTCTTCAAACTCGTCCTTCGCCTTCCGAGCACGCTTCCGGGCATCTTCAAAGTCCTTCTCCGTGGCTCGAAGCTTGTTCTCCACGCTCTCTAACCGCTCCATGGCGCGTGTATTAGGTGCCATCTTGTCCAGCTCGCTGTTGAGAGACCGGACTTTCTCGAGCAGTTCTTCTTCGAGCTTCTCGTCATCCTCCTATCAACAAATTAGTGGGAAGTCTTGTAGACCTGATGCTGAGTAACCTACCTCTTTGAGGGTGTCTCCAAGAGAGTCGAAGTCAACCTCGATGCCGTAGTCCTGAACGGTAAAGGCGTCTCCAACCCCGTTCGCATCCTCATCCACGTCCATGGCGTCTGGATCCGCTGCTTGCATCAAATCATCAATGGGAAGCTGATCCAGGGGATTGGAGTCTTCTGTCAACGGGATGTCGATATCTTCCAGCTTACAACGCCGGAGAAGAGCGTATCGACTGGACGAATTGCGTTGTATCTCTGCCTCAAGGGCATTGACGTTCTTCAAAGTGCCCTCAACTTCTCTGGTGCGCTTCTGGAGCTCCCTACGGTGATGTGTCAGGTTCTCCGCTGATTGAGTATATGCCTCCTTCTGCTCCTCAAGCCGTTCTCGAAGAACGTCAAGTTCAGCATTGTACTCATCCATTTGGTTTTTGATGCGCTCCTGTTCGGCCTGAAGCTCCTGGATTAACTCCTCGTCACGTTGATGCTGTGCCTGAAGGCTAGCAACGCGGTCGATCGTAGCCTGCAGTCGCTGCCGCTCAAAGCTTAGCTGGTTCTCAATCCTGCTTTTCTGTGTCGTGAACTCGAGCTTCTTTTGAGCTGCCTCCTCCTGTAATGATCCCTGCTGAACTTCGTACTCGCGGATGTTGGCATAGCCCAAACGTTTGCAGAACTTTTTGTACACTTCATCCTCTACGCTGCTGACCTTCTGTTGAGATGCTGCAATAGTCTCGTCGAGTTCTTGTAGTGAATCCTCGCGCTCAGACAGCTTCGGTCGCATTTCTTCGAGCTGACTTCTGACGAATTCTAGTTCGCTGTGTTTGCTCTCGAGGTTTCTCTCGAGTGCTTTGAGCTCGTCCCGAGCGTAGGCAAGACGTTGCTCCAGGCCAACCAAGTCACCTTGTAGCGTCTCCTCTTCGGTGCCGCGGCGATGGCCCTTGGGTAGGTTGGCAAGATCAGCCAACAGCTTGTCTTTGAGCTTGTACAGATTCTCCACCTCAGAGTCCTCCCAGCGCTTGGAGTGCTGCTGAGGCCCTTTACCACCGGTCATCAAACCGCCCTTGTGAATTACAGTGCCATCGAGCGTGACGGCCTTGGCATCCACGTTCCTCTCATAGCAAAGATATTTGGCGGTCGCCAAATCATCGCACACGATCGCATTCCCGCATGCGTAGCTGATAGCTCTGGCAACCGAGTCATCATAGTCGACGGTCTCGATAGCTGGACGCATTCCGCGGTGGAGGCCCTTGAGGTTCGAGTTAAAGGCCTTGACCTGGATTGTCTCGAGTGGGATAAAGGTGGCCTGGCCGGCTCTTTGGTCGCGGAGGTGCTGAATGCACTCCTTCGCTGTCTTCTCATTGTCAACAACAATCGCGTCAAAGTGCCGACCCAGGACAGTGCTAACTGCCTCGGAGTACTTCTTCTGCTTGGGCTTGCAAAGGTCACTGACGCGGCCCTTGACTCCCGGGAAAATGCGCTTGAGGGTCGAAATCAGTTCCTTGGCTCTGATCTCTCTCTCAGACTGCTTCCTCCCATCATCCGCGTCAAGCAGTTTCTTCAGGACGACCTGCAACTTTTCTTCCAATTCCGTTCGCATCCGAGATACACGCAGGCGTTCAGAAGTCACAGCATTGAGTTCCTTCTTCTTGCGGTCAATCTCCTTGGAAGTTGTCTTGACTGTATCGTTGAGGGCAGTTTTGCGTTGGGCCAAGGTCTGCGTCTCAGATTCCAAGGTCTTGAATTGCCAATCGGCTCCTTCGAATTTGCTCTTGAGGCTGTTCAGGGCTTCGGCTTCGGTCTTCCGCTGACGGCGCAGGTTGTCGAGGTTCAGTTGCTCAGCAGACGATCTCTTACTGACCTCTTCCTTGAGCTTTTCGTACTCGTGCAAGTCAGCCTCACTCAGCTGGCCGCCCTGCTTGCTCATCGTCTTCTGCCATTCTGCCTCCCACTGTGCCCGCGCCTTCTCGACAACCTTGAGATCCTTCTCCAGCTGTTTCACATTCGCCGATTGAGTGTCTTTTTCGCGCGTAATTTCTGCGATACGAGAAGCAAAGCGTTCGACCTTCTTCCTGGTGATATCGACCTTCTCATCAACGGGGACGAGGGCGTTGGCCGCCCCTTCAATGTCCTTCTCTTTCTTGACAATGTTCCTCTCCGCCTTGGCGACATCCCGACCGACCATGGCGTGGCTCTTCTTCGCGTCCTCGACGTTCTTCTCGTACTTCTCAACACCGCGGCGGAACTCCTTCAGCTCATCCTGGTACTTCAAGATATCCGCACTGGATGCGTCGATCAGGCGCTGGAAATGGAAGAGCTTCCACAGAATATGCGTGATGATCGCTTGATCGCGTTCCTCGGCCTTTCTGGCGTAGTTCTCTGCTTCCCGCTTCTGTTCCTGGTACTGTTTGATCTCCGAGTTGATCCCGCGGCGGCGGTTCAGCTGCACGGTCTGTGATTCCGCAGCCTCCTCAGCCTCGGCTTTCAAACGTTCATACTCAGCCTTGTACTCCAAGCTGCCCGAGATCTGCTCGATCAACCGCGTCAGGTCCTTGGGGGACTGCGATGCGATCGCCTCGACGTCACCCTGGAAGACGAGGAAGTTGCGCGCTTTGATCAGGATGTTCTCAGCCTCGAGCGCCTCGTTGTACTGCTGCGCGGTGACCGCGCGGTTATTGATGCGGTACTCGCTGACACCCCCGCTGGTGATCGATCGCCGCCATTGCTGTTCCTCGCCCGCATCGTCCTCGTACACCGCCATGACCCATGCGGTCCGGGGGTCATTCGATCCGGTTGGGTCCTGGGACTGTTCGCCGTCGATCTCGTCTTCGGGCTGTTCCTCCCCGTCCGCAGCTCCGTCGATGGCATTGCCGTTCGCATCCACCTTGGATGTCCGCAGGACACGACCGCGGTAGACTAGGTCGCGGAGGTTCGTAGATCGCAGATGGGATGATTTGATACCGAGAACGAACGAAATCGCATCCATCCTGAGTTTGATTGTCAGCATAAACTTCCCTTCGCGATGCGTGTTCCGCGGAGGTGTTCATTCCGAGGTGGGTGGGAAAACGCACGAGTTCGATTTGCCGGACCCGTTGGGCCCGATGATGGATGTGAAGTACGCATCGCCGAAGAGGAGGGTGTGGTGACCCTTGTAAGATTTGAAGTCTGATGTGGAGGTCAGTGGGTGGTATGGGGTGTCAATCAGATGAGGTTCTGCATACTAAAAAGCTCGAGTCGGATGAGCTTCCCCATTTTGCGACAGAGGGGTCGCGCGTTGCTGCGACCGCGCGAGAAGACGGATTCAGAAATGCAGATATCGGATGCAGAAGGAATGGAGGAGCTGCGCCCACCACGGGATGGGGAGAAGGCTGGATTAGCCCGGGCTGCACGGAGCAAGTGTGGAGGGGCTCGCGCAGCATTCACTACTTTGGTTATCTCGAAGTCGCGTCACGGACGGTTGATTGATTGGGGGGGGGGGGAAGACGCGCTGCGGAGAGGGTCACGTGGTTGCCATATTTACTTCCACCCAAGTCGCTTTTATCGACTAGTTACTACGCCTATCCTCTACTTACCACGCTTATCTCTTTTTTGGAGGAAGATTTTGCTTAATGCTAGTTTTGAATGCTAGTTTCTACAATATGTACATGGTAGTAGGAGGCAGCGGTGGGGTTAAGTAAGAAATGCGCAGCCCCAAAACATGAGCCCAGCGTATAGCAGTGACAAAGTAAGGAACAACGGTTAAGTATTTGAGACATCAAGAGGAAAATATCGTACAGGTCGAGAACTCACTTCTAGCGTCTCACAGTCACCGGGTTGCCGACGGACAAGAAGTCCTGCGAGACGTACCCAGCCGCATCCATGCGGAATTCACCCTTTTGACCATCCACTTCTATGAGGATAAAATCCTCGCCGGTGAACAGCTGACGAATCGCCCGAAATGTCTTGTAGAACATCATACTCATCTTCTTCAACGGTTGTCTGAAGAAGCTCACTTGGGCGCTCTGCTGGATCGTGCTTCTCTTACTAGCAGCATCAGGGGAAATCACCAAACGACGGGCGAAGGCAACCTGGCGAGGCAGAGCGTCGAATTCATACGGTTTGCGAAATGGGATGAAGCTGCGAACCGTGAACCGAATGTAGGCCTCCCCATTCTTGTTGACAGCTTTGACGGTCCTGATCAACTTGTTCGTTTTGGCCATGAAGACGGTGCCCATCACACTCATCATGACACAAATACTTCCAAATGTTACCTTCTGCCACATGGGGAGAGGTGCGATCGGGTCGCGGAAGGTGATATTGCTGTTATACACCGAGTACGCGAAGCAAAAAGCCGTGATACCGTAGGCGCCTAGTACGTAGCTGCGGTGCGAGGGCGCTTGGAACAGCATCAATTCTCCCTTAGGTTCTTTTGCGACTTTAGCAGCTAATCGGCCTGAGCCCGCAGGCCGTCTGCCCGCGAATCTCAATGTATCTTCGGCCGGCTCCTGGACCTTAGGCTGTGGTGCGACGGGCTTCTTAGCCTTAACGGCGGCCTTTGCTCGCGGAGCACTGTACGAGAAAAATCGCCATACTGGACTTGAGGTCTGGAAATTCGAAGAGAAGGTACTCCGAGGACATTGCTGGGCGAATGCCCGGAATGCAGAAGGTCGTGTAGCAAACATGATGGGTATAGTGTCGCGTTGGGAGCCTGGAATCGAGAGCGAAATAACAATTAGCATGCAGATCTAACTCCGGAGAGTCGAGAGAAATGCGATTGAGCTTACCTTCGACCAGCCACAGCAAGTCAGCGATTGAGCTGGTGAATGCGCAACTCCGTTTAAGCCCGTTGTTATCCGCGGCAGAAAAATGTTCCCGTCCGGGCCATCGGTGAGACTCCCAACAACCTCAACATCCCCGGACATTCACTTCTCCTTGTCGCAGCGCCATTGCCCCCGGCCCGAATGCCTTGCAGCTTCTAATTACAGATCGCGACCATCTTGACGACCTCGCCGAGCTCCTTGAACTCTATCATCATCGTGGTGGTGGGTTCCTAAGTCCGATCCTTGGTTTCCCGGGTTTCCCAGCTGCAGTGCCTCGCGACTCTCTCGAAGCACCACTTTCTTATCTCCACCACTTGAGAATTGATTCGATTCCAGACCTACCACAACAGCAACAACAGAGATGGCCTCCAGCTTCCCTTTGCGCCGACTTCCGGCCGCTCTTGCCCGTCACCAACCCCGGGTTATCAGCACTTCGAAGCGTGAGTTTTCCGCCGACTCCGAAGGGGGGAGAGAAAGAATATCAGTATCGCCCTCTTTTCCACCAGGCACAACCAGCCTTCATTTCAGACCTCGTATCCAAGCACAAGCACAACCTCCACCAGCCTTCGCCTCCCTCCGCTGCCCATACACACACACACACACATGCACGTCGCTAACAAACCCATCCATCCACACTACAGGCCTAAACTCCACCGCCGCCGTGCAGTACCAGAACCCCGCCTACCCGCTCTACCCATCGGTCAGCAGCCTGCTCCACGAGAAGGGGATCCCGGAATCGGAGATCTCCAAGATCCCCGCCACGGGCCCCAAGGGCCGACTCCTGAAGGGCGACGTCCTCGCCTACCTGGGCAAGATCCCCGCCGAGTACCCGGCGACCCAAGCGGCGCGCTTCGCCAAGCTGGGCCAGCTGGACCTGAGCAACATCAAGATTGTCGCGGCTGAAGCTCCCAAGCCCGCCGAAGCTGAACCCACTCCCGTCGTTGAGAAAGCCCCCGTCTTCCGTCCACCTCCCACCACCCGCGTCGCCGTCCCCATCTCCCTGGCCGCCGTGCTGCACGCCCAGAAGCGCCTGCAGGACAAGCTGCACATCACCGTGCCGTTGTCAACCTTCCTGGAGCGCGCCACCGACCTCGCCAACGAGGACCTTCCCCGCTCCGTGCGCGAGCAGCCCACGGCCAACGAGCTCTTCGACGAGCTCGTCCTGGGCGCCGCCCCCGCCCGCACCTCCCGCGGCGAGTACTTCCCCGAGTTCAACGCCGAGGAGGCGGCAGCAGCCGACGCCGTCGTCACCCCCAAAACCAAGTCCGTCACGGAGGATATCATCGACATTCTGGCCGGCAGTGGCAAGGCCGCCGCCAAGAAGGTGGTTTCCTCGGTTTCCTCGGTCACCGGCGCAGCGCCGGCCGCGGGCGCGGCCAACGTCTTCAGCTTGACGGTCCCCGTGGGCGATGAGAAGAGAGCTCAGGTCTTCTTGGACCGCGTCAAGTCGCTGTTGACGGTTGAGCCGGGCCGGCTTGTTCTATAGATTTTTTCTTCTTTTCACATTGCGCTATTTCTTTGTCTCTCCCCGTGCATGTCTTGTTTTGGAATGACGTTTTATTAACTTTCCTACCCCATTTTGTAAGTACTGATAGTCCTATCGGGGAGGCCTTCTTCTTTCTTCGTCTACTTTCCCACAGCTAATGCTCGCCAAGTATAGCATACACACCCACCCTTACACACATACAACATTTACAACTCTCACAGGTAATGGGATAAGACCAAAGTGCATTTTGATGTGCTGGTAGTGAGCTGGAATTACCAAATATAGAAATCAAAAATATCCCTTCAAGATGCCAATCCTGACTGAACTTATGCGCTGAGTCGCCCGGAAATCACATCTAAGAAAAAGCTCATGGCGGTTGTATTGTCTTACGTAACATCTTCCCCGTGAGATAGCTGCTATTCCTAGCTCATCATGCGTGGTATAAACAAATGTTTTGCTGGTCTTGCGGCTTAATCGCCATCTCTTCATCGGTTGCAGATAATGGGATAAAAGTAGTGAGAGGGAACAGAGAGGTTCAAAGTATATCATGACATTAGGATGGAGATGAGACAGCAATCCCAAGGTTGAGAAAGTAGGGGGGAAGGGCAACGCCTCGGTCTTGGTTTCACCTGAGAAACACCATGAGCGCCGCTGCTGAGAGAATTCATATCTTTGGGTCAAACTGGAACTGCGCTTGCTGGAACTCCAAGGCCCAAGGAGGGCCGCGAGAAAGGAAAATCAAGGGAATAAAGAATAAAGGGGAAGCCGTGGTAGTAGAAAGGAAAAGAAAAAAGACATGGGCCAAAGTACATGTGGTGAGAATCAGATGAGGTCCAGTCAAGCGCGCGATGTGCATGCAGAAGAGGAAAACTTGCGATCGCCCATGTAAATGCCGTGAAAATCCACAAGATGCGAGAAATGCCAATAGGAAAACCGTGAGAAAACGACCATTCTCCAGACCGTCCAAGGACATGCCCAGCATCGAATAAACGCCAATGCCCTGGAACGCCGAATCTAATGCATATCGGAAACTGCTAATAAATGGTCAAGCGTGACATAGCACAAAGGTTCAAGGGCGAATGATAGCCGAGACTGTCACCGAATAGTACCCCATTCAGCCAGCTTACTGCCTTCACGACCGTGCTCTCTTCCTGTTCTTTTGTTGAAGATTTTCCAGAAACGTAAAGTCTCGTCGCCAGCACCAGTGACGACTGTTTGGCCATCCGGACTCATAGCCAGGTACAGTACACGGAAAGTATGTCCAGTCAAAGATACGATTTGCTCCATGCGGGGGTATTTCCAGATCACGATCTGGTTTTGACTATATCCGTGGGTGCTGATAATCTCATCCGAGTTTTTCGACCACGCCAAGTTACAAACCTGGCTTCCTGTGTCAACCTCTTTGATTAAGGATCCTGTTGACGTGTTCCAGAACTTGATGGTTCGGTCCGCCGTTCCACCACCCGAGGCTAGGAGATGGTGTTGATGAGGCGACCAAGCAATTGCTTTGACCGCGGCCGTGTGGTCGGAGAAGCGATAGAGAGGAGTTTCGTTCAATTTGTCCCATACCAACAATTTGTTGTCGTTACCGCCAGAAGCTAATTGGCCATCCTCCGTGTTCCACCTGAGACCACACACCTCTTGCTTGTGACCGGACAAACGGCGCAAGAATTGATCTGGTGAACGAACATCTCGGTGGAAAATCAGGCGATCTCGTGACCCTGAGGTCAGAATGTGGTCGTTCCACGCTAGGGCTCCGACTCGATTAGTGTGTCCGATCATCGTTCTTAGACGACGACATCGCTCTGCATCCCAGATTTGTACAAGTCCTTTGCCCGTACCAATTGAAAGGTGAGTACCCTAAATTAAACAAAAATTCGAGTCAGTATCGAAGATTTCCCTTGTAGGACATCTGTCACTTACCCGTTGAATCCAGCTCACACTCGTAACAGTATCATCTTTCAGTTCACACAGTTTCGTAACCCTTCCAGTCTGCGAATTCCACATATAGACCGAATTACCTAGACCAACACCAAGAACATTACTGCTTCCCCAATCTACCAGATTTAGATAAAAGTCATCTTGTAAATCGGGTGCGTCAAGTACTTTATACGGCACTTTATTAACGTAGCGAGGCTGTTTGCGGGGTTTTTCCAATATCCGTTGGCTGTCATATCGGATCGGGGAAAGGCTGTAGAGCTCTGACCGAACGTTCAGGTTCGGACCATGTTGGCTTCGAGGGGTCTTAGATGGCGTCGGATGACCAGATCCAGCGCGTGAGGAGGCGTAGTTGAAAAGATTTTTATGGGGAGTGGACGGCGTTATACTGGCTGGGGGGAGGTTCGATACGACATGTGACGGAGGTGTATGAGAGCGAGTCTTGTCGTTGATTCCGTTCGCAAACCCCAGCAGCGGATCCGGCGATAATGAGTCTAGGTCCGCCTGAGGAACGGTGTTTCCGAAAAGCTCACTCCGCAAGACCCGTGAGTACATTCTGTTTGCTTCTTCGGCTGAGTGGTCATTAGCCAAGGGGATCAGCGCCACACTTGTGTGCAGACTCACTCTTTTGGAAATGAAGCTCCGAATGAGGAGCGCGTTTCTTAGATTTGGAGGGAGTCGAGGGACAGCCGTCTTCATGAAGGAGGCTGTAGGTTGCTTGCAGGTCTTGCCCCTCACGGTTGGGTATGAATCTATAAGGCGGCGTAGGCACGTTAGCAAGGAGCTCAAGGGATTGCTTCACAATATGATCGAAATGACCGAGCTGATGTAGGAAGGTGCCAGAAGTGTAGTGCTACTGACCTGTCGCCGTATACTCGTTGCCTCTTCCGACTGGGGCTTGTGCCGGGTGTTCTCTCGCGAGGGTTTCCAGCGTCCTCGTAGTCCCTTAAAGCCTTCGCGAGCGCATCGGGATCGATCGCTTCTGAGGTGTTTCGGCTCTTTTGTTGTCTCCCTTGCGATTCGGGGTAGAAGAGGGTCTTCTTTGCTGGCATACTAGGGGGTGTTCTTGAGCCAGGAGGGGATGCGATAGACAATGCATTGGCAGCACGTTCCGGCGACTTCCCACTTCTTGCTGCGCTGCGGGTAGCAGGAGGATCCAACTTCCGGGGGTCGCCCATGGTTTCGAGGGAGGGGTGACCAATCCTCACGAAGTACAGTACAAATGGCGGTCGAAAGCGGGATCAAGTCAAGTAGGGTCAATGCGACAGATCCCCACGGTCGATGAGTCGCAAACGCAGCGAGATGCGAAGTAAAGTCAGAGGAGCAGCGATTCTCGTAGGTCTGTTATTTTATTGATTGTTTATTTGGTCGATCAATCGGCGCTTCAAAGGTTCGTGGGGGGGGTGAGGGTGAGAGTTGGGAGTGTTGACGACAACAGGCGAGCCTTGGTGCTCCGCTACGGGTTCAATGAAACCAAATAAACTTGAGAAGTAGGCGGGCAGTGAGGATAACGGCGGCAAGGGAATGAAACAGACAGAGTCTCTCACCAGACCCAAGACTGAATTGATAGAATGGCACAAATTGTGGAGGTCATTTGAGATTGACCCGACCACTTTGGGTTGGTGAGAAAGAAGAGGGAGAAGGGTTGAGACAAGATCAATCCAAGGAAGGGTTGGCTGGCTGGCTGGCTGGCTGGTTGGCAGCGGCGGCGGCGGCGATGGGCTTCCCTCCCTCTCTCCTCTCCCTCTCGCAGTCTGGGTGTCTGTCGCTCGACCGTTCGAAGGGGAACTTTCCAGTGTCCACTGCACCCACCGCACTCAGTCACGCGTCGGGTGCGCTAAACCAGTTCTGGAACAACACAGGGAGGTTGGCCTGACACTGCAGCTGAATTGATTAGATGACGATGGCCCTTTCCTTGGAGAAAACAAAAGAAAAAAAAGAAAGAAAAAAGTCACTAGAGAACTGGTAATTCATGTGAGTGACTACCCTGATGAAAATAATGGTCATTCATATATACAATGTCCTCTTGGGTAGGAGTGGGAGGGAAAGATGGGGAAGCCCCGTCTCCGTCATGTGTTGTTGGTCGCGCGGCTGCAGATGATGATTTAATTATTATTGTTTATCGCCTGCAGGTTGGTTACCACCGACTACTATCGACTTCCGTTATCCTTCCTCTCCCCCACCATACCAGGATTATCGTACAAGTTGTAAGCATGGAGAGCAACATCCTACTCCCAGTCAGTCAGTCAACAAGTCAATGAATCAAAATCGATAGATTTATCGCTTCCTTGTTGGAAGAGAAGACGACCTGCTTCGACGTCATCGTCTTTGGTTGTTCATTGACGCGAAGCGCCGACCTGGTGATTGGATCAGGGCGACTGTTATCGAGCGTGCCAGGGCCACGAGCACCAGCAGCGCGACCGCCTCTCATTCCACGCGCCCTGCGAAAGAACGCGCCATGGGGGAAAGCTTGGGCCAGTCCCTTCCTCCAACAGGAGACTTTTCGACCACAGAATCCCGATTATTTCAACCTGCAGTTGATCCCAGTCGCAGCATTAGTCTCTAACTGGACTTGCTCTTCCGTGTCACATCGCCGCTTTAGTGGCGTTCAATTCCCCGTTTCGATGATGCAGTCGATCTAAGATAACTAGTAGATAGTCTACTACTAAGGTAGTGCCTGGACCAAGAATCCGAGCCAACCCACTTCATCCGGTAGATCAGGGCAGATCCCAGCGAGTCAGCGAATGCTCGGGACTCCCTTCGAGTCACCTAACTTCTCGTGTCTCAGATCAGTCAATAGATATGATCTTTGTCTCGAATGTTTCAATGGCTTCTTATTCTTTGACTTTTTTTTTCGACCAGACACTAGAAGCGACCTGATGCTAAATATTTTAAAGAGTATAAAGGATAACGATCCAGTCCAAATTAGGCGAACCACATTGATTTGGCATGCTGCCATGGCTGCCCATAACACTTCTTCGCTTGTCTTCTCATCGCATACTATCGAGTTTACAGTTTAAAACTGCAATGGAAGTTTGTTGTATTATTTAATTTGTCCCACTATGGAAATCTTCATCTGAAGCTCTCATGAGCCTTGCGTCTGCCAATTCTGATCGGTCATAGAGCTGCTTCGCGGGTAATTCATGTACGCTAGATCAGCATTCAAGCTTTGCGCATGCAATTGATGCGATGCTCAACGAGGACCGACCAGCTGCTTCCACAGATGCATTCTGCCGCCAGCCTGTTCCTTCCCTTCCCGAATTAAAGCGCACTCCCGTGGATAAGGATTTCTCTCCAGCATACGGGCGCATTGATACGATGCCTCAACATCACCTTGTTGAAGTCAAGATCCGACAGCGATGAGTGCCAACGAGGCATTAATCAAAGTAGCGATAATATCAGGGGCACTAGCGACCATCACCGCGTTAGGCATAGGGCTCTATTTTGTTGCTGCGGCTTTCAAGACAACTGAGTATGTGCTGTGCAGTCCTGCAAAGCTACCGTGCCCCATACTAAGAGCTTCATCATAGTCCCCAAGTTGGTCTGCTCCCCATCCGCCGATAACAAATGATAAAGTGGGCGGGCGGTCAGCGCGTATCACGTGGAGACGCGTTCCGACACGCTTTCAGGGCTCTCGCCGCCTTGTTCCCCGGGCATCCCAGAGTAGCGTCAGCACCCACAAGTCGAGTAGAATTCACCTCAACCGTCACCGATTGAAGATGGCTGCCAATTTCTTCAGCAACAAAGCCCGGGCTGCAGCAGCAGCTTCGGGTACCTCCAAGCAAAAGCCAACGGATGGAAAGGAAGAACAAGGCCGACAACAACCATGGGTTGAGAAATAGTAGGCGCTTCTCCACCCAATGTGCCCTCAAATGCTTGTCACATTGACCACGAAATAGTCGCCCCAAGACTCTTGATGATGTCGCCGCACAAGATCACACCACCAAGGTTCTCCGACGCACATTGCAAGCTTCTAATGTACGACGACTTCCGAAATCTGCATCGTCGCCTAAGAGCCAGGAAAACTGACGGGCGATCTCTAGCTCCCTCATATGCTTTTCTACGGCCCTCCCGGTACCGGAAAGACTTCCACAATTCTTGCTCTCGCAAAGTCGCTCTTTGGTCCTACTCTCTACCGCTCCCGCATCCTCGAATTGAACGCTTCCGATGAACGTGGTATTGGTATCGTGCGCGACAAAATCAAGAACTTTGCTCGTGCCCAGCTCAGTCACTCAACAGGCATGGGTGCGGAATACCTTGCCAAATACCCGTGTCCTCCATTCAAGATCATCATTCTTGATGAGGCAGACAGTATGACCCAGGACGCGCAGTCCGCTCTTCGTCGCACCATGGAGCAGTACAGTCGAATCACCCGTTTCTGCTTGGTCTGCAACTATGTGACTCGTATCATCGAGCCACTGGCGAGTCGATGCAGCAAGTTCAGATTCAAGGCTTTGGACAATACGGCGGCGGGAGATCGGCTGGTCCAGATCGCCAAGCTGGAAACCTTGAGATTAGAAGAGGGTGTGGTTGACAAGCTGATCAGCTGTAGTGAAGGTGATTTGCGACGTGCGATCACCTATTTGCAAAGTGCGGCCAAGCTGGTCGGGGCCGGTAGGGTCGAGAAGAAGGACGATGATGAAGATACGGAGATGGCAGATGGAAGCTCGGAATTGATTACTGTCAGGACCATCGAGGAGATCGCTGGTGTCGTCCCTGAAAGTGTTTTGGATGATTTGACCCGGGCTCTGCAGCCGATGAAGGTCGGGTCATCTTATGATGCTGTTTCCAAGGTGGTTACGGATATTATTGCAGATGGATGGAGTGCCAGTCAGCTCCTTCTACAGGTAATTCTATATTCTACTTCTGAACGTCGCTTGTGGAGTCTCAATACTAATCTGATGCAGCTGTATCGGCGCATGATCTACAACGATGCTATTCCCGATATTCAGAAGAATAAGATCGTGACGGTCTTCTCGGAGATGGACCGTCGTCTGGTTGACGGGGCTGACGAGCACCTGACTATCCTTGACGTCGCACTCAAACTTTCCGGCATCTTAGGCGGCGCGTAGTCGTCGAAGACGGCAATACCACTACCTAGTATTGTTCTCTAAGCTCTGAGCGACGTCATTCGATTGGCAGGCCTCGCCGATAGAGGTGTCAGGAGGCCAATTGACGCGACTCATCATCATCCGAAAGATACAGAAGTTTACAGAATGCTTCCTCACCAAAGCCACCAGACTCTGTCATCTTCTTTCATGCATCGCGTCCTGTAGCACGGAAGTATACAGTGGAGCCGGTAGTCATGGAAAACATTCGGACGCGCGCCCAAAGTCCAAATCTGCAACTTGGAGCGAAGCCAAGACTGACGACTGTATGAAATATAATGAACAAGTCAAAACATACTTCTCTCTAACTCAATTTCAATGGGGACCCATGTAGGTGTAGGAACGTCATACACGGAGGGCATGCGTGCATGCATCCTTCCTCCATCGCCGGTTCCTCACGTGCGGCCCGCTTCGTGGCTCACCGACGAGCCGGACGAGAGCCGGAATAGAGTGTGCCGCATCACGACTTCTTATGACACAAATAATCTTTAGATTTTCGTTTCCTCCTTGCTCCGGTACATACATTTGAGGCAGCAGCATATCGCGACATTGCAATAGACCCTTAGAGCACTGCATATAGACCGCCGTCCACCCTCATGGCTTCCTCCGAGTACCCCGCATCCACACACACCCCCCGCTATTTGACCGGCGACGCGGCTGGCATCCGTGAGTTCATAGACAAGTTTGATGTGAGTGTCCTCAGTGGGACAGGTTGTGTTGGACTTTACAGAGGCTAATTTATCATCCAGGTGTTTTTGTTTGACTGCGATGGTACGTCCTCGCCACGAGTCCGATATAACATAAGAGCTTCCGCGGTTCTACACCAACAGCACCTACAGCAAAGGCCCGACTGACCCTCGATCTGCAATTTAGGGGTTCTCTGGTCCGGGGATCACCTTTTTCCCGGCACGAACGAGACATTAGAACTGTTGAGAAGCAAAGGTATGATATTTTCAGAGGGGATGCGCTGCTCGCAGGCACAAGCTAATCCCCTTCCCGTGTGCCAGGCAAACAAGTGGTCTTCGTGACGAACAACAGCACCAAGTCGCGCGCCGACTACGTGAAGAAGCTCGAGGGACTGGGCATTCCCAGCACAACGGTACGTTTTCCCACCTCATCCCCAGACAGCCATATTCTCCTCCACCCCCAAACCCTCTACATCCCAAACCCCACCACTAACCCACCACCCCCCTCACGAAACAGGAAGAAATCTTCTCCTCCTCCTACAGCGCCTCAATCTACATCTCACGCATCCTCTCCCTCCCGCCCAACAAACGCAAAGTCTTTGTCATCGGCGAAACCGGCATCGAGCAAGAACTCCGCGCCGAGAACGTCCCCTTCCTCGGCGGCACCGACCCGACCTACCGCCGCGAGATCACGCCGGAGGATTACAAGAAAGTCGCCGCCGGCGACCCCAGCCTCCTCGACCCGGAGGTTGGGGTGGTGCTGGTCGGCCTCGACTTCCATGTGAACTACCTCAAGCTGGCGCTGGCGTTCCACTACATCCGGCGCGGGGCCGTATTCCTGGCTACGAATATCGATTCGACGCTGCCGAATGCGGGGACGTTGTTCCCCGGCGCGGGGTCGATGAGTGCGCCGTTGATTATGATGTTGGGGGGCCAGGAGCCCGTGTCGTTGGGGAAGCCGAATCAGGCGATGATGGATGCGATCGAGGGGAAGTTCCAGTTTGACCGGAAGAGGGCGTGTATGGTGGGGGATCGCGCGAATACGGATATTCGGTTTGGGGTTGAGGGGAAGTTGGGGGGGACGTTGGGGGTTTTGACGGGGGTGAGTAGTAAGGAGGATTTTTTGCGGGGGGAGGTCAGGCCGGCGGCTTATTTGGATCGGTTGGCGGATTTGCTCGGGTGTGAGTGATTCAATTCCAAGGTTTCTTCTTGGGTGGGATGGGAATGGGGATATTTGGAATTGAGAGAGTCTAAGGCTTTGGGGGGATGGAACCTATTGAACCCGGGGTAGTTACTATTGTGGACAACCGGGAGGGGGGGTTGTGATAGGGTTTGGCTCCTCTCTTCCCGTCTTGTGTACAGGTTTAGGTTGCATAGAATACAGGGGATGTTCCCCCACCAGCCTTCGTGAATCTCCGCTACATACATATGGTGTTGCAGTGTGCGTAGTGTTGCGGCGGATGTAAGCATGATTTATCAGGATTCGGGCTCAAGGTCCCGGTGCGTATCAAGATGCGGATCATCTCTCAACAACCCCGCCAGCTTCCACAAGCCCAGCATCGCATTGACCGTGGGCTTGTCGTCCGGTCTAAAGAACACCGCCGCCTGGCCCTGGAATTTACCACACGCGAGAAGATCCTCCTCCGCCAGTAGCCGCGTCATATCGAACACGGGCACCTTGGAACTCGTCTGTGGCAGATGAAAGAAGCTCGACAGGGGCAGCTGAGGCGAGTCGGTGCGCCGCAGCACCAGCACCGCACCAGTCTCCATCCGCGCGATGGGCTCCATCTTCGCCAGCGCATCGACCAGCGCCTCCTCGGCGACGAGCTCGGCCCCTTCCCCCTCCTCCAGCGGCAGCACCGAGGTCCAGACCTGCCGCTTCGGCGAGTCGTTCGACTGTGTCGCGGCCTTCCGCAGCCGCTGGCCCACCTCGCGCCGCATCATCCGCGTCACGAACTGCGGCATGTCCTGGCGCCAGACGCACGACGCCATCATCGATTCCGTCATCGGCCCCAGCGGCGGCCGCCAGCGAATCGGGAACGTGAGGGCGATGGCCGGGATTCTCCTCTTGGACTTTCGCGAAGTCTCCGTGACCGTGTTCAGGAGCGTGAGTCGGTTGACCATCCGGAACCGCAGGTGACGGATCGCTTGGGAGGTCTGCTGCGTCTTCTTCGGTTGATCCGGTGAGGTAGAAGTTGAAGATGATGACGACGACGGCGATGGATCGGGTTCGGGCACAGTCACCGGTGGTAAGATCTCGGATGGATGGATGAATAGACTCTTGCCCTCGGGGTGTTCCTCGAGACCCCAGCCGGTCATGAACTCGGTCGGCATGCGGAGCCCCGTCAGCGAGCATTGGCGGATCGGAGTGGCCAGCGCCACGGCCCAGGGGTTCGTGGAGATATCATCTTTGGGGTTCGATGGTTTGCCGCGGGCTTTCTTCTTGTGCAGGCGCTCGTAGCCGGGTTTTGGGTCGGTGAGTAACGGTGATTTGGGGAGGAGGGAGGACGGCGGGGGGGACTTTTTGGCTCGAGGTTTACGGGGCGGTTTGGCAGGTGTTTCTTTAGGAGCGGTATCTGCTGATTTTGATTGCGGAGGTTGGGGTTCAGGCTCGTCGGTCGAGGTGGATAAAGTGCGTATGCGGTGGTTGTTGCGCTGAGAGGGAATTGGGCCATGAATGGTGGTGGTGCTATTGTTGAATAATTGACGAAATTGCCTTAAGCGCCATGACGCATAGGATATTCGACCGTAGAGACACTCCATTGTCTCCTTTGGTGGAGATGGTGGATGGCGCGGCGAGCAGCTGGAACGGAGCGGTTGTCGGTGGAGAAAGCAAGAGGAGTAGAAAAACCCGCGGAGGTTTGGACGTTGGCCGACGCCCGGCGCGCAAAGGCGGAGTCCTGCTGCTGCTGCTGCGACAGTCTTACACCACTCCTCCGACCATCACCCCTCCGACCATCGCCTCCTCCTTGCCATTACCTCCCTACCCGCTCGGAATTCGCAAGCGATAGACTCACAATGAATCCATCTCGTCCCCTGCAGCGAGCGAGTCGCATATTGAGCCGCCCGTCGGCCATCCCGGCCCTGTCGCGGAGCTTCACCAGCTCCATCCCGTCGCTATCATCACTATCAGCTTCATCGACGGCCCGACCTGCGCGAGGATGGACGCCCACGCCATTTGTCACGGAGACGGTGGTAAGTTTGAGATCCCCATCGATCTGTCAACCAAAAAAAAACAGCTCACTAACAAACAATCAGGGCGGAGGCTGGCACACATGTACGTTATACTTAATCCATCCATCAGCTCACTCAAATTCAAACCCACACCCTCAACTCCATAACCCTCACCACCACCACAAACCAACCATAACTAATTCCCGCCCAACGCAGACGACATCTTCTCGCGCCTCCTAAAAGAGCGCATCATCTGCCTCAATGGCGAAGTCGACGAAACCATGTCCGCCTCCATCGTCGCCCAACTTCTGTTTCTGGAAGCCGATAACCCGCAAAAGCCCATTCACCTATACATCAACTCCCCCGGGGGGTCGGTCACGGCCGGTATGTCTACCTACCCTAATCCCAACCCTTCCACCTGCTACCCCAATGCCTGACCTCCCCAATGCCCACTCCTCACCCCACTACCCACCACACCTACCACCTAATACTAATCATCCGATCAAACAGGCCTAGCAATCTACGACACAATGACCTACATCGCCAGCCCCGTCTCCACGATCTGCGTCGGCCAAGCGGCGTCCATGGGCTCGCTGCTCCTGTGCGGCGGCCACCCGGGCAAACGGTACTGCCTACCGCACTCGTCAATCATGATCCACCAACCGTCCGGGGGGTACTTCGGGCAGGCCAGCGACATCGCGATCCACGCCAAGGAGATCCTGCGCGTGCGCAGCCAGCTCAACAAGATCTACCAGCGGCATCTCACGGGCAAGAAAGTGCTGTCGCTGGATGAGATTGAGAAGTTGATGGAGCGGGATTACTTCATGGGGGCGAAGGAGGCGTTGGAGATGGGGATTGTGGATGAGATTCTGGATCGGAGGCCCGGTGGTGGGCCCAAGGAAAATGGTGGTGGAGGAGAGGCGAAGGGGGATGGGAATGGGAATGGGAATGGGAATGGTGGGGAGGAGTAGGTACTAGGTAATCAGGCCGGGTTAGGGCTGGGTTGGGTTGTTGGGTTGGTTACAGCTGGTTTTCTTCCTTCTGAGTGAAAGGAGAACGGGGAGGGGGGATGAGGTTGATGTTTATACATACCCTGGGTCATGTCTTTTATAACTTTGTGTTTTTCGTGGTTGTACCTTTTATGTGATGTTGACGATCATATACTGATGATGATGAAGAGCTTGGGGATAGAAACTCACTCCACTCAGCTTATCCTGCTTGATTGTGTCAGACGTTAGACAATAACTTTACTCATGATAAGCCACATCATTTAACAAATAGAGTTAGTATATTATCAAATAGAGTTAGTATATTATAACCTATTCTATACAATACAGGAGACCCCCCGCATCTACATCAGCCAAATCAACCATGAAAAGCAGCCAGCCATGACCCCTCTCTTCTAAGCACTGACAATGCCATTGGCATCGGGAGCGGGATTGGGGTTGTTAGCAGTAGCAGTGGCAGTGGCAGGAGTCTGCGCATTCCGCTCCGTCGACCGCCCATTCATTGCATCGCGGAACCTGGCCATGAACGCTGCCGCCTGCTGCGAGTTCGCGAACCGCAACGAATTCCGCCCCGTCGTCGCCGGAGTGTACCGCCACTGCTCGCGGACTACATCCACCAGCCCCACGTCCATGATCACTGCCTGGCCCGAGGCGAACCGATCCAAGGGGTGACTATCCTTCGCCGCGGCCGTGCTGCGTCCCAGGTTCAGGCCCGTCTCGGCCGGGTCGGCCAGCAACTCGGTCCGTTCGTCGATCATAGTGTTATGGTCATGGTCATGATCCTCAGCTCGTTCCTCCCTCGAAGGCTGTCGACTGGCTGGGACCTGAGTCTGGTCATCTGTAGTAGGAACTGTGGCCGCACCCCGGAGAACGCCCCGCTCTTCGGAATCGTGATCCTGATCCTGCCGCCCCATCCCGTTGATGATAGCACTCAGGATATTATTACTTCTTGAGCCTTGCCCGGTCGCCGTATTGATCAGTTGCTGTTGCTGCTGCGCCTCCACAGTCTTAACCCTCTCCACCACCAGCCCCAACATCACCAAATCCAGGAGTAGAACCAACACATCCATCGACAGCAGCCGGGCCAGCGGGACGGGCGCCTTCTGGCCGATGAAGTCGATGAATAGGCCCCCGTGGATATACCCGCGGGTCTCCTCGCCGGCTTCCGGCGCAGCGAAGAGCGTATGGCAGAGCATGCAGAACAGATTACTCAGAAAGATGGCGCCGACGAAGGGCTGGTTCCGGGTCGGGTCGAAGGGCGGGGCTTTCGGGGTGAAGAAGATGAGCTGCACGATGGCGCGGACGGCGAAGAGGATGATGGAGCAACTGCCACGCAGAAAAAAGATTATATCTTGTTAATAGGATAAATATACGGAGGGGAGGGAGGGGTGTTGGGTTGTGGTCGGATGTAATAATATGTTAGATCTACAAAATGACGATGGCAAAGAGAGATATGGGGCCAAATTGCTCACTCCATATAATACAGCGCTGACAGCTCGCAGTAGATGAGGATATCGAGATCGCGGAGCAGCCGATCGATGAAGGCTACCTTGGCGGTGGATTGGATCTTTTTCATGCGCTCATCGTAACTGCCGTTGCTGCCGATGGTGCTGCCGCTGCTGGACGGAGGTCCGGCGACGAGGCCGGGCGATAAGCCGGACACGTCAGCGAGGTATTCCGCATCTCGATACACATCTGGAGTGGTCATAGAGGGTCATGAGGACATGGATGATGAGATCGGAGAGTTAAGAAGGTGTGGGGGTGGTTGAGGGTGGAAGGATGAAGGTAAGGGAAGTGAGGTTCACGCTGACGGTTAATCAGGTAGTTAATCAGGAGAAGTGGAGTGGAGGAGATGGAATGGAGGGCGGAAGCGGAGGCGGAGAAGGACCAGGCAGCTGCGTCAGGCGATTGCGGGACTTCCTCGGTCCGACGGAGCTGATGCTACTAACTACAGTAAGTCACTCATAATACTGTGTCTCAACAACATTTAGCGCTGAGCCGCACTACAACACTAGCTGAACGTTACTGAGGTATCTCTTATAAACAGGCTATACTATGGACTATTATCTACTCTAATCCACGAAAATCGTCTTGGAGAGGTCGGCGTAGTGCTTGAAGAAGCTCGTGAACAGCCGGATGGAATGGCCGACATCATATGTACCTCCAGTCTCGCGGATACTGTGCATGCTGAGCTGAGGGTTGCCCAGATCCAGAGTACGAGCGCCCAGCTTAGCTGACATCATGGGACCAATGGTACTGCCGCAGCTGGAGTCGTTGCGAACAACGAACAGCTGGAGAGGCACGCCCTCACCACCGTCCTCGGCGGCCTTGCGGGCAACCTCCTGTAGAAGAACAATTCCGGGAGAGTTGGTCGCGTAGCGTGCATTGGCGTTGATCTTGATCACAGGCCCCTTGTTGATCTGCGGCCGGTGGTCGTTCTCGTACTTGGGGGAGTAGTTCGGGTGAACACCGTGTGCCATATCGGCAGAAAGAAGGAATGAGGTGGACAGAGTCTGCTCATAGGCAGTGGAAACCTCAGCATCACCGCCGGCCGTCGACGGCAGCACCGAGAGACGACGGATCACGGCAGGAAGCATGTTGGAGTCGGCGCCCTGAGCGGTACGACTGCCAATCTCTTCGTGGTCGAACAGAGCAATAAGACGGATGGACGACTCATTGTCCAAGGCCGAAGCATCGGCAACCGAGTCAATCAGGCCGACGGTAGCACAGAAAGAGCTGTTCAGGTTGTCCAAACGGGGAGAAAAGATGAACTCATCCAACAAACCACCCAGGTTGGACTTTTGCGTATCGAACAGAATCATCTCGAAGTCGAGGATATCGGCAGGCTTGGCACCGGCCTCGGCAGCGATGAGCTCGACCAGGTAAGGGTGGTGGCGCTCGGTGATCGCCTTCAGAGGGGAAAACTCTCCGTCATCTTCTGCAGCGTTGTTCTCAGCCTTGGTGGTCTCACCGGCACCGGTGCGGTTGAGCTCGGCCTCCACGAGGCCGGCGATGGGGAAGAGCTGGGTCTCCTTGTTGAAGGAGAAAGTTTCCTGGCGGTCAAGGTGGATAGCCAGGGTAGGGATACGCAGAACTATAAAGCTCGTTAGTCATACACCCTGAAATTCTCAGAGATAGTTCATACTAGGCCGGTCAATCTTGATCAGCTTCTGCACAATTGAGCCGTCGCCGTTGCGCACCATAGCCCGGCCTGCAACTCCCAGATCACGGTCGAACCCTTTGAGCAGTTAGCATCGAGTACATGGTAGGAACCGGGTAAGCGCACACGTGTGCCAGATGCCTCCTCCGTAGGTCTCGACACCCACTTGGACATAGCCTTCCCCACGCTTGTTGCTGACAGGCTTGACCCGCAGCACGGGGGAGTCGGTGTGAGCCCCAATCATAGAAATGGGGTTACCAGGCTGTTGAGTATCAGTGTCAGTTCACCCAGTAGTGAGGTAGGATTGTTGACTAGGTACATACCTGCCACTTCTTGCCGATAGCAAAGGCTACGATGGTAGATTGGTTGCGAGTAACATAGTATTTTCCGCCGGGACGGCAGGTGGATGCCCAAGGATCCTTCTCCTGCAGCGGTATTAGTAGCCCATCTCAATTTCTGTGAGATGATCGTCCGTACCTTGATTTCTTGGAAGCCAGCCTTCGCGAGGAGATCCTTTGCGGATTGGACTGCATGGAAGGCTATATGGAACGGTCAGGCACAGATAAGGCAGTATGATTAGGGCGGAGTTTACGGGTGGGAGAGGCATTGACAAAGGACAAAAAGTCCAGAGCCGGCTGCTTCAGGTTCTGGGCGAGCTTGGAAGTCATTTTGGAGGACCTTGGGATCTGACCGAGAAACCGTGGGGTGGTGCGGAGGAGAAAAGAATGGGCCAAAGTACGGATAAGTTCATAGTGGCCATGACGGAGATCATGCCAAGGCGGTCAGTTCATTGACAGCTTGGAAGCGGGGAAAGGTCCATCCATAGTCCATACACAATCGCCGTGCTCTTTATAGTCATCGTCTACCTATTGATCGGTCATACGTTTATTACATCTACAGTTTGGTGACAGACACATCATCAAGACATTGAATTCGCTATAGATATATGCTTCTATAGTTCATCCCTATGGTGGGGAACCTCGGTAGCTTCAAACATCCTCTTCTTAGAATTCCTTGGCAGCTCCGCTTGCCTCTGCCTTTCCTCCGGCGAGATGTCGTCTATGTTGGTCTCCTCCTGTTTTTCAATCTCCTCTACCAGTTCGCCGATTTGGTCAATCAAGCGGTCCTCCTCCGCTTCATCCGTGACAGGGACCTGGTCCCATACTGCCTCTTGCTCCGCACTCTGGACTGTCGGTTCCACCTTCGGAGCCACAACCGGGGTCTCTTGCACCAACCGCGCGACAGGAGTAACAGAGTCAGAGGCCTGCACTGCCCGACTGGTGATGCCCACCACACCTAGAATCGCAAAAGTAGATCGTGCCAGTAGTCGCACTGGCAGCCACACAAGCCACCACAGAGGACCGTAAAGTATGCGTCGGAAGACAAGCCAAGCGATAGTTCCAAGAAGAATGTAAAACGCGGTCTCCAAGTACCAAGTGTCGGATTTTTGCGACCGAAGAAGAGAACCGACGAGGTTGCGCGACGAGGCGAGGAGCGAGTCCAGGTCCGTGTAAGATTCCGACAGCGACGAGAGGGCGGCGGTGGATTGCTCTGAGAAGAATTGGCGACAAATAGTTAGCTTCAGAGGCGTGCAGGACAGCAGCAACAGCAACAGCAACGAACCTAGCGTCTCCTGCGCAAACTGGCTCCGCGACAACTCGGACTGCATCAACTGATGCGTCCGCCGCAGCGCCGCCGTAACATCGTTCGAAGCGTTCTTCACGATCTCATCCTGCGTCAGCTTCTCGGCGGGCTGGTTCTTCCTCTCGGCGCTCTGAGACCGGGAGAACAACAACTCCCTCTCCTTACGGCGTGCAGTCTCCGCATTGCGTTTCGCCTGTAGCTGTGCGTTCCGGAAGTCTCTTCTTGTCCTGCGTTCGGTATAAACATCCATCTGTATCCCGAGATCTCGCCAGACTCAATAGATCTAGACTTCCCATGAAGAAACACACATACCTCTTCAGTTCCTCAGTCAAGCGCCCCGCCAGCGCGACCACGCGCTCCCTCTCCGATTCCTTCTCGTTATCCAACACCGCTTTTCGTCGACTCTCGGGACCTGCCTCGAGACCCTCCACCTCCACCCGCAACAGCTCCAGTTGATCCTCCGCCCCTTTCAGAAGCGTATGGATCTCCGTCCCCAGCTCCAAGCGCGCGTCATCACCCTGTCCAATAGCGGTCGTGAAACTCTGCAGTCGAGAAACCAGCGGGTGGATATTGGCCAGAGCGGTCGAGAGCTCCTTCAGTCGGGACTGGAGTTCCGTCAATGACATTGTGATTAGTCGATGATAAGAAGACAATCACACTCGAATCGCATATAACACAAAGCTCCTAGATGAGCCCCACGCTCAATAGAACAAAAATGATGTGTATGTAACGAGAGAATGAAGAAAGTATGAAGAGGGGGGTAAAAATGTCGATGTGTCCGTTCCGCAACAGCAACAGCGTCATCGGCTAGCTTCCCGTATCTAAACCCCCGTACCGATAGAAATCCATTCATTCCTGAGGCATCCAGACTTATTAACTCACAGTTTGCATCCAAGACAAACACACACAGAGACAGCGACCCCGATCCTCCGCCGGAATAATCCAGGCCCTGCCTGGTCTTGGTGTAGATACAGCAAAAAAAACGATTTATTAGAGCGTGTTAAATTCCTTCTTCAATAGCTGCTGTGCGCGCGCAACCTCACCCGCTATCTCTCTCACCTACTCAACCCATAATCCCTATCATCAATCGCAAGCACACCCCCGAGAAAAAAAAGTGTCACCGTAAGTCCCATCACGCTTTCCCACCAAACCCCCCCCCCCCAACAAAGAATTACCCAAGTAATCCTAACCTGTTATATACAAACGCAGACCATCTGACCTTTTCATAATACACAAAAGCACAAAGCGACAATCAAAATGTCCATCCCAATCGCCACCATCTCCTCCTTCCGCACGACCTTCAACCCTTGGGCCCGCAGCGCCCGCCCCTGCCGCCTGCTGCTCTCGCTGCTCCGCAATCCCTCGACCGTCCCGGCCTCGAGCGGCACGCATATCGACATCAAGGTGACGCAGCTACCGCGGCACTCGACGAAGCCGGCCGAGCTGGTGGTCGGGTTCAAGAACGGGAAGGAGGTGAGCATCCCCATCGCGGAGCGGGAGATGCGGATCGGGGATGTCATCGAGGAGATTGCCCGCGTAGGGCGGGTGATTGAGCGCGAGGAGACGTTGAAGGGCTGAGTTTATTTCTGGCTGTCTGGATTGGAGCGTTGGCTTGGTTGGGGGGGCACCGGGCGCGAAGAATGAAGAGAGCAAGCAGGGAAGGTTATTGCGCCGGATATCTTACGGCTCTGGAGGATGTCGGGCTCAATCCTGGTGGCTTCTGTGCATCGTCTGTCCTTGACTCTTTGAGATCTAGGGACGCGCGCATTGTCATTTGCGGCATAAGTGGAAGTCATCAGGACTTGTTTTCGCGACCTGTATTATCTATCATGTTATTCACGGACATGTGTATATACCAGCTATTGATTATCATTGTTCTGTTTTTTTACGCTTTTTTATAGATCAACCATTTACAATGTCCAACTGATATCTTTAATGGCTATTGCTACGATTAAGAACTTTTGTAAGAGAAGTTTGAAGTATGTAAATCACCCGTAGGTGGGGGAATAGGATTCGATTTTAGGGTTTGTACAGGTTTAAACAGCGGCACCGGAGATGAAGAACCACTTATCAACGCTGCCGTCAATGGGGGCAGGAGGAAGGTTCTCGCCCTTGGGGATGCTGGCGAGCTTGGAAGCGTCGGCGCGCTCAACACCCTCGTAGGTGCTGGTGGCACTGGAAGCGGGTCAGTCAAAACTTCTTTGTAGATGGGTTCAGGAATAACGTACATGCTGACATCACCCTTGGGGGCCTGGCCGGAGATCAGCTTCTCCCAAGCATCACGGCACTCGCGGATGACCTCCAGAGCGTACCTGCAATGGATTAGTACAACAATTACATGCATCAACCATCGATCGGGAACGTACTTCTGGTTCTTGCACTCGCCGGAGAAAGCGAACTGGTTCTCGGGCTTTCCGTCGGGGATCTTGTAGATACGGAACCACTCGTTGGTGGCACGGAGAAGACCGGGGAGGTGACGCTCGACGTCCTCAACGTCGTTCAGCTTAGGAGCAAGGGGGTCGTTGATGTCGATGACAATGACCTTCCAGTCGGTCTCCTCCTCGTCGAGCAGGGCCATGACACCGAGGACCTTGACCTGCTTGACCTGACCGGGGTAGCCGACAAGCTCACCGATCTCGCAAACGTCGAGCGGATCGTTGTCACCCTTGGCCTTGGTCTCGGGGTGGATGTTGTTGGGGTCTTCCCAGGTCTACACCAGTTGTGAGATGAGGGAGGGCCAATGAGGGGCAACAGCGGGAAAAATACATACCTGGGGGAAGGCACCGTAGTTCCAGAGGTAACCCTTGTGGGGGAAGCAGTTACGGACGTAACGGAGCTTGCCCTTCTTCACATCCTGCTTGATGGGGTTGAGGAACTCCTCCTTGGAGATCTGGACGGCAACAGGGGGTCAGCTGTGATGGTCGAGGGTGGACGTGGCGGGGTATGTATTGGGCTTGGGTACCTCCTGCTTGGCGTTGGTCCAACGGGGGATCTCAACAACCATGTTGAAGATGTTGTTGGCCTCATCGGCGTAAAGGGGGATGTCGTGGAAGGGAGAGACGGGCTTGCCATCCTTCTCGATGTAGACACGGTGCTCCAGGGTGTTGGCCTGGCCGATCTTACGGACGGTGTAAGACATGGTGGGCGATTGTGTAGTAGCGGACACGGTAGAAAGGTGTCTAGCTAAAAGAGCAGTACGGTTTGAAGCAGACAAAACCGATGGACGAAGAGGGGAAGAAGAAGAAGAAGGGGAGAGAGAAGAAGAGGAGGAGGAGGAGGTAGCGGGAGGAGGAGGGGGGGAGGGGGCTTGTTTGGTGGGGGGAGCCAGCGTTGCGGATGTGCGACAAACGGACGAACAGCAAGACTCAGAAACAGTGCGGCGGGCGACTATCGGACTCCAGGCGGTGGGCAACCGGAGTGCTGACACTGGTCCACGACTAACCCCCAGGAACATTGAAGTACGACAGGAGGTAGAGAGGAATTGATAGGGTCGATTTGTAAGGTATACAGTATTTGGTTTTAACCCAGGGGATGTCAATTGTTATAACTAAAGGTAGGTTCAAGGAGGATGAAGGGATCGGGAAAGAAAATCGGACGGAAGCAGAAAAAAAAAAGACGCCAACCAAAACAACCTCGGACACTTTCCTCCTTCTATCTCGGCAGCTGCTGCTGTCACGGCAGCAGTAGCAGCAGTATGGAGCTATGCTCTATGCACCTCCAGTCCCCCAGTACGTTATTCTGACCACCTGCATTTGAGGTTGGTATTACTGGTATGCATGAGTTCACCTAGGCTAGTGGCAACACCCTGCAGATGACACCATTTTCCTTCTGCCTCTTGTTCCTCTTTTCGGTGAGGACGAATACCCTGGCTGGCCTTGGATTGCACCCACTCCACCAGTACCGTTCGTTCCACTTATGGAGTCAATCCTATTGTCCTTGGGTGGCTTCCTCCTTATTTTCAGCCTATGAATATCCTTACATCTGTACCATTAAGACTTTTTGGCCCATTTACATTGATTCAAGTCCTTGTACGTTGTTCAATTGACATAGTATCTTTCACATGTGCGCCATTGCCTCTTCAATCGCTCAATTGCTCATCCCCTGCGATGTCAGCAGGTCTTGGCAGGTACTCCTCCGGGACGGACTAACTTGCAGTCGAAGTTAGTTGGATTCCCGCTGGCTGAGTAAGCTGTAAGGCGAGAAAAACCTTATCGTATATCACCACGTGATCTGGCACTTTTTCGTTCTCCGCCTCCATCTCGATCTAGAAACTCGAATAAACTTCAACGTCTTGACAATCCATAATCTTCAGTCTTGCTCGCGAATGAAAGCTGAACTCAGCTCTCTTGCTTGGATATACTCAACTAAGGCATAGAAAAGCTCGAACCCGCCAAGAAATGCTATGCTAAGCTTCCTACGACACCTCCGCTCCGCAATGACCTCGATTCCTCGTGTCCCCATCCCCGCCAACGGGGTCGACTACCGCGGCAAAGTCGTCCTGGCTCCGATGGTGCGCTCCGGTGAACTTCCCTGCCGGCTTCTCGCCCTCAAGTATGGCGCCGACCTCGTTTGGGGCCCCGAGACCATCGATCGTGCCCTGGCAGGCGCCGTCCGCCGCGTGAACCCCCGCAACGGCACCATCGAATTCACTCGCACCCCCTCCAATGGCGGCCGCACCGAGAAGGCCACCCAGGAGTCCGTCATCTACCGCCTCGATCCCGTCCGCGAGAAAGGCAAACTCATCTTTCAGATCGGCACTGCCACGCCCGAGATCGCCGTGGCAGCTGCCAAGCTCGTGGCCGGCGACGTCGCGGGCATCGACGTAAACTCGGGCTGCCCGAAGCCCTTTAGCACCAGCGGCGGGATGGGCGCCGCGCTGCTCAGAACCCCGGACAAACTCGTCGCGATCCTCGAGACGCTGGTGCGCGAGGTCGGCAACCCGTACCAGATCGGCATCTCGGTCAAGATCCGGCTGCTGGACCGGGAGGACCCCGAGCCGACGCGCGCGCTGGTCTCGCGACTCGTCAAGACCGGCATCACGGGGTTGACCATCCACTGCCGCACGCCGCCCATGCGGCCCCGCGAGCGCGCCATCCGCGACCAGTTGTGCATGATCCGGGACATCTGCCACGAGGCCGGGGTGGCGTGCGTCGTCAACGGCGACGTCGCCAACAAGGAGGACGGCCTGGCCCTGATGCAGGAATACGGGGTCGACGGCGCGATGATCGCCACCGCCGCCGAGGCGAACATGTCCGCGTTCCGCACGGAGGCCGAGGGCGGCCTCCTGCCCTGGAAGGAGATGGTCCACGACTACATGCAGTTCTGTCTCGAGTCCGAGAACCGCTTCGGCAACACCAAGTACCTGCTGAACATCTTCGTGCCGGGCAAGTCCCCCGAAGCCCACCGCTTCAAATCCGCCCGCACCTACGTCGACACCTGCCATGCCTTGGGCTTCGAGGACCTAATCCCCGCGGCGACCCGCGTCGACGAGATCCTGGGACTCGCGGATAAGACCACGAACAAGAACAACGACACCAGCGACGCCGTCAGCAAAGCCGTGCGGAACGCTCTCGAGAAGAATGAAACCGCCCGCGCGGCCGGCAACGGTGGTGCCTCGCGCTCGAAGCCCACTTCCCCCGTCCTCTCCCACGCCGGCGGCCCAATTCGCACCAACTCGATCCCTCCCCCTACCAAATCCGTCACCAACACGACGGACGTCGATCCTGCGGCTGCTGCTGCGGCTGCTGCTGCTGAAGCTGTCACTGCCCCGAAACAGGAACTTGCCGCATAATTTCTGCCCGCACAGTCTTCGATAGCATGATTCATCCCTTATCTACCTATTATCACCTCATGTATTCACGCTTTTTTTTTCTTTCTGTATCAACTCGTTTTCTGCGATTGCATTACCCGGTGTTGAAGATTGCTCTCGGTTGGTTTGGTTTTTGTTACTTTGTGTTTAGAAATTTTAGATTCCCACCTTATTATGTTCTTTAATCAACAAGGCACATACCATCATCCATCCCTTATGTTTCTCCCTTTGTATAAGAACCAGAACAACTCGATAGACCATCGGCCACGAAGTAGCACAACATCGACCGCTCAAAGTCAAATGACTCTAGCCAGAGGTGATAGCCTTTCTGACCTAAAACAATGCTCTAAATCCACGGGCGAGGCCTCGACCAAAAAGGATAGTAGGGCTCGGCTACGACGAGAACGAGAATAAATATCAATCATAGCATTACCCCACCTCGTTTCGAATATCTGCTGACTCTATTAATGAATCCAGGCAGTTGGGGGGAAAGAGAGACACAGCTCTAAGCAATTGCCATTGCCATCAGCCCTGAACATGCCCAGACAGAAAATAAAAGTGTTTCGGATCGAGCATGCGTTCGTTAGAATCGCCCAGGCGGGTACCCATATATCAAGCGTCATTCATTTTATTTCTATCTCTATTTCGCCTCGTTTCCTTCTTTGAAATGATGTGTATGTGTATGTTCCCTTTCAATCGTCGAAGAGGAGGGGGGGGCGGGTGAAGAAGATAAGAAGAGAAGAACATGTGAAGGGGAAGTAGCAGCAGATGTACTGCGATGCACGCGGTAGATAAAAGCTCAGAAAACGAGGAAGAGGAATGGGGCGAATTCGGGGTGTAATTGCGCCGATAGTGTATCCTTGAGTTGGAAGCATCTCCATATGATCAAAATGCGCAAGACACCTGTCAGGGAAAACGAACAATCATCGAAGTAGATAACCACAGATGGGTTTGAGAACGATGCCAAAGCACAAAGATTCGAGGTTCGCTGATTAGATGTGTAAAGATATCCTTTCATCTGCCATGCAGGGCCCCTGGAAAGGGTCCTTTCTTCTAAACAAGAACGTAACGTGAAAAAGCAGAACTCGCCAAGCCGAGTTCTCCGTACTGAACAAGCGTATCATCACAAAATGAAGGGGAAAATTAACAAAGTACAACCCGGAAATGTCTATCATCAAAACCCAAGTTCACATATGCAATGCAACAAATCATGACTGGTGCTCCATATCCGCAAGAACCATATTCTCGACCGCCTTCATGCCCGCATCCTCCGCTTTCTTGGATTCGGCGGCGTCCTCCCCGGCCACCGCCTGGTCGAGGGCCAGCTTCGTCTGGCCGAGCGCGTAGATCTGCTCCTCGATGGTGTCCTTGGTGACAAGCCGGATGACCTCCACCTCGCGGGTCTGGCCGACCCGGTGGGCGCGGTTCTCGGCCTGCACGTCTTCCTGCGGGTTGAAGCTGGAGTCGAAGATGATGACCTTGTTGGCACACGCCAGGTTGATGCCCGCGCCGCCGGCCTTGGTCGACAGGAGGAAGACGGGGATGTCGGTGCGCTCGTGGAATGCATCGAGAATCGACTGCCGGTCTTCGACGTTGGTGCGGCCGTCCAGGCGCACGAAGCCGAGCTGTTCGTGCTCCAGCACGTCCTCCAGGATGTCCATCACCATGGTGAACTGCGAAAAGACGAGTGTCCGGTCGCCCTTCTCCTGGAAGCGCCGGAGGAGCTCGCAGAGCTTGGCCACCTTGCCCGAGTCCATCCACTCGTTGTTCTTGAGGGCGAACCGGCTTAGTGCCGGGTATTTCACGCACATTGAGTGGCATTCGTAGTCGTTGTAGGGTTGAAGTTCCTCGAAGATAATGTCCGGGTTGGATTGGGAAAACTGTTCCTCTCTGAGGCAGGCCTTGGCCATGCGGCTGAGAATGGAATCGGTGTAGTGGCGTCTGTACAGCAATGGGTGAATGGCTGCTTGACGGAGTTTCATGAGGATATTAGCGGATTTGTTGCCAGTTTTCTTGCCCGCGGCGCGATCCGCCAGCAGCTTCCGAACTTCCTCCTGTTCATGCTCGTAGATTTGTCGCTGCGCGTCGTTGAGTTCGCAGTACTCGACATGGGAGATCTTTGCAGGCAGATCGATGACCTGATGCTTCTTGCGTCGTAGCACAAAAGGCTTCAGCATCGATTTCGCGCGTTCAATACGCTGCGCGGAAAGCAATGCGGAGTGTGACTCGTCGACGGTCTTCGCTTTGTTCGCGAAGATGTGATGGAGCTCATCCTTGCGCTCTCGGAACACTTTGGGAAGAATAAATCCCAATAAGGAAGCCAGCTCTTGTAGGTTGTTCTGTAACGGTGTACCCGTCAATAGAAGTCTGAAACGTGCCGGGATGCGGATCAACTTCTCGTATAGCACCGAGGTACTGCTCTTCAACATGTGTCCCTCGTCATAAACACAAACGCAAAAGTCCATATTGCGAAGGAAGTGCGCATCAACCTTGCCCTTCGCAATGGTATAAGTGGTGATGACAACGTTGATGCTGTCTCTGTTATCCTCAATCGTCTCCCGGATCTCCGCACGCTCAGCCTGGCCGGCATAATAAGGCATGACAGAGAGGGTAGGGCAAAACTTCTGAAATTCACGCAGCCAATTCTCAATGGTAGATGCAGGTACGACAATGAGATGTGGCCCCTTGAATCCCTTCTCATAAAGATGAGCCAAGAAGGCAATGACTTGACAGGTCTTTCCCAGACCCATATCATCGGCCAAGATGCAACTCAACTCGTGTTCGAACAGTAATGAGAGCCAGTTAATACCCACAATTTGATAGTTCTTCATCTTCAAGTCATCTCGCATGATTGAAGGCTGGGAGATGAATCGTCCTTTGCGTGCGGGCGCCACCCCACCGGGCGCGGGCCCGTCACTATCCTCATCCGAGGGTTGGCTTGCTGGGGTTCCTATGCCGGAGTCATGCGACTGAGAATCCCTAGGATCGATGGATACCAGCTCCAACTCTCCGTCTTTCTTCCCGAAGATATCCACTCCCCATTTTTTCATTTCCGCTGCAATCGGTTTGCCTAGCGCTTCGCAGCGCGCGACGAGAGAATCGACGGCATCGTAGCCCACCCACATATCAACACATTTATCCACGATCTTGTCGCCAATTGGCTTGGGCGTTTTGCGACCGCGGGCCCCCTTCGGCTTCGTGTCTTCCTTCACCGGGGCAGGCACGGCGCGGACCTCGTCCAGAGATCTAAATGGCCGGTGCGAAATTACATGCTGTGCCACTTCCTCAGTAATAGCAGCAATATCCGCCAGGTCCAAGACGCTGCATGTGTTGAAAAATTTCAGTAATTTGAGATCGAATTGTATATCGCCAACCGCTTCCTCGACGTCCGAGTCGGAGTCATCGTCGATAATTATGGCTTCTGGAGACTCCGAGCGCCGGGGAGTTTCCGGTCTGCGCCCCTGCACCAAACGACCCGGTTTCTTGGGAGGGGTTTCCGCATCAGGTTCCGGGCGGGACTGGGGACGAGACTCCGAGCGCACGGGGCTCGGAGATGAAACCCGGGTTTTGGGCCCCCTCATTAGTCGTCTGCGCGGTTTGGCCTCATCGTCCTCCGCCTGTGCCGCCGCCGCCGGCTTCTGCGCGGCGAGCGTCCTCTGCAGGTTCGCCGCGGACCATTTGTCCTGGATGGTCCCTCTCGCCTTGATCTGCTGCTTCGCCGCCGGGGCCGCATTCGACTGGCGCGACATGGACAGTTCGTCCTCAGATGAGCCATCCTTTCCTTCCGCACTGGCCAGGAGATCCAGCGCGTCCTCGTAGTTTCCGCGCTTCGCTACGAGCGCTTGCACGCAGGACTGGACGGACTTCTGCGGCATGATTTTGAGCATTCTTTGCACCTTGATCTTGATATTATAGTCCTCGATACTGTCGAGCGAGTACTGCCCGTCGACGGGCTGGGCGCGCGAAGGGCCATCCTGTCGAACTTTCTTGACGGCCATCCCTTTCGGTGTGGGGTCCATCTGCGCGGCGGGGCGTTTCGCAGGGTTGTAGATAGCGCTGGTGGTGATCTCCTTGAAGCGGTCGATCGGCGAGTCCGCGACCTTATCCGGACTGCGCGAGGATTTGGTGAACATGGCTGGTTTGATGTCGGGGTTTTGTAGGTTCGGAACATCCTCGTCAGAGGACCCGCCTCGATACGTGGGGCCGTCATCTTCGAGATCGATGACCGGGGCACGCTTCGCCGGGCCTGCAGAGACCGGTGGCCGGAACATCGTGCCGCTGGGGGCCATCAGGTTGGAGAGACGGCCAGCGTTCGGGGTCGGACGGGAGGGGGAAGAGGTAGGACCTAGCGGGGAAGAGGCGGCCACTTGTACCACGGAGGTGCCCTTCGCAGTGTACGGATTGTCAACCAGCTGGGTCGGTTGCGTGAAGCGCTGAGAGGCCGGGGTCAGCGATTGAGTGGCCACCGCTTGGTGGTGAGTAACAGGAACGGTGGCGACCGTCTCATATTGCGTATCCTCTTTGGTTGGAGTACCGGGAACGACTTTTTTGTCGTTCACAGGGGAGTCAGGCACTGAGTCTTCCATGACGGAATGACTCTTCAAAGAGATAATTGGGAGTTTAAGAGAATGAAAACAGAAATTTCGTCATGCGCCAGGGGAAATTGGGGAAATGGTGAAGTAAAGAAAGGGGGGGGGAGTCTCTGGCTAGAGTGTGAGAGGCAGAGAGAGAGAGAGAGAGCGGAACAGACGAATTGATTGCCTCCTCCAACACGGTAAGCACCGTAAGTAAAGTTGAGTTTCTCTGGGTTTTTCTCCGCAAAACGCGCCCAGACGCGATCGATCACGTGAAGTGGCGCTTCAATTAAGCCCAGGAAAGGCAGTTTGATGTCGCTTGTACAAGGGGAGTGCGGCCAGTGAGACAGCCACTGATCGTCTATTAATATACTTACTAGGAGCTTGATTTAGGTACAACACCTAATTGATTCTCCTTCATGTTCGTTGCCTGGAATTGTCTATCAACTTGTACAGTGTTGCCTTTCCGTACCATTCCAAGTGTTCTCCAACATCTATCCGATGGGGAACCAATCAGCAGCCCGAATCTGCTGGAAGCCGGGATGAGTTCACCCGCAATTACCATCACTGCAATATTCAAGTGTTGTTAAGCCGAAGTGTTTATTGTTCCTTCTCCTTTAAATCAGCAAGAAAGGTGTCTGATCGAGAAAACCAACACTATCCATTTATAACAGTGTTACGCCCTAACATTCATCCCGAGCAATCTATTCACACCTTCGCAGACCTTCACTGACACGTGGACCGCCAATCATTAAACATCACCCCCATCGCCATCACGATCACTATCACCACCTCCACAGACCAGTCCACAATGTCCGCTCGTCGCGCAGTCGATAAATCCTCTGCTAATGATGTTGTCACTCCGTCGAAGTCCGAGAAGTCCTCTGACTCGGATGTAACCCCTGCGGTTCCCACGTAAGTGCATCCAATTCCCCATGTTGGGGGCCACTCTACGCCCCATGGCCTACTGCTCGGGTTGGGCCCCAAACCCTATACATCGGGGATGGCCTGTTCGGCTACCTGAATTACATCTAGTCAAAGCAGAGCAGCTCGTGCTGTCCTGAATGGTGTGGAGATACAGCCGTCACTGACAGTTGATCCTGTAGAAATGTGATTATGAAATTGCTGGGCTTCTCCGCCGCTATGGTGGTTGCACCTATTGGCATCTACTTTGTCACGGTTGATTTCATTGGTGGTACGTTGCCCTGGGAGTAATCCCTCTGCAAAAGAAAGGCATAGTATTGACCAGGAAATTCAGGAAGCGCCACTGTCGGCGGCATCGTTGCAGCCATCATGGCCAACATCGTCCTCTTCTCCTACGTCTACGTCGCGTGGAAGGACGACCAGGCGGAGAGAGAGGCCGATGCCAAGCAGAAAGAGAAGAAGGCGCAGTAGTTGCGGGTTCCGAGTATGACTCAGTCTTTGTTTTCAATATCATTCAATACCAGGTGTTTGATCTATGGGCGTTCAAGGGCAGTTTCGTGTATGCTATGCATCTATCATGTGTCTATGGGTGATTGCTCCAGAATATCAATTTGCAAGTCCTAATGTGACCGAGTATCGGCGCTTATCGTCAGGCGTAGACCATTGTTGTCCAATCGCAACAAGCAATACGCTGGCAGACCGCCTATAGTCCTAGTAATGGTGTCGAGGTTTTGGGAGAGTGTAGGCAAAGGGCTTTATCTGAACCAGGGTGTAGGGAAACCGCGCCTTGGGATGCGTTTGCTAAGCTTGGAGAAGGGCCGTCCAGGGAATCAAACATTGGGCCAGATTGAAGAAGAATAATATATTCAAATCAAGTCGGGCGCCTCTTGACAAACTCCTCCAAGTCCGCCTTGGTCGCCACGCCGAGCACGAACTTGCGCGACGCATCTGTGACAACCGCGAAGGTCTGCTTAGCCCGGTTGGCTCCACTGGCATCTGTCTCGCTCTCGAAGAATTGTTCCAGCTCCTCCAGCGGGGTCTCCATCGTGATCACTTGGTATGTGCCTCGCTTGCGGTTGAACCGCTGCATGGCAGCGGAGACTGAGTCGGTTTCCTTCACGGCGCCCTCCTTTAGCAATTCCTTGAGGCGGGGAATGCTCAGGTATCCGAGGAGAGAGCGTTTCGTCGAGGAGATGACGGTGAGGTGTGTGTAATCGCGCTCGTACGCAGCGAGTAGAGCAGAGGAGATTGGGTCGTCGGAGAAGACAGACAGCGCCGGGGGAGGGTCAAGGTCCTCGATCGTGGCCTAGATTCGCAAGTCAGTTTTCTGAGAGAGTCCCCATATCTTGGGGTAGCGTTGTACTGACACCACGGTACTTGTCGGCCCAGGCGGACTGCGAGACCGGCTGCTGTGCATCCTGAGCGAGCTTCTGTTGGGCGAAAGCCTCACTTGCGCTCAAGTAAGAGGCCATGGTGGGGGGAGGTGGTAGTAGGAATGGTGAAAGTGAGGGAGGGGTACGGGGGGACTGAGGGGTCCGTTCGCTTGGTGATGCACGGAGCTTTCAATTCGACAACGGCTGTCGGGGAGCGAACTTAGAATTCCGGGTTTGGACGGCGTGGAAATGAACAGGTGAGGTTGATATTGCGTGAGTCAAGCAATCCACTCGGTCACTGTCAGGTGGTAAGTTAAGTGGTCGGGTCCAAAATTCAATCCATCGCCGAGCGGGCCTGCCAGTTGGTGGGATGAGCTGAAACGGGTTAGCCTCCGCCTGGCTCCCGTGCGACGTCATGAATCGGCAGAACCGTCCATTTTCCCACCCCTCAAGCTTATTGTCATCACTTCCACCTTTCCCCATTCCTCAAACCCTTCCATCCCGAAGACATCACCGAAGCTCCACACTTTCCGTGGTCAAACCTTTCTGTTTTCAGCTCACGTCGTGCTTGGTTACTCAGAGGGTCCCAAGCTTGCCGTCGATCAATTCTTTCATGCTCTTTAACTCCGCTCTATCTCCATCGCTGAAAGTGGGGGCCAATTGTAGACATACTCATAGATAAGGAGCCTGTCAGTCCAGCTTTCTAGGGTTTCATCTATCAGCCATCACACTTTTCACTGGGAATACCCTAACGTGCTTTCCAGCGCGACTGGACCATTCTAGCCATCATGTTTCCTACTGGAGGCGTGATCGCGCAAGCATTTTCCTCTCAGCATCCACTGGGGCAATCCGGCTCGCATCCTCAGCCGTCGGCAGCGCCGGAAATGCAGAAGCGAGAGCCATTTCCTGCCTGGAGCGTGATTGAGGATACCAAGAAGAAGGCAGACGCGCTGGCTAAGGAAGCGACTCGGGAGCTCGACCTTGCAAGCCAGAAGGCTCAAGCCAAGACAGGCAAGATTGAACCATGGACTCCCAAATACTATGCGGCTTGCACTGTCGGTGGACTGCTTGCCTGCGTGAGTATCATACCATGCATGGGATAATCTTACTCTACAGAGTACACGATCCTTAGAGTACTAATAGTTGCCCCGTGCATAGGGTTTGACCCACACCGCTGTGACCCCTCTAGACTTGATCAAGTGTCGCCGTCAGGTCGATCCTCTCCTATACAAGAGCAATTTAGAGGCATTCCGCACAATCCGTGGGGCTGAAGGATTGCGAGGAGTATTCACTGGCTGGGGACCAACCTTCTTTGGTTACAGCGTAAGCGCGGGTGTCCGTGCAATCACCCTTTCTTACTGACTCGTTGAAAGGCCCAAGGTGCATTCAAATACGGCGGCTACGAGTACTTCAAGAAGTTCTACAGTGACCTTGTGGGCGTGGAAAACGCGACTCGATGGAAGACTTCTTTGTACCTGGCTGCCAGTGCGTCTGCAGAGTTTATCGCTGACGTAGCCCTCTGTCCTTTTGAGGGCGTCAAAGTACGTATGCAGACAACCATTCCTCCAGACATCCGGTCGACCTTCACTGGCATCTCCAACGTGGTCTCCAAAGAGGGCGTGGCTGGGTGAGTAGCGTTCTTTATCTGTCATATAGTCGAAAGGTAGTGGCTAACCTATTCAGTCTATACAAGGGTCTCTATCCATTGTGGGGCCGTCAGATTCCGTACACCATGATGAAGTTCGCGTCCTTTGAGACCATCGTGGAGATGATCTACAACTACCTTCCCGGTCAGAAGTCCGACTACAACAAGGGTGCCCAGACTACCGTGGCCTTCACTGGTGGATACCTGGCCGGTATCCTTTGCGCAGTTGTGTCGCACCCCGCCGATGTGATGGTCAGCAAGCTGAATGCCAACCGTCAGCCTGGCGAAGCCTTCGGCGCAGCGATGAGTCGCATCTATAAGGACATTGGATACCGCGGCCTCTGGAATGGTCTTCCCGTCCGTATTGTCATGATCGGCACCTTGGTAAGTCTTCCTTGGTCTAATCTTAGGGATTCTGACTGACAGCATATCACGTATAGACCGGACTTCAATGGATGATGTACGTATTACCTCATGACCATCACAGTCGATCTTTTCTCAGACAGGAGCTGACTTGTGACAGTTACGATTCGTTCAAGATCTTCATGGGTCTGCCAACGACCGGCGGAGGCCCAGCTGCGGAGAAGAAGTAGTGGTGAGTAGATGCTTTGGCCACTTTCAATGGTCTTGTCTGATCTGTATGCACTTTTCTCGGCCCTGCAAAACGTACTGTAGTTATCTCTGAGAAGGGGTAGTCAGCATTTCCGTACAATGATGAGATTATTTGCACTTGTGGCAGGCTCAGCAGCGAGCACCGAGGCCGGTGATAAAAAACAGGGGCAGGGCGGCAATCTGCGCCTGAGGCCTTATCATCGGCGGACAAACCCGCTTTAGTCACGCATGGAACCAATCACACCCGGAGGAGCATCTTATCAGTATCAAGACGTCATCTCCCCTGGCCGCGCATGGCTGGAGATACGATAAGTTAACTACGGATGTGAGTAAACTTAGTAAAGTAACTTCCAGTTCGCTCAATGATTAGCCGATGGGCAAGACGCCTGCGCCTGCAGCCCTTTAGGTGGGACTGAAACTAGAACACTAGAAGAGATTAAGTTTTCCATGGTCCCTTGACCTCGGGTGGGAGAGTCATCTCGAACACTCGAAACACTCCGAAGGCGCGGTGGCTCAGCCCGACAAAGTAACTTACTAGGGCAGTAATCCGTTGCGACACGAGCTATTATATATTGCGACGAACCTCCTCCCGCCACCATATTTCAGTCACATCTGACATACTCTTTCGCTCCCCTTGACATTGAGCGCGCAAATAGATCGCATAGTCTTTAAACCCAAGACAACTCCTCTTCAATCTACAAGGTATGTCAACCGTCCCCCTCAACCGTTGCGCCCAACTTGTCTACTCCATCGCATCGCATCCCGCTATCGCGCAATCAACCATCAGGCGACCCCAAACTAACTGCTGAACACCCAACCAGCAGACCATAAAACCCACCCTCGCAACACCTCAAAAGAATAAAAAAAATGGGCGAACACGATCCCATCGTATCGCACGGCCGAGGAGGTACGCAATCCACCCCGAACCATCCCTCGTCCCTTGCAAACCTCATCCTTATCTCCCACCCTCCCACCACCACCGAACCCGACCCCGATTCCCCCAACTCCCGGACTCATCCATACTAACAAGGAACGCACCAGGCCAAGGCAACATCGGCGCCGACTCAACCGAGTAAACCACCTACCACCCCATCCACCCAGCCCCTCAAACCTCAAACAAACACCCTAACCACAACCCGTTGAATGAATCTAGATACGTCGACGCTGCCATCGTCCGTGAAGGTGTCTACGGCGACCAAGGCGACGGTGCCTACTCCGCCGGTGTAAGCCACCACCACCACCACCCCCCTTGCCCATCTCCATCCCACAAACCCAATCTAACCCGCCTCAAAAAGCGCGGCGGAGCAGGCAACATCGGCTCCCCGCATGTCCGTCCCACCTCGAAGGTGCCGCACGACGCGGAAATGATTCCCGAGCTGGCGATCCGGCAGTCCGTCGATGGGGATTATCATACTGGTGTAAGCACAGCCCCCATCTCGGAGAGTGAAGAACCGTTTTATGCTCGAAGAGAATGCTCATTTTCTTGTGGCTGGGGCAGCGCGGCGGACAAGGCAACGTGCATCTCGACGAGGAACACCGCAAGGAGAAGGAGAAGAAGCATCAGCACCGGCATGATCAGTATGAAGGGTTGGCGGATAAATTGAAGTATAAGATTTTCGGGCGCAAGTAAGCTGATGCTGTACTGTTGGTGGTATATATAGATTGGACGGGGTAGAGAGGTGAGGTGAGGTGGGTTGTCTTTTTCTGTCTCGGGCTTGGATTTTTCTTGGTTGATTCCCTGGTTTGTTTGGTTGTTTGCGATTACGAGTCAGATACTAGAGAAGAGGTACAGTACTAGGTAGTGTTGGTAATGATTACTCCATTTTTCTGCAGTACTTCCCCATACACCGTCTATCATAGGTATAATGAAAACACCAAAGAATCGAAGTATAAAGATTGGATTGAATGAAACCAAGTTCTCGTTTCGTTTGTCCATTCATTAAAAAGGATCGGTAGATTCGCCATTGGTATCGGGACAACATCAGAAATCTATTGGAGGAAAAAACAATGCCTGGGTAAGGGGGGCAGGGGTTCCATCAAATATCATAAAAAGGAGAGCAAGGCATTCCGTGTATCATGGTCTCGTCAACCCATCAACCTCATGCGAAATGTGAAAGGAGAAAGAAAGCCTCAAATAATTACACGAGTGAACTCGAAACAAAAACGAATCCAACTCCTCGAGCGAAAACGTACATAATCCATGCCGAGTAATCCCAGTGTTGTCGTGTTCAGCGCAAGCATGTTGTCAAAGGGAAGGTGTTAAGCGAAGCTCCGTTTGAACGCCGGTTTTGACTGCAGTACACCCATACAAAGAAAGGAGACGAGAAGAAAAAAAAAGGGACGAGGGCGACCACCAGGATCGTCGAATCGGGGAGGGGAATTGATTTTAGTTCTTGCTGAAGCGACGTTTGAACCAGCTCTTGCGCTTCGAATCATTGCTCATCTCGGTGTCGTTTGTCGCTTTGCGCAGATGACGACGGCCGTTCGCCGCCGTGGGCGGTGGACCACCTCCGACGGGGCCCCCGGCGTTGGGATCAACGGCTGGAGGATTACTGCTGCCAAAGTTGATGCGTCCACCGGCGGCGGCGGGCTGACCACTTTCGAAACTGGGACCTGCGCCGAACCCTTGAAACCCGTAGCTCTCGGCCATCTGCTGCTGCTGATACTGTTGTTGTTGTTGCTGTAGTTGCTGCTGCTGGTGGTGGAACTGATCGTTCGAGCTGTTGACCGAACTTGGGTCCGTCGAATTGGCCCAGGTCTCGCCGTTGCTGCCCGAGCCCGAGCCAGACGCAGCAGTCACATTGTCGTACGACTTTTGGTATGCGTGCTGCGAATATCCGCTCTGTTCGGTGTTCATCCGCGCTTGGTGGCGTGGTCGCGGTCGGCCGCCGCCGCCATGATTGTAGGGGTAGTAGTTGTCGGCTTGGCCGTTGCCGTTCTCCACGTAGCTGTCCGGTCGCGAATAGGTGCCTCGGCTGTTGTGGTAGCCATTCTGGTCGTAGTGCGCTTTGCTGGAATACCCTCCGTTGGGCGCTGTAGGGACCCTCAATTAGCACAGTGAAACTTCGCCATTGACAGACCAGCACGTTGACAATGCGAGGCGCATGCCTCCTGGTAGGTGAGGGAGGAGTGAGTCGTACCTCCATAGTAGCTTCCCCGTCGGCTGTACTCTGGCGTCGCGGGTGTTGATTCCTCTGCTAGGTATCATTAATTTGATGCCGGAATCAGCCTGCCGAAGTAAGGGGGATAGACTCACCTGTCCTTGCGTACGACACAGGCCTACTGCTGTATGATCCATAGATCGCAGCTTCGAAGGAACGGATAGTGTCAAGCGGGCGCTCAAATCTCGGGCGCGTAGGATTTGAAAGGTCGGGATCAGCTATTTCAGGAAAGAAAGGGGGAAACGGTTTAGTACAAAGGCTCCCCCGCATGAACGAACACATCTGAGACATTGAAGGGAGGTAAACGTACTAATGACATTGCCGTACTGATCCTTGTGCTGCATAGTCCGCAAGGAACCCAGCGTCGACTCTTCGAGAGCAACCGTATCTAGGAAACATAGTTAGTCGGGAAGGTCTGCGCAAAGCCACCCGAGCGACGCGAGAGCTTGGCGAAAAGTGGAGTAAACAGTGTTTGGGGATAGAATGGTAGGAAGAAACCAAAAAGGAGAATTGTCGGGGGAGTCAAGCTGGCCAGGAAGTGCGATAAGGGGGAATTTCCGGGTAGAGACGTACTAGGCTGCGCTTCGCTCATAGCAACCATCGGATCGGCTTTAGTGTTGAGATGACGGCGATGCTTCTCTTCGGCGGATTCAGTGAGTTGGTTTTTCTTGCTGGAATGGCCCGACTGTTGAGACTTGTTCGACTTCCCACTAAAACTGTAACCCCGATTATGCCTGGGAGGAGGCGCGACCGACTGGGAGGTGGCCATGGTTATTTATCGTCGGGGACTCCTGCTTTAGCGCCTGATAACCAACAACTGCAGCAGGTTTGCGCAGCGCGCTGTCTTAGCTATGGCGGCGGGTGTGGAGCGCAAGCACGATCCAGGTGGGAACTGCCAAGGATCGAACGATGATCGCTGGCAACGATTTCTGCCTTTCTGTGGTTTTTGCACGTTTTTGTTCGCGGTTTCAGAACTGCACGACTCAGTCCAGCCAACGAGAGGAACGAGCGACCAGAACGTGGGGTATCGAGACCACTTTTCTTATGGATCACGTTGCAGACTGCGGAGGGAGTCGAACTTCTATACACGTTCTCGAACAGGAGCTTCTGCGGGCGACGAAGTAATTTGACAGTATTGTTGTTGAGTTGTTCTCTCGTCTTTTACAATGACAGAACAACAAGTTCGACGACGGCGATGCGAACCAGGACTTGGTAGCGTCAAGTAGCGTCAACGAGCGAAATGGGTGGAGACCGTCGCTTTTAAGGCTAGCAGTGTAGGTACGTATGTTAACTACCGAGGACTCCACAGACAGGACAGTGAGATCTTCTGGAAAGTGATGGTTCTGTCAGAGCACACAAGTCAAGCGATTGTGGTTGTCACACAGCGATCGACAGTAGGGAAAATGACGCCGGTGCTAAAGTAGTCTGTGGTAGGCCTGTTTGGAGGGGGGGGGGCCGATAATGGAGGGAGTTATATGCAGAATGGATGGGTGGAGAAGAATTCAACAAAGCACTCAAACGAAGGTCAACAAACTGGCCTCAAACAAGAAGTAACTGAAGAAATCAGAATTCAAGTCAAGCGATCATGGAGGGAGGGTCATTGAGGGTATTTGACTTGAGAATTGGCCAGTGGTGTTGACGACAGGCGCCACGCAATTAAGAGGGGATCACTTCCTGGGAGTCTGGGACCCGATGGATGGACAAATTAAGACTCTGCCTATCAGATGGAGAGCGGACCACTGGGGAGGATCACCGGATTTTCTTTTTTCTTTGCAACGCTTGTTTGTCTCTATTAATACTCTAATGTTCGTATGTGTGCGTGGGTTATGGGTGAGTGGGTGGGTAAGGTGGGTGTGCACTGTGTACGAGTAGTAAGTGGTGAGATTAACAGTTTGGGATAATCCTTTCATAATGAATGGATGATTGAATACTGCCAAATGCACAACTTCTCTTTCTTATCTACCCCAGAAAGCTTCGATCAAGTGTTTGTCCACCACCACCACCACCACCATTACTACTAGTATCACCACCTTCATCTCTCCATTGACCATCCACTACTCAACACTCTTGACTGGACTCAACTGAATCACCTGATTCACAGTTTGTCAATTGGAGTATTGCATACTCAGCCACCTGCATCGCCAATTTTGCCCCGGTTAAAGACATTGGGTTGGGGATTGAACTTATCCTTGGGACCATCGGATATCTTCACAAACCAGGAAGAACCGGATACTTAGTAGCCATACTTCGCCAAGTGTTACGCCAGCTTTCCCCTCCCCTGGTCATGACCCGGCCAATCAATTAGCAGGAAAGGGGCCCAACCACCGTCTGGAAGACTCTCGTTGGCTTCAGATCCATGGACTAGGACTGGCACCATGTGTCACCGTATCCCCCCAGGGACGAACCTGGTCCAGATCATCACAAATCACAGATTCGCTGTCAGTCATGGATGGATTGGAATGTATTGTACTGAGTACTGTACATTCTCTTGCCGCCTGATCGACCCCTGCTGGTGTGCACATCCTCAATGCCGAATTCAGTCGACGATTCCAGACTCGGATCTGAAGTAAGCATGGAAGATCAGTCATCTGCCATCGACATCATTCTGACTCAAATTTGAGGGCCGCTCTCTGCCTTAAGGTTTGTTTTTTTTCACTTCTCACTCACTCACCAGTCGGCCTTTTCCTCTTCTTCGTACATACTTATCAGTTCCAGACGGAACTCCCGACCATGGTTTATTTTTGGCCGGGACTCCGGCCACGCTTTGCCTTTTTGTCCCTTAGTCGCTTACTGGTTCTTGCTTTTCCCGTATGCCGATACGACGGACATGAGCTGATCCAGTCCGGATTTTGGAGGCAGGCCATGATTGCAAAGCAAGAAGAGAAAATCTTTATCCATCCACACTGGACGGTTGCTCACTAACTAAGTCGAGGAACGCGCACTAGTCAAGTAACTCTGCTCCGTCGGCTTCCAATTGGCCTGGCATGAAAACTTGGAATATGTCTGCCTGTCGCCATCTCAGTGGCTCGAGAAGATAATGCTGGTTGTCGCAGGTCGGATTGCAGCTCGCCTACAACAGCACGTCCCACCGACTCAGCTGCTGTGTGCCAGCCGTTCTTGCTACCCTTCCGAGACAACGCCACGCAAACCCAGCCCCTTCTAATTAGTGGGATGAAGACTGACTATCAACATCTCTAATGAGGAAGCAGGATGTTGCTGAACTATAGTGGTGGGGTCATGCCTCGCAGCAATGAGTCTTTTTCACTCGGACAGCCTCATTCGAAGAAAAGTGAAACAACTTGAAGAATAAAGAAAGAAAAGCTGTATGGCACAGTAGTATGAACTATGAAGGTCAAAGCAAGGTCAGGCTAAGACATTTCCACCCCGATGAATCGATCCTTCCAGAATGGTTCTTCGACTCGGTAGCAGCCATCACCAAGCCGCGCGGTTGACGAGATCGTGCCGATCCCTATCATTCTTCCTGCGGTGGGTCACGCTGGGGCGGGGATGGCGCCTACTTTATTTCTTCTTATTTACTCGCTAAATTCCAACCAACGCTCTCCCTGCAAGGGAGTCTTCTTCCATATCAGAACGGTTCTCGCAGCCTTGTTTATCGGGCAGTGGATCTTCGATCTCATACACCACGATGTAATCACGCAGCTGTCGATCGACATAACCTACGTCTCCCAAGTCTGGTGCATGCTCTGATGTAGTGAACATATATATCTAAGTGCAGGAGGGACCACATTGGTGTTCTCGACATTTCCACAGTCTTGCTTATCGTCATAAGTCTACCGCCTTCCTCTTAATATTTACTCCGACTCGCGCAATCGGGTTGCACAATATCCAGACATTACGTATAGAGAGCTAGCACTCCGCCCGCCATCCGCGGAGATCCACAATCAATCAATCAAACCACTTTACAATGATATCGTTGCTTCAATCTATCCATGCTTAAGTACAATCCGAAGGGGACTACGTTCATCTACTAAATATTTCCCAATGTCATCGAACCCTGCCACAAGAAAGCCCGGCAGTCACACGATATGGAAAGGCGTAGGACGTATATTCCATAGCAAAATCTCGGGATTTATCGAGTAATCTAGAACAAAATCTCCAGAATTCGCGGTATCGGCCCCAGATTGGGGAAACAATGATATATGCTAATGTCCATTCTCCGCGGGAAAATACATTCATGCGACATCCCCCCAAATTCTACAGACCGTCTACTTCGATAGATCAGATGTGAATTCGCTATACATGGCGACGCGGCTGTGCGTGAGGTCTAGCACATTCGGTGTGATGCAGTCAGCAAAAGGTACTGTACCACTTGGGATGAGACAGAAGAGACTCTGTTTGTAATAGCTGCACTGGCGCGAGGGAAGGGGTTGTGGTTATGGATTGAGTGCGAAGGGTTGTCTTTGAGTTGGTAGTAGTCAATCTGGGTTCTCTTATCGATGATATCTACTATGGTTACTAGGAGGGGTATGGACATGTCCACCCCGTGATGGAAAGAGCATTCCTAGATTCTTTAATTGAGATTGATCATGACGTACATGCTATGCGGAGTCATGATCTGTGCCGAAGTCATTTTTGATAGGACCCGTGCATGGAATCGAATAAACCACACCTTTTTTCCTTTTCTCAAAGCCCTATACTACTATTTGTGAAGGCGCATGGGTATAAGATTGTGGATTGTGGGTGGTATCGAGGCAGATGGGAGGTAGAAAGTGCGGAAACTACAATCCGGGAGTCTTGGGCAGTGCGAAGAGTTTGGTTGAGCTGGTGTGTGTTTTGTTCCGCTCTGGATTACCGCATTTGTGGCTGTTATCATGTGCTTGAGCGAATACACCGTGCAACAAGAGACGACAGATACGCTGGGCTTGCGTGGACTAAGGGAAGGAAGGCAACGAGAGCAGCTGGAGCCTCGTCGAGACCTGATGTGGTTTCTGGTTTGAACCGGGCAGGGCAGAGCAAGGTGGGCGCTGGAGTTTCGAACCTGAAGTCTACCCTTGCGCATCGGTGGTATCAGAGCTGCTGGCTACGAAACAGGCATGGCATATTGAAACAGGCTAAGCTCTGAGAACATCATCCTTGCGTGTCGGTTGATTCAAGATCGGGAATAGGGCATGTGGTTTGAAATCGGCGGTTGTTGGTGCATACGGGGATCTCAAATGTGGAGCGAATGCTCCGAATGGCGACACATGCTTGACCGAATGTACCCAGTTAACCTCAAAAAGCCATCTCGGTTGCCAAGCATCTCTCCTGATACGGTCGAAACTACCCGAAACTCAGAACGAATGAAAGATCCGTGGTGTTGAAATGGTATGGATTGTGTTGTTTATGAGCGTCAGTACATGAGATGTGGAAGAAAGCCATGCTGCCGGCCAGGGCACACCAAGAGCCCCCCAGTACTGAAACTGGATGGAGCACTTCGTCTATATGCCTATGGTCCGGTAGGTCACCATGCTGGAAAAAAGAAGAAAGAAGTTCTTTTAATTTAGTTTCGTAGGGCTAACCGGCCCTGCCTCTCCCACGAACATTACCAACCCGCCAACTCCATCTCAACATCGGCTCATACCGTCGACTCCTTGCCCGACTGTTTGCGCGAAATTAGATCCGGAGTGCCATCCATCACATCGAAAAAGGGCGTCATTTAGATGTTGGAGGGGTAGAGCATGACACGGACGGTGGCGCCGAGGGACTTGGGGGGGAGGTTGTGGCGGAACTGAGCGCGGACAACACCGGAGTTGCCTATTCATCGACCGTGTTAGTGGCCTCGTTCCTGAATTACCGCAGCACCTGACTTCTTCTCTCGCTGCGCATATCTCGACTGTCGTCCTCTTCGCGGATGAGGTTGATTCGTTTCACGTACCGTGAGGGCGGGTGACCTTGCCCCAGATGACCCGGATGTTCGAGCCACGGACCTCACGCTTAGCCCGGTAGACGAAAGCGACCTTCTTGCCGAGGTAGAAGTTGGCAGCCTCGGTGTTGGTAACACCGTCGATCTGGATCAAACTATATTTCCCAAGATTGTCAGATTCCCATTGTTTCCGACGTCGATGTTCCGGTGAATGGATCGGTACCTGGTGTTGCAGTTGACAGCACGCTTGGAGCGCTGGAAGCTCAGGTGGCGACCCCTAATGAAGAAATTCGTATTAACCCGACTGCCCTGATAGTTTCCCATCGCGCTTCAATCCGTCTCAAATATTCGGCATAAATTCGACCATAACGATATATCCGGGACATCTTTGCGCGATTCGATGATTCAACGATATGTGTTGGCAACTTACTTAACGTAGACTAGTGGTCGCAAATAATCAGGTTAGCTTTTAATTTCTCCAAAGATGAATCTCCCAGCACTGCGCTCTCCCAGTTCCGGCTCCATATCCCCATATCAAAACAGTGTGGCGGCATCATATATCACATAAAGACCGGAGAGATAGACTCACGTCTGTTACCGTTTTCCGAAGGCATTCTGGCGGCGTTTCTCTGAGCAACAGCGGGCAACGCAAACGAAGTCGAAGGAAGGCAGAAATGACCCGCAAAAAGTCGTCCGGGTTGTCGTGGTTGTCGTCGCTTCAATCGGTTACGGGACGACGCACAAGGCCACAATTTGCGAGGTGTGTTCGGTGCGGCTCGCCCTAACCCCAATTGGGACGCTTAGCGAGTCCGACCGCCCAGGGCAAGGCAAAGTCCCGTGATATGGGGGATTGGATGCAAACGTGCCAAGCCGCAGGATAGCACCCTAGTCTGCTTTCGGTATACTTCGGATAAACTAATTTCTCCAGGATCCGAGAGCTGTACTCCGTTGATGGGACTAGTGGTAGTGTCCGTCCCTCCGTATTCCATCGTCATCATTATCATTCATGATCAGTTTGACATTCTTTCAAACTTCCGCTCCCCACCCGGTTATTTTGCCGCCGGCCTACTGTGGTCCGAAAGACCTGCCCCTCCCCCTCTAGAGTCTTTCCGCCGGTTGATACTCCGTACAGCGGAGGAAGCGCCAGAGCGTCCGGACTCCCAAGCTGACAAAACAGTTTGTTGAATTCTTTCCACCGGTGACGGCAATTGGCCCCATCGGATATCACCAGACTGAACGTAAGTTATTGGGACATACTAGTTATCCCGCACTTGCTTGCACTTGCTTTTTCAGACTGCAGGGAGCGGCAGCTGTAGCAGTAGCAGCAGCAACAACAACAACAACAGCTTGGAGTTTTGGCATGCATAAGCTTATCTCCTTGGATTACCCAACAAGGTCCCTTTCAGTTCCAAGAACAGGTCTCGGTGCCCAGTCAACTGTATCTGGAGCTTTAGCATGGCCTTTTATCTGTGCTGCCAGGGTAGCGCAACACTTGTCCCCGGTGGATTGAATGTATGGGCCTATGAGGGTATGCGGACTTAAAACGGGGGAGGATGACTTCCTCCAAACCGATCAGACCGGGACACTCATTTGGAAATAAAGCGTACCTTAGCCCCACCAGCAATCGGCAACGAACCTGACATGATGTCCTTTCCCTTCAAGCACGCCATTCCATCTTCAAGGTGCTTGCCTGGGGCGTCAACATCTCAGAAAGTAGTATTTGCATCGAGGAACAGATGCAAACGCATAAAAGACTGACAGGAACAAAGAGCATGTGGTTCAATAGTGAGGCTGGAATGCAACGGCGATCGAAGCACATCCGTCTCACAGTAGGTGTGATAGGGAGTATAATACTCCGCAAGCCAATCCAGCCCTGACTCGGCATCCTTAGCACCATCTCCGGACTCGACTGGGCCGAAAGTTCGGTTTGGTTCACTGTTCCTGCTACACTGCGCCCATTTCACGGGAAAATTAAATCCGTATCATCCTTTCTGGATGACAAATTCGCCGATCTAACCCCACGGCGCTGGTCACCGGAGATGCGGATTCAGGAGTCTCACAGTCTTACCTGGTTTACCGCAACCCCCGGCAACCAATAGCCCTTCGCTGCAGCTTCTGGCGCGATCTATACGGTTGCAGTTGTGGAATAGCCTGAACATCGGCTTAATGCATTCTGCTGTTATCAGCACAGTGCTGCAAAACGGTTGAATCTTTCACTAGTATGTAAAATAGGGATTGAAATGGAGATGAAAAGAGGGGCAGGCGCAAGCTTTATGTAGGCGGGATTCTCTCGGATTGTATCCCCACCATGTTGTCCTGTAACAAAACGGACGAGTAAGTAGATTGCCATGACCTTATCCTGTGGTTGGGATGCGCCGGGTTGAATACGATCCATTGTTCCCTATCTTAGCAGGATAGGTCTCCTAGGATTGAAGCTGACCTGCATGGCTGGAAGCTCCACACGGTCTTCATCCAACGCCCCGCCGATATACATTCCATGTACGACGACGGGCTCCGGGAGGAAACTCTCGTAACCCCATGCTCCTCAGTCCATAAGGGATACGAGTAGAAACAAAGAGGCATGTCAGATCGGAGTTGGAGGGGGTCAAACGAACTATTGGATCATGGTGAACGCGGGGTGTGCCCCATGTGACTCTAAGATGTGCTTTCCATTCGAGCTTCATCCGCCTCCAGGTATGGAATTTTGAGCGGAGGGTCAATCATTCCCCAGATTCATCCAAATGGGCTGAGAGCAAGCGTGGCTTTTTTTTCCTTTTTTTTTTTTTTTTTTACTTTTTGCTCCTGGTGGTAGAGCTATAATAGTGCTGATGGGGCTTCTGAGCGGAACGGTCGGGAATTTTATTATAGTATCTCTGTACTCGTACATCAACTTCAGAGTATGTTTCTGTTACCAAGCAATGATATAATCTCGAGAGTCATTGCCACAGGGTGGGAACTGGACCGGAGCGGGAGGTTTGTTGGAACAGATGGGAATCAATCAACTATAAAGCGGACAGAATTTCCTACTCCAAGGAGATGCGCTCGAGAAGAGAATTTACCGAACTACGACGATCTTTCATGTCCGAAAGTAAGACGGAGAGGATTAATTGAGGAGAAAAGCAGAAGAAGAATAATCAATCAAATCAATCAATTCCTGAAATTGAATTGAATTGAATAATTTACCTTACAATCTTCTCACCCTCACCCTCACGGGGTCCCGCGGCAGCGCAGCATCGACGTAGTGGAAAGAACAAGTGCCCCACCCGGGCTCGATTGCTTTGCGCCCGCCCACCTTTGCGCTTGTTCCAGCAAGAAGCAGAGCAGAACAGCAGCAGCTCCCCCTCCGGCCATCTTACGCTACTCCCGTCGAGCCCTCACGCTCTTAAAAAGTACTTGCTCCGCCGGACTTGTTGGGAAATTTCCCTTAAACCCTTTGATTCAGTTTTCCTACCTCTTCTCTCTTCTCTTCTCCTCTCCTTCTCTCTCTCGATCTGTGATTTATTTACCCTACCTACTCTCTCCCATCCTATACCGACTCAACAACCCCACCATCCAAAAAAACAATGGCCAGCACGATAGCCCGCACTGAGGAACGCCAGAGCGCTGGGTGAGTAAAGTAGTACTACTGCGAGTCTGCGACCTTCCCTCGCTGACATCACACCCCTCCTTCCTCTCATTCCCCCCTCCTCCATTTCCTCCGTTCCCTCCTTGTCCACCGCCCAAGTACTGCTACGTGAACTTCACCCACCACCAACACCACCACCAGCACTTCTTACCACCGGGCCGGTTGCCAAACACTCCTACGAGCCCGCCCCGCTTCCACCTTTCCCCTCTCCTAATTCCGCGATCGCGTTTTCCACCAATTCGTGATCAAGATCAAAGATTCCGTTGAATTTGCCCACTTCTGTCTTTTTTCTGCCGTTTCCTGGTTCCACTTGATTTTCTCAAATCGACATACATCAGATCCTTGCAATCATCAGTCAACCCTTGCCGACTTGAGAAGCTAATATGGATTTTCAACGCAGCACCGCCGAACTCAAAGATGATACCGTCATTGTAGTACTAGGTGCATCCGGAGATCTTGCGAAGAAGAAGACTGTGAGTCACTCCGCGTGCGGGAGAGCAAAACTGATACAGATGCTGTATCGAAGACGGACATTGAAGCTGACAAGGATTGTAGTTCCCCGCGCTGTTCGGCCTCGTATGTTGACAATGACCATTTCAAGGTTGTCCTCGCAATTGTCCCGGATACTAACCGCACCTGTAGTACCGCAACAAGTTCCTGCCCAAGGGCATCAAGATCGTCGGCTATGCCCGGACAAACATGGATCACGAAGAATACCTGAGACGTGTGCGCTCATACATCAAGACTCCCACCAAGGAAATCGAAGAGCAACTGGATAGCTTCTGCCAGTTCTGCAGCTACATTTCCGGCCAGTACGACAAGGATGACTCGTTCATCAACCTCAACAAGCACCTCGAGGAGGTGGAGAAGGGCCAGAAGGAGCAGAACAGAATCTTCTACATGGCACTTCCCCCCAGTGTCTTCACCACCGTCTCCGACCAGCTGAAGCGCAACTGCTACCCTAAGAGCGGCGTTGCTCGCATCATCGTGAGTCACCCATGCCACAATCGTGACCGGCGAACCACCACTCACATGTTTCGTGCTGTACTATAGGTTGAGAAGCCCTTCGGTAAGGACCTGCAGAGCTCGCGCGACCTCCAGAAGGCCCTCGACCCCAACTGGAAGGAGGAGGAGATCTTCCGTATCGACCACTACCTGGGTAAGGAGATGGTCAAGAACATCCTCATTATGCGCTTCGGAAACGAATTCTTCAACGCCACCTGGAACCGCCACCACATTGATAACGTTCAGGTATGATGTTCTGCGGGTTTCGTCGGTCTCTGTCAGTCGCTAAGATCCTGCGGTTTAGATCACTTTCAAGGAGCCTTTCGGCACTGAGGGTCGTGGCGGTTACTTCGATGAATTCGGCATTATCCGTGATGTTATGCAAAACCACCTGCTGCAGGTCTTGACCCTGCTTGCCATGGAGCGCCCTATCTCCTTCTCTGCTGAGGATATCCGTGACGAGAAGGTAAGCGTCTTTCTCACTCGCCTCGGATTCCATGACTAACTTAATCTCAGGTCCGTGTTCTCCGTGCGATGGACGCTATTGAGCCCAAGAACGTCATCATCGGTCAGTACGGGAAGTCGCTGGACGGCAGCAAGCCCGCCTACAAGGAGGATGAGACCGTCCCCCAGGACTCTCGTTGCCCCACCTTCTGCGCCATGGTTGCCTACATCAAGAACGAGAGATGGGACGGTGTTCCTTTCATCCTGAAGGCCGGAAAAGGTACGCCCTATATAGCACGTGTCCGATTCTCGAACTGGTATATTGATTTTGTGTAGCCTTGAACGAGCAGAAGACCGAGATCCGTATCCAGTTCCGTGACGTCACGTCTGGAATCTTCAAGGACATTCCCCGCAACGAGCTCGTTATCCGTGTCCAGCCCAACGAGTCCGTCTACATCAAGATGAACTCCAAGTTGCCTGGCCTGTCCATGCAGACGGTGGTGACCGAGCTCGACCTCACCTACCGCCGCCGCTTCTCCGACCTCAAGATCCCCGAGGCTTACGAGTCCCTGATCCTCGACGCCCTGAAGGGCGACCACTCCAACTTCGTCCGTGACGATGAATTGGATGCCAGCTGGAGAATCTTCACCCCTCTTCTGCACTACCTTGACGACAACAAGGAGATTATCCCCATGGAATACCCCTACGGTATGTGTACACCTTGAATCGGTAAATTCCCCGGGCGATCACTGACAGTTGATTCAGGATCTCGTGGACCCGCGGTTCTGGATGACTTCACGGCCTCTTTCGGCTACAAGTTCAGCGATGCCGCTGGCTACCAGTGGCCCTTGACCTCTACCCCCAACCGGTTGTAATTGATGGCATAGCCATCTGGACACGCTGAAGGTGGGAGTGGGGTCTCACGAATGAAGTAAAATGTCAGACTAAGTTATGAAAAAATGTTAATGCTATGGGGCGAGATCTACGGCAAGACCGGACATGTGGGTTGATATGACAGGAATGCAAGCTTAACGGTACTGTTCATCGGTCGGTCGGGCAATGACTGGAGTTACTGTTTACCACCCCTCCTATTTCTTTAGAAACGAATGCAGAGCACGTTACGAATCATATGAGGCTGGTGTGGTCATGGTGTGGTGTTTAAAGGTGGCGTAGGTTGGATCAGGTTGGCTGTCGCAGAATCGCAGGAATGCTGGCGAAAGGCAATAGAGTGAATTAGACCCGACAACATTCCCGCAAGCCATCCGGGTTCTAGAACCAAGCTGTACGGATGCATATCTACTGGCAGGCGGATTACATACCACGCTTCGGGTAGCTAAGCGAACGGAATCATTCATTGCCTGACTGGGCAATTGAGCGGCGGCAAGGGAGCATCCTGCGAAGCTGAGTTCTGTAAATGTTCCCAGTCTTCCGCACTCTTCCGTCCAACAATTCCTGCAGCCACCGGGTTCAAGGCTCATGGGAATCGAGCCGTTCCTGAGATGACTCTCAGAGATGGACCCTGGAACGGCGAAGGAAAACCCCACTATGGTTTGAGGATCACAATTTAACGCAGCTGTCAATCGCCCCGATGGTTGAGCCCTTAACCAAGAAGGGCTAAGGCCTGTTATTTCTATGTCGTGTAAGGAGAGAAGCTGGAAAAGGAGGGTCAGTTGTGCAGCAGTGCCCGGAGGATGCCCAGACCTCCAGGGGTGCAATTAAATCCCTCCAGGTCGCGTGCCTTGCTCTGCTCGGGGGGGGGGAAGGCCCTGGCAGTTCGTAGAATATATGAATAGTAGCAGCAGTGGGTCTCTTCTCTTCTCTGGGAGCCGATAAGACCAGACCAGACCAGACCAGCCCACCCACCACGACGGGCCGGGGGCCCGCATGCGTCGTCTTTGGCTGTCCTGCCGCTGCCGCGTCTTTCTTGCTTGCCCTTCATAGCCCCGGGGGCTTCGTCGTCTTCTTTCTCCTTCTCTTTTTTCCTTTTCTCTCTCTTGTGTCCTCTCTCATCTTGACCCTTTTCTTCTCTCCCTTCTTCTCACGATTTCGATGCTTCTTAGCCAAACTCGAATCCATCACACTCCCACAGAACTGAATTTCCATTGACCGCAGGCATATCGCGCATTAGATTACGACCCTCTTTTCCCCGCAGCTATACTCCGTACCTGCTACATTTTTGCCGGAGCTCCGCACTTGGAATACCACCAAGGACGAAACCCTTTCCGGCTATTTTTAATAACGACCAAAAACCGTGCGACAACCAACCTCTTTTCTCCAACCACTGCCTTTTTTTTTATTGATTCGTCCTAAACCTCTGTGCTTCTTTCGATCAGTTGTTCCAGCCTCGAAGGATATATATTCACCACGCGCGACAGTTTGGGGAGCCTGTCGACGACACTGTCCTCGGCCCGAAATCAGGCACGGAGTGAGTTGAGTGAGCGGGCAAACCAACGCTGGTTAATGGAAAGCGTTGCAATTGGTAGAGCACCGGGGCGTCACAGTGCATGCGCGCGATTCAAATTCGCAGGATGCCTCAAGCTGCAAGATGGGTGGGTTCTCCCTCAATCCGAGGACGAAGAGAATGGGTGCGCATGGTGCTTTTGACTTTCAGTCTGCTGGGTTTACAGTGAGTGTTTTCTCCCTCCCCTAAGGAACCGTTCTCCGCCATTTCCGCCCGCTCGGGAGAAAGGAATACAGCAATAGCAATCTATCTGACTTGCTTCTTGTCGCTCGCAGGTTTACATGGGGCATTGAGATGACATGTACGTGATTCTTTTTGGGGGGAGGGCAAAAACCTTCGCAAGCGTTTCTAACTCGTTCGTGCGGCTTAAGATTGCACGCCCTATCTGCTTCAGCTCGGCCTCACGAAGTCTAAGACGTCGCTGGTCTGGATTGCTGGTCCGCTTTCCGGGTTGATCATACAGCCGCTTATTGGTGTGATCGCTGACCGGTCTCGCTCGAAATGGGGTCGGCGCAGACCATTCATGCTCGTGGGATCGGTGGTGGTCGCAATGTGCCTACTGCTGTTGGGGTGGACAACGGAGATTGTCAGGATGTTCGTCAAAGATGCCGAGAAGGTACTTGCTTTGCTCCTGTTTTTTTGGTGGCATTCAACGGCTTAACATCTTCCTAGGCCAAAAGCACTACCATCGCCATTGCCGTTCTGAGTATCTACGCGGTAGATTTTGCAATCAATGTTGGTATGTGCTGACTTACCCTGCGTCGAGCTTTCCTCGGTTAACCGCGAATCAGTGCAAGCGTGCTGTCGCAGTCTCATAGTCGATACGTTGCCGATCCCGCTTCAACAAACTGGTTCGGCATGGGGTATGCCTCCTCTCCTTGCACTACTAGGACTGATAACTAAACCCCAGCAGCAACCCGGATGACGGCCATTGGACAGCTTATAGGTTATGTGATCGGCTCGATTGACACGGTCAAAATCTTTGGGACTGCTTTTGGCGATACGCAATTCAAGCAAATGACGGTCTTTGCTGCGTTATCTCTAATAGCAGCAGTTTCTGTCACATCCTACGCGGTGAAGGAGCGAGTCCTGATCACAGCAAGGTACTTGGAACACAGCACGGTCTCTGTATCCTTACACTTACTGATAATCAAACCTTAGGGACTCCGATGACAAGGCCGGGGCGCTACAGGTGATCTCCCAGTTGTGGAAAACAACAATGGAGCTGCCACCGCGCATTCAAGCGATTTGTTGGGCCCAGTTTTGGGCCTGGATTGGTATGATGCACTTTTGTCTCTGTTTATAAAGGTGCTATTCTGATCGGAATGCATAGGCTGGTTCCCGTTTCTGTTCTACAGCACGACATGGGTTGGTGAGACATACTTTCGCTACGAAGTTCCCAAGGATGCGGTACGCCCAAGTGATATGCTAGGAGAGGTCGGTCGTGTTGGCAGTTCATCACTGGTTGTCTTCTCATCCATCACCCTTTTTGGAGCCGTACTTTTGCCGTTCTGCGTACAGCCACCGGACAACAAACGGCCCCGGTTCACACCACGACCACCTCCCGGAATCGCCTCCCTATTGAAAAAAGTCCCCAGCGTCCGTCCGGACTTGCAGACAACGTGGTTAATCTCGCACATCATGTTTGCCGCCACCATGGTTTTCGCCCCCCTGGCACGATCGCGCGCTTTTGCAACATTTTTGGTCGCTCTTTGCGGTATCCCCTGGGCCATCAGCTGCTGGGCCCCTTTCGCCTTCATGGGGGTGGAAATCAACAAACTAGCCATGAACCCGTCCCCATCGTCACGAGTGACCATGATCACTTCTTCGAGCATTCTTTCGGGCGGCTTCGCCGACCGTACAGCCACGGACACAGAACTGGACGTCCTCCGACTCAACCACCACGATTCAGACAGTGACAGCGACGTGGAGGATGGCGGCTCTAGTGTCCCTTCGACGGGAGAGCTTGCGGGTATTTACCTCGGCGTGCTGAATGTATACACGACCCTCCCGCAGTTTGTGGGCACATTCATCAGCTGGATCGTGTTCAGTATCTTCGAACCGGGCAGCACCAAGCGCGACGACTCTGCGCAGGAATCGTCTCAGTGGATGAATCTGGATAAGAGTAGACCCAACGCTATCTCGATCTGTCTATTCATCGGCGCCATCAGCGCCCTCGTAGCTGTCGAGGCCACGCGACGGATGCGCCACGTGATATGAGCTCATGATGCCCTCGAGCATTAAAGCGCATCTTCATCCCACGTCCTCCCCCCCGGAAAGATCTCATCCAACGAAACGGTGTCAAACCAGGCAAAATCTTGTACAAAAACCTCTCAACGCGGTCGTCACATCCCACACATATACCCACGATTTCATTCTCCAATACCCCCTAATGCATAATGTTTTTATCTTCTTCTACTCTACACATATCGACGCCAAAGCAACCAACCCCGGAATGGCATGCATTGATACATACGCAATGATCTACACGATTATCTATCTCTTGCCCCCAACTCTTCCTCCCACTTGTCCAAAGATTTTTTGTTCGCACACACAGAGATCAACCATATACCGGCGGGACATGAGATTCGAATGAATCCTTGATGGTCCCATTTTTTGTGCTGTTCTTATATACCGTTCTGTGCATGGACGTCAGTCAGGCTTGGATGACAGACATACTTCACGCCTTAGAGTTCTTGTAATAGATTTTTTCGGTCTGGCCTTGTTGATTTATTTTTCTCGACTGGTACTGAAGCTGAAGCTGAAGAATAGAAAGGTATTGGTTGGTGTGCTGCTGTTTTTCTGAATCTTGAGTTAAACGTAGGGTTCTTTGGAGTAGGTTGGTTTACCGTAAACAACGTGTGTTGTACAGTGAAAAAGTACAGTACCGTAGTTCTGTCTGAAGTAAGCGAGGCCATGACTTTCACCATCTGGAAACATATTGTGTACTCTAGTAATCGTTGAACGGTCGACCGGCATGGGGTCTGAAAAGATGCCCAAGTAAGGTACAACAACAGTACATACTCCCGGTGAAAGGTAAGCAGGCGGTGACCAATGTATGGCTCAACTAACTACCGCCCCTGAAAGTAGACGGAAACGTGGTGTGCACCGATTAAGATCGAAGAAGAGAGACGCACCACAAACTACTCAGTATCATAGTAACGTTGCAAGTCATGTGATTGCTGGAATAAACAAGTACCGATATGGTTCTCGCTTCAAACAGATTGAGCTAGTCAACGAACACAAACTCGGGAATGAATAGCTAAACGCGAGTGGGAGATATTTAGATGCGCGTACAGACAAGACACCTTGACATCCGTCTAGACTCAATAGGATAAATGCAAGCAGGACAGTGATGATGACCCTGGGTATGTAAGCGTAGGAGACAGAGAAAAGTACATTAATTAGGAGGGTGTTTATTGGTATGAACAGGTAAAAACTAAATCACATCAGATGCGCGGCGAGGTATATGTGCGGAAAAGACAGCCAATGTAGAAAGACAGTAGCAGAAGGTTAAGGCCGGAAGCATAGCATAACGAAGGCGTTATCACGTGTATTGGCGGACTCTAGGGCTGATTGGCGGCTTGCATGTTGCCAGTCAGCTCGGCTACTCTGGCCTTGATGCGAGCAGCGCGCGTCTCAAAACCTACAAAGAGATGTTAGAAACTTGCTTGGAAAACGTTATAACTAGCAAGGAGGTGACTTACTCTCTTCTTCGCTCGTGTTGTCATCGCTAGTGTAGTCGTTCTCCTTGCGAGCCTCCATTTGGGCGGCTCTGTCGGCGGCATTCTGGCGGATCTGAGCCCAACGGTCGTACGAGGATGGGACCGGCTTGGGTGGAGAGACAGGCTCGTCACCCGGGGCATGCGCCGAAGCATCGGTAAATTCTTCAGAAACAGGGGATTCGGGGACGAAGGCCGGCTGTTCCACTAGAGGGCCTTGATCGAATTGGGAGAACTCTTGGTCGGCAGCGGCTCGCTCTTTCGTGTCGATACGAGAGAGCGCGTCGTACTCGGCTTGGCGGCGAATCTTAGGTTGATTGTCCGGCGATTCGGGGGCTTTAGTAGTCGGCACAGAAGCTTGAGCATCGGGAGCAATCTCAGGTTCCTTCTTTTCGATAACAGGCTCCACATCAGATTTCGGGGCCTCTACGTTGGCCTTGATAATCTCTGCAGCTGGCGCCAGCGGTACAGGCTTCTTCTTCAACGTATTATTTGCTGGGCGGATAGGATGCTCCTGGGCTGCTCTCGCTCTATCCTCGAGGGCAGCACGAGCTGCTGCAACAGCCGAGCCTCCAGCGGGAGCGATCTTCACTGGTGGCTTGGGTTCAGGCTCGCTCTTCTTTTTGATCGTCCCGAACATGTTCTTGAACCCTGTGTTGCCCGTCTTCTTCTTGAGCTTCTGCCTGGATTCATCTGAATCCATTGATTGCTTGGGAAGAGACTCTGTCGTCGACAGATCAGCCGCAGCACTGGTGCTACCATTCCGACTAGCGTTGGGAGTAGAGTCGCTAGCAGGAATCTCTTTTCTGGGTACTGCGGGTTTGGGGGAGCTGGCCGGGGTGTCCTTTGGCAGAGGCGGGGGCGCCTGACGAGTGGTGCTCGGCGCTAGCGACGTCGGAGTGCTGGGCTGGTCATCTGTTGATTCCTTCACGTCGTCTGCCAAGGAACCTGTGCCCGCACGGCTGTTGCTTAGGTAGGCGCTGCGGTAAGTATTCTTGTCATAATTGGTTGCCCATTTCATAGCCTGAGATGCCTCATTCATGATCGACGGCTGCAGAGTCATGATGGAGTTCGTCTTGGTGGAATATCGCGCATCTTGGGGCACATTGGTTCTGGCGTTGGCAGCTTCTTGTTCCTCACGGTGTCGCTTTTGAAGGGCAGCGGCAGCCGCCTGAATGCGGGCATGCTGATCCGGAGCGATACTAGTCTTACTTGTCGGTGCTGTATTATCTGCTCGTTTGTAGGACTCTTCCATCGAGCTGACCTTCTTGGCTGAGGACTTGCGACGCGTAACACCCTTCTTTCGAGTGGAGAAGCCGAAGAACCGCTTCTTCTCGGCAATATATGCACCGGGATCAGGCTCAGGAGCGGCCCCCTTCACTTGTTCTTCCAGCACCAGCCACTTGGCATCTTTGATAATGGTCTCGAGTAACGCGCAGCGTCCAAATACCGCTTTTCGGTTGGTCGGTTCTTCACCCGCCAAGCTACTGATCCAAACCCACCAGAAAGAGTCATCCAGATCCAGAGTAGTGATGCTTGCTAATTCAGCCGGCTCCGTTAGGGGTTCGTCATTCAAGCTGCGTTTGTGCGACTGCGAGCTCTGAACACGGACCGTAGATAAAGGAGGAAGAATCTTGTCCGGGGGCAACAGCAAGGGGCCACCGGGTCCTTTGAGAGCGGTCTCATCACCAAAGCCTGAGGACATGAAATCCGCCCAGGAGGGGGTGGTGGGCCGGCCCAGATCTCCAGTACCAGACTGGGGAGCGGATTTCAGACTGCCAAAGTCATTTCTGGGTAGACTGAATTTGTTTGCATCGTTGGTGGAATCCGACTCAAGTGCGCCTCCAAAGCCAAAATCTTCGAACCTTGACCACGAGGCTTCATCTCGGGTGGTAGTGTCCGAATCTGTCGCTGCGGACTGATTAGTTGAGGCAATAGATTTCAGTACACGGAGACATTCGTCAGTGAGCGCGCGAACAGGGTCGTCGAAGCCAGCAAATTCCTGCAGGTGCCGGTCACTGTCTCTGTACTCGAAGTTCTTTGCGCGCCGCAGCAGAGCGAAGGGGGTAGGGGAGACTGTGTCAACAATCATCACCACCTTCGTCGTCGAGACCTGAAGAAGAGTGGGCGTCTCCGGCGGATATTCCGTTCCCTGAATCAAGCTCTGCAGAGCAATAGGTAGGGAGGAGATGGAGTTGATCCCACGGGGTTCTGGCGATAAGGAGCGTAGATAGGCGAAAAACAGATGGCTTGTCGCATCCGCCGCGCTGAGGAAGAGTAAGCTTTCAGAACCCTTGGTGCAATGAACGTCCTCGCAACGTACCTGGCCCAGTTCTTGTAGGCGGCCTCGAAGCCACTGCCTGTATCTGCGTGGTCAAAAGCCCACCATCCAGCATAGCGAGACAGTTTGCGGCCACCAAGGCCATTCGATTTACCATGCGCCGCAACAGCAGCGAGCAGGTCGAAGAAGTCGGTGATGATCTTCGCCCGAGCGTCTGAATCAACACTAATCGGGATGAAAGTGGAGAACGCATCGCGAGCGAACTGAGAGTCTAGGTATGGTCAGCTGGTCTGATACCGGAGCTAGGGTGCCTCCATCGTCGCACCTTGTTCGCCAACCTTGAACAATTCATAAGCTTCCCAGGTCACGACACCACCTGGGAGTCTGCTCCAACACCATTTCAGCACACTACATATGACCTATATCCATCGGAAGCGAAGAGTAAGAACCAAGTCGCGGTAGTAATCAGGACATGGTTGAAGCCACTCACGATTGGGTCCGACAGCCGCAGATCTTGTGCCAATGCTTCTCCGTTCACCGGCGAGCCTTTCTCCACGGACTGGTTGAAATAGTTACGGATGAAGGTGCGTGCGGCGCTGGCGTCAGAGCTTGGACGGAACGGTAGAAGAAGGAAGGGAGTTTGGAGAGCTGTCAAAGAAGAAGGAGGCAAGGATCAGCAAGTCGAGGAATGCACACAGGGGTGGACTAAATTTGGCAAGGGAAGCGGGGGGTGGATCATCCGCCACAATGGAGGCCTACCTCGTGCTTTCAATTCCTGAGTACATCCGTGCAATAGCTCCTGGACTTCTTCTGGGGCAACTGCGGTTCGCTGCCACGCGTCTGTCCATGTGGGCTTTGCGGGGCCCTGATCCTCTACCTCGGAGGTTTTGGCGTTCTTCTTGGGGGTGTTGGCATCCTTACTGCGAAAAACGCGAGTAAAGAAAGGCATTCTGAACCGACACTTTTTGCGCGCCAGGTTTTCGGCGGGCGGACGACGCGATCCTCAGAGAAAGATAAACGGGGAGTGGGAGGAAAGGTGGTTCGGATAACAATGCCCAACAGCGGAGGTGCAGGAGGGGCGTGTAACCGGGGGTCACTAGCGAGATCCGATAAGAAAAAGTTGCGAAATTAACTAGACGAGTTGGTCACGAAGTATGGCTAGCAGGTACACGGTGCAAGATTTGGATGAGGCGGAGGAATGATAAAAGGATGGAGGCGCGCGGATTATGAGGAAAGTGACAACCCCCAAGGGGAGGGACAGTGGATGTAAACAGCGTCCTGAAGTAGCGATTCAGATCAGATAGCTCAATCAATTATCAGCGTCTACAGACTGGTCGAACGAATCGAGCCGAAGCGACCGAAAAGAAGGCGGCAAAAAAATGGCCGAAGGCGATAGATGCAGCAGCAGCAGCAGCAGCAGTTGAGCGAAGGCCGACCAAGTGTCCAGGAAGGATCGCCTGCAGGGCGGGAAGCAATCAGGTTCGTAAATATGCCACCACAGCGGCGACTGCAGCCACGATGGAGGAAGTGGGGAGGGTGAATTGCAGTTGTGACCAGTCAGTGGGAAAGACAAGAGGGAAGAAGAAAAAAAAAGAAGAGAAGAGAAATGCAGTGCGGCGCAAAGCAAAGCAAGAAAAGAAGAAGAGGAGGAAGAGGGAAGGAATAGGCAGTTAGAGGAGATGAAGGGACCGCCGGTGATAATGAGGATCGACTGGGGTTGCCGTTTCAGGGGTTGGAAAATAACTAAGTCAGTCACTCAACCCGCAATCGTTGGTTGATACGCCCGCCATCCATGGTTCTGAATCGATGAAGAATCTCGAGCCTCATGCAGAGGCCAATTCCTCTTGCATTAGCAGTTTAAACTACCTTACCGATTAACTTACCGACTCACCGTCTCCGAACGTGGATCTGCACCGACATGCTTCTACCTACAGTGCATAGGATGGATACAGTTTTAGTGATGCACGAGTGGATGAAGCACGTCGATTGCCCGGTATATATAACTGACACATTAATATCTCCTCAGACTCCGATCCCAACTGCAACACAGTCTCTGTCAGTAGGTCAGTTGAAGGTAGTACAGCAGCAAATAATCGACATCAGCTGTGATCCGTCGGGGGATCAATAGAAATGGACATCAATTCTAGGTTCAATGCCCGATTGATGGTTGTTCAATAATCCTCATAATCATCATAATAATCCCCCAGCCTAAGACGGGTTCTGTGACTGGTCCAGGCGGGAAAAACCAAACCACCTGGACCTAAACCCGAATGGGAAGCATTGAAATGATAAGGTCCGGTGCGAAGGCGACGGGAGAGTCGCCGGTGTTTCCATGATCCATCCCTCCATCTACCAAAGTACAGAGTGCTCCCTCCAGCCGTTGGCCAGTTGTCCGTACCCTAGAAGCTTTTTGAGGCTGACCCGGACAAGCAGGCAGGCGGTCAGGCCCCCCTTCTGGCTTCTGGACCCCTCGGGGTTCACCAACCAGCCCAGCTTGTTCAACTCCATTCGCCCGAAGTGAAACCATTCTTCCCCAACCTTGAGTGGGATGATGCCTAAGGTAGTAGCGTCGAGACTCTGGTGGTTGTGAGTGAGAATGTCAGTGGTGGCCTGTGAAACCCATTCAATACTTAGCCCTGTTCAGTGAGGGTCTACCACCGAGCAAGCTGGTGACATGGCTCAGGCAATAAGTGTATTGTAGTAGCAATGACAGTGACAGTCGAAAGGAAGGAATGGAGGCGGGGATAATGATGAGCTCGGACAGCATCTTATATGAACTTCAGCTGACTGATCGTCGTGTCAGTGAGGGTTAGTTAGTTAGTTAGGGGTCTAGTTGTCTAGTCTAGTCTACTCGGTAGTCATCTGTCAATCTGGAATCCGGAAGGATGGTCCTGCCTTGGGGGGTCTATAAATAACTACTCGTAGTAGCTGGGAGAGCGGGCGGCAGTCGAGAGCCGCCGTTGGCGAGCGGGTAAACGCCTGGGACTATCTTTAGAATAATCTTCTGCATCACCCGCGTGTTCCTTCCATTCACCTTCCACCCCATCCATTCATCCATCCCATCATCATCAACTTTCAGCTTCATCAGCTTCATCATCATCGTTACTATTGTCCTAATTGTTACCCACTTCTTCTCTCACTCTGACTTCTTTCTCTCAACTCCACTTGCTGTTGACTTACCTGGAGCCGCAGTCTTTGTTTCCTGAAGGTTGGTTATACCTGAGGCCATCCTTGCATCGGCTGCCTGACTGCCTGGCTGCTGCTGCTGCTTGTCTGGCCTGTTTCTCTTTTACTCTTTCTCTCGTTTTGAGCCACACAAAGCCACTCCCTCCCACTCCCACTTTCCTTTGCGCGCCGCCCCCCCTTTGTCTTTACCGTCACACTGGCTTGTCTCATTCACATCGATATCCACATTAACACCCCATCCACTGTTTCCCCCAATTCTCAAACTTAACTCTCTTCTTACTGCATCTCCCCCCCCCCCTCCTCCCCTCCCCCCAGTCCCCTCCTCCAAAAATAGCGCGCTCATTCCCAATCTCACCACACTTACTTACCCTTACCTTTTCTACCTTCCCTGATCTTCGTCATTCGTTCTTCTTCCTCTTTGTAGAAGTGTTTTCGAGGCTTCCCTATTTCCTACCTCTCGGGATATCGGTAAAAATTAATAATAATTTTCAACCTGACCGCGACCTGGCTCTCTGGTCGTCGCTCTCTTTCCTATCTTTCCTCTTTTCCCTATTATTATTTTTTTTTCTTATCTCTTCGCGTTCTGGAAATACCTTCATCGGGCGGCGCTTCCCTGAGTTTCAGTTCGCGCCGCTATTCGATTCGGACGAACTATTACTCCACCGGGCATATTTGTGATTGACCTTGTCGCCAGTGCCGCATAAAGGCGCCTACATCCCTCATGGGTCGGAGAAAGATCGAGATCAAGGCGATCAAGGATGACCGCAACCGCTCAGTGTAGGTCTTTCCTGTGCAACTTTCCGATGTGTTTGGGGTGATGGTATCACCACTATTTGCTAGACTAACTGACTGACATTTCTGTCGGTTCCCAGGACCTTTCTTAAGCGAAAGGGCGGTCTCTTCAAGAAGGCACATGAGCTTGCGGTTCTTTGTTCGGTCGATGTCGCTGTCATCATTTTTGGTCACAACAAGAAGCTATATGAATTTTCGTCCTGTGACATGCGAGAGACGCTCGCTCGATATCAATATGTGCGGTGGGCCCTCAGATTCTGACACTCCTTCCTGCAGCTGACGCGACCCATTTCTTGCAGTTTGGACCTCCGCATGAACACAAAGGCCCAGAAGACTTTAACGGTAAACGCGACGATGACGACGACGAAGATGAGACGACACCCGCCCCCGAAGACATTCATCCGACGCCTCCGAATCCTCCCATGATCCCCGCCCATATTCCTGGTCATCCTGGCTTCCAACATGTCAATCACGCCCCGTCAGCTTCTCCACCCATCCCCAACGGGATGCCCTTTGATCCTCGTCATGGCACCCCTCAACCACAAGGTGTCTCGAGACCGTCGTCAAGGAATCATCTGCGTCGCGTCAGCTCTAACATCGGACCTCAACAACATCATGCCACACCTCCGCCGCCTCCGCCGCCACCGCAGAACGGTTTCACGTACATGCCTAATCCATCCGTCTATAATCCAGCAGTTGCCCATCCCATGGCTCAACCTCCTCGTCCCGGTCAGTTTGCGCATTATGGCCCACCGGGGCCGCACCATCAGCCCGGGCCACCCCAGCATCAGCATCAGCATCCGCCCATGCCACCGCAAGCAATGCCACCGCACTCGATGGCGCCTCAATCGATGCCGCAGCACCTCGCACCACTCCCACATCCACATGCCATGACACCGCAACCACCACCCATGGCTATATCGCAGGCGCCGCATCACCCACCCGTACCACAGGTCGCCCAAGCATTCCTCACAGAACAAGGGCGAGCTTCCATGCCCCCAACATTTGCACAGCATGAGCCGCAACCGCAACCGCAACCGCCGCGGACGGTATCACTTCCCGAAGCAACCGCTGCGGAGCAGATGCCGGGCCCCCTGAAGGCAGAAGGAAGTCCTTCGCCTCCTCATCAAAGATCTCTATCGTCTAAGTCGCGCAGTATCTTCACCCCTATCGACGACCGCGGCTCAGTCTTAGCGCGTCACTTTGGTGTAGGCCCGCCCACATGTGAGCCGGGAGAAAATGCCCACCTCAAGGCGGAAGTTCCACTGGGAAATTCCACTGATGTAAAGCCACCCAAGCCACTTGCAGGGAAGGCCGGGAAGGCCGGGAAGGCCGGGAAGGCCGGGAAGGTGCCACCACCGCCTCGAGCGGCGACGGAAACCCCACGCCCCCAGCCTGTAGCGGATCTAAAGCCACCGGCACGAACCAACAACGGCCAAATACCCCCAAAGCGCCCGCAACTGAAGGTGCAGATCCCAAGCGAGAATTCAGATAGAGGCAGTGCGACAGGCGAATCGTCCTCACGCGACTCGGCGGGTAATAAGACATTGACGCCGGCAAAAGCCAATCCAGATACTAGTCATTCGGGCGTGGTTCTTCCTCCGCCGTCACCATCCGCTGGCGCGATCCTTAGCGCGGGGGCCCAGGGACCACCGAACCCGTTTGCCAGACCACCACCGCCTCCCGGCCCGGCCGCGCAGAACAATGCCGCCTACAACAATAATAGCAATATTGACACGCCAATCTCGGCTCTGCCCAGTCGATTTGTTTCAGACGCACTGCTACCATCACCTTCGAGCTTTTTTCCCGAATGGGGATTCGGTCGCTCGGGTCCGGACAGCAATATGCTCCCAAGCCCTTTGACGTTCCCGACCCCGGCCGTGCAGACCGGACCTGGCTTTGGACGTGAAGACAACGATCAAGATAAGAAGCGCAAAAGCCCCGACAGCGGGCCGAGCGCTGAAGGGGTGATAAAAAAGCCGAAGACGTAAAACTTCTGGAAATTGCGAGTTGTTGCGCATCACAAAGTTGACGGTCCCCCCCTATCTCATTGGCTCTGTTGTCTCTTCTTATCCCATGTTTTAAATAATGGCATTTACATGGCGTTAGTGAATTTACTTGTCAGGGAGGAAATTTTGGGCAATTCCGTTTGTCGAAGTTAGTGGTGTGTGTGGATGTGTGTGGATGTGTGTGGATGTGTGTGTCTGTGTCACTCTCCTTTGTTTTAGGGTTGTCTTTTGCGGAACAACTTTATACCCCTTTTCCTTTAGTATCTGTCATCGTTCTCACTTTCCCTTTTTGTTTTGTCTAGCTGGGCTATATACTGTGTGGGTATTGCTTCGCTTTGCTATTGAGACCCTCAGATCTCCAACACACCTACGCCGCGGCGTACTTTCCTCACCCTGTGATTCTCCAGTTTGTTCGTCTCTGGAACCCGAAGGCGGAAAGTTTAAAAAGCCCCCCCCCCGGCATTGCCTCTTCCTTCCTTTCTGTGCCCTCTTAACTCTAATTCTTCTTTGTGTTGTTATCTTGGATTGCACCCGAGGGCAATAGTGCTGGTGACGGTGATCGGTGATCGGTGATCGGTGACCTCTTTCTTTTCTTGTTTCCCAAGTATTTTTTTTTTCATTCTCAATTTTTCTCTTATTTACTTTTTTGTGTTAAAGAATGTATATAAGAGGTGGGGTTCTAGCTGGATATGGATATGTTTGATTAGGAAAGTGAAATAATTTGATCTCGCTTGATGCATAATCCACATGCATTTCCATTTCAATCATGTATGGTCATATCAGATTCAGTGGTACTGTAAATCACAAGTATATGTGGTTTGTAGATGGAGAGAAGCACTCGCACATGGAGTAAAGTAAGTGCTGCCTGCGTATGCTGCCGCTTTTTTCTTGAATGGATCGCAATGCAATGCAGTACAATGCAAACAACGCAATGAGGAAGGAGAAGAATCCCACCTCCGCTTTCCCCGGGCATTTGAAGAAGTATATATGCCAGTTTTGCCCTGAAATTCGGTCTTGGGGAAGAAGGGGAGAGAGGGGGACAATGAGAATATGTAGACATTATGAAGTAGAAAGAATATATGCTCCAACTCTTCTTTGGAGTTGAAATTATTTACCTAACCTTGACCCTTTGCTCCATTCGCAGGGATTTGAGAGCCGGTGGAGGACAAGGAACGGGGTGAGGTGGCGTGGTATCCACACTATACCTCCTCCTTCGGCTGGGGTTCGCCGTGTTGTTGCTTCTGCTGGGCCTCCAGGACGGCCTTGCGGGCTTTCTCCTGCTCCTCCAGGCCGGTCTTCGCGATGGTGTGGGCCCTGCTCAAGGTGACGGGGCGGACGAGCAGGCTCAGGGCCAGGCCGAGGGCGGCGATGGCACAGTAGAAGATCCACATGCGGCTGAAGGCGAGGGTGTAGGCGTCGAGGACGACCTGGCGTTGGGCCTTGGGCAGGGAGCGCAGGAGATCGCCCTGGGATCCACTGAAGGAGGAGGCGATGGCGTGGGCGTTGTCGGCTCCGACGGCGGCAGCAATCTGGGGCATGCGACTGGCGAAGACATTCTGGTAGATGACGGTGCCGAGGACGATGGAGATGGCGGCGGAGACCTGGCGCATGAAGCCAAAGGTGGCCGTGCCGGCGGCCATGTCGCTGGGGTGGATGTTGGCCTGCAGGGCGACGAGCGGGGACTGGAAGAGCGGGCCCGTGCCGATACCGCCGATGATCTGATAGATGATGATGCGCGGCCAGCTAGCGTAGGCCTTGAGGTCGATGAAGAGGCCGTAGCCGATCGTCATGAGGAGGAGACCGCCGGTGATGAGCTCGCGGTAGCGGCCGGTCTTCTTGATGACGACGCCCGTGGCCGCGGAGAAGATAGAGAGGCTGAGCACGGTGGGGAGGACGTAGACACCGCTGAGAATCGGGGACGCCAGAAGCACCGTCTGGAAGTAGAGCGGGAGGTAGTAGGAGCCGGAGATGAAGACGAAGCTGTGGCAGAAGTTGATCAGGAGCATGAGCACGTTGTGGAAGTTGTTGAACAGCCGGAGAGGGATCACTGGATAGCGCGCGATCTTCCACTCATTGATGAAGGCGACGACCCAAGTCACGATTCCGAAGATGATCAGGCAGATCACCGTGGCCGACGCCCAGGGGTAGCTGACGCCGCCATATTCGAGGCCGAAGAGGAACATGAGCGTGCCGCCGATCATGAGGAAGGTGCCCGACCAGTCGATAGAGCGGAGTCCTGCAAGAAGGGGCACTTTGCTGGCTTCGATCTTGAGGAAGAATATGAGGATGACGAGCGAGAAGCCTCCGATGGGTACTGGATATCAGGTGTTAGCGTGGAGATAGATTGATTTGCATAAGCAATGAAAGACCTACAGTTGATGTAGAAGCACCACCGCCAGCTTACACTGGTGGTGAAAGCACCTCCGATAATAGGACCCAGGGCACCTGCAATGGCCCAGGTCGACCCAAAAATGCCGTAGTACATCGGACGTTCCCTGCATATAGTCAGTCTAACTAAGCCGGTCAAGCCCTCCGGAGGGTTGCTGAAAAGCTCAAGGCGAGGTTATACTGACCGAACACTGAACAGATCCGTCACGCAAATGTTAGCTAGAACGATGATTCCACCGCCGCCAACGCCCTGAATCGCTCTGCCGGCGATGATCATGGGCAGGTTCACTGCCAACGCGCAGATGAGACTGCCCACCAAAAACAAGAAATTGGCAATCAGGATGATCTTTTTCCGGCCCCAGACATCGCTGATCTTACCCCAGAGGGGAACACAGGCGGCGTTCGCCAGCATGTAAGAGGACGCAATCCATGAGTACCCGCCCTCCGATGCATGGAAGTGGTTGGCAATAGTGGGAAGTGCTGTCGAGACAATTGTCTATGAAGCGAGGCACCAGAAAGTCAGTAGACTGGCGATCAAGATCCAGGGACCCAGAAGACCTTACCATGTCCAGAGCTGCCAAGAACAGAGCCAACTATATGTAACATTAGCGTGCTGTCACAATGTCCGAGCCGGAGTGGATAGTGAAGTGGAGAGAGATGGGGATTAACATACACAGAGAGCGGTCATAACGACCAAGATCTTCTTCTTCCCCAGTTTCTGTGCCTGAGAGGGCACGCGATCCAGCGGGGCGCTAGCAGCAGCCACAGCAGCCTCATCTTCTAGCGTTCCGTCATGATGGCCTTTCTCTGTTTCGACGGGGATTCGTTCATGTGAGACTGTTCGTGAGGGGGGCCTGACAGCGTCAGGCTTCTCCGACCCAGCTCTGTAGGAAGAGGTGCTTGCCTCGGATGGTGACATGCTCTCCGCAATCATCGGACCCTTGTCCACTGAGGTCTCCTCAACGTGAGGGTGTTGATGACCCGTCATGACTTGGTGTATAATATCCGAATTCGACGAGAGTAGACGGAGAGAACCTGAAGAACGAGAGAGAGAGAAAAAGGAAAAGAGGGGGAAAATAACCGAGGTTTTTTTTTGGCCGCTCTCTTTTCTCTTGAGTTGGATTGGAAGGACAGAGCAGAGACCGCAGAGCAAACCGGGTTGTTTCCCTTTAGTGTTGACGGTGGCGGCGGGCGAACCCCGACGGTTGCAGCAAAACTTTGGGGTTCGCAGCAAGCAAGATTCCTAGGCCTGGGGTTTTTTTTTCTTTCTAGAACTGTGGCGCGTATCGAAGTTAGCTAAGTATGAGATAATGAGAGACAGTCTCAAGTCAATTGTTTATTGCTCAGCATTTTAGCCTTAAAGACAAAAGCAACTAAGCTACTACCTTTCGTTTTTCTTTTCTTTTTTTGCTGATCCTATTTACGTATTATGTTTGAGACCGAGACCGAGACTTTTCGCACTTTAGGTGTCGGAGATAAGGTCGGCTTTGTGGTCCTCACCCCCGAAAAGGGTAAGAGATAAGAACAGGTGAAAAAGAAATGGGCCTCGACTTTGAAGCGGTCCCTGAATCGAATTTTGGTTCCAGTTGGAGTCATCATCTTCTTCTTCATTCTTCTTCGGGTTGGAACGTGGATCATCTTTATATACAAAACTTTTTACCATTGGGTCCGCAAGCGACTAGTATAGAAGAGAGGGGGGGAAAAAGTCAGCTGCAGGGCGGAGAATTCCAGTCAACCCCATCTTCATCTTCTCGGACTGTCGGACTTTTTTCCCCGCCGATGCCGAGCTTTTCTGATGAGTCGATGAGTCGATGATTTGATACAAACCATCTGCAAACTGGAACTGTATGCCTGCCCAACAAGAGCGACTGGCTCTCACCGCTTAGACTACCTACGGTAATAGCCATAGGTAGCCCGGAGCGGATTGCCTTATGCGAGGCCGAGATCCAGACTCCATACTCCATCACCGCCCGATGTTCTAGGCAGGTGAACTGTATACCAGGCACCCCCGTCTGGACAGTAAGTACTGTACAGTACCTGGCACTTCTCTCATAAAACCAAACATTACCTAGGAATGTTCTTCACAAAAGAAACAATTTATCTCTTCTTTAGCCCACACCCCTCTATCACCATGTCCATGTATGCCACTGGAAGAGAAATAAATAGGGTATATAATGTACAATGACAGACACATCATGAAAGGGTGCAGTAATCGATCATCTCCACCTTTACTATGAAACACCCCCAACTCCACGCCTTCCATCTAATCCTGCAACTGAAGAATCTCTGCAACACGGCAGCATATCACACACACGTCAGTTATCTGTCGGTGCAATACCGCTTTTTTTTTTCTTTGTGGGGGGGCTGCGTCCACACTCACCTGTCAAAAACTCCTCGAAGCTCACCGTAATATATCCATCCCGATCGTCGTCATACCGTTTGAACACGTCGGTCATGCGACGCAGACTAATGCAGGCCTGCACAAACAGGTCAAAACTCATGCCATGTTTGCCATAGGTGTGCCCGTTCATCTGCCGCCCCTTGCTCTCGAAGGTGATGAACATGACCTGCACGAATCCCGGGCTGAGGCGGTACCCGAAAGCGACCAGCGCATTCTCGAACTCGGGCAGGCTGATCCGTCCGCTCCGGTCCACGTCGAACCGATCGAAGAGCTCCCGCCACGCCGCCAGATAGCGCCAGAGGGAGACGAATTCGTCGAACGAGATCGTCCCACTGCTGTTGCGGTCGAACATGCGGATCATCATCTTGACCGTCTTGGGGTGGAACGAGGTGTAATCGCCGTTCACCAGTGCAGAGCCCAGCTCCAGCTCCGTCAGCGCCCCGGAGTGCGAGGTGTTGGCGGCGCGGAACAGGGGGTACAGCTGCTGTGGGTCATCGTCGGGGACCGAGAGTGGAGGAGGGTGTGGGGATTGGGGCGGACGCGACGACGGAGGAGGACGGTTGCGCACGGGCTGAGAGGGAGGAGGCCCAAAGCCGTAGTTCTGGGGAGGAGGCGAGGGGTGTAATGGGTGCGGGCGTTGTTGAACAGGAACGGTCGGCGATCGTCCGCCGTGGTGAGTCTGTTGGGCAGGTGCTGGGTAGCGCTGCGGGTTGGCGCTCGGCGCTCCGGACACTGGCACGCGCGGAGGCACTCCGCTGGAGGAATGGTGAGAAGACTGTCGAGGGGGTCGTTGGTGAGTTGAGCTGCTCGTCTGCATAGCACCGAGCATCTGCGCAACCTGTTGTCATTCGCCTCAAGTCAGTAGCTGCGGGGTAGAGAAGTAGATCAACCTGCATTATTCGGGTTCCTGCGTACCTGCTCGGGCTCTGCGTGGCTGAGATTATGATCCTCACATATTAGCGACAGTTGCTCAATGTTTCCGTTGGGCTTATCTTGGTTCTCGACTCACGCTGGCAGCGCATCTGGATTGTAGGACTGATTGTACGCCATGGCGGCAAAGGCTGACTGACGTAAGGGCGGCGGGCGCAATCCGAGCGACAGGCGTCAAAACGGGCAGCGTAGGCTTGAAGTGACTCAATCCTCCAAGCACGACGAGGAGGTAAGGTAAGATATCTAGGTGTAGAGAATTTTGGAGTGAAAGGCAAGGACCGAAAGGAGTTCGGGGAGATGAAGGAATTATTAGGCTTTGGCTATGCAGTTAGTTGTTAAGTTAGCGACCAGATTCGTTTTTGCGGACCTGCAGAGCGGAGCCGTGGGGCGGCGGTTTAGCAGGAATCGCCAACCGAATTCAACCATAAAAGGGGGCAGAAGACGCCGTACACATACTCATAGGTACACAGTAGAAAGTCCGTTTAATGGGCGCAGATGATCCGTCAATCGCACCAAAGAGAACAAAAGGTTTCGAATCAGTTGCCTTCTGTACAAGCAAGGTTTGTCACTGAAGGGGGGTGAAGGTTAAAACTGCGCGCGGAACGAAGGCAGATCAGGCCGACTGAAAGAAACTCAGCCCTATATCCGACACAGCTTATTTTTGAAGCGGTTGGCCCACGGGTTCCATTCCAATTCGTGGTGGATCCCACGCAAAGAAAAAGGCATCTGTGCTACTTTTTAATACTATACAAAACTAGGGTTGAGTCGCTGAGAGGCTGTGTTCAGAGCCAGTGATTCAGAAGATTTAAAGACTTCGTGTCAAAGGTGCTCAGCCTTGCGATGTCATTCGCAGAGGCCACAAGACCGGGGAAGCCTAGGCGCCGTCACGAACCTCCGACCAACTGCTCCAGCCCCTCCTTCTGTTCATTCAAAATAGACGCGATCTCGTTCCAAGCAATGTTCTGAAACTGCTGTCCTTCCGCTCCCGTTGTCAACGCGATCGATTCGCTGTTCTTTGTTAACCAGCACCTTGTAACCGTGGGACAGGTCCGAGGTAGACTCACTCTAGATATCCATCGTTTCTCCAACACTTCCCGTGAGACTCCACCCCTTGGTAAGTGGCACTCACCAGCGATCGGCTGCCTTGCTCAGCTGTGCGCGCAAAGAGTTTATACGCCAGCCAAGACAGCCATCGCTCGTAAAATCTACGATACTGCCGCCCGAGTGACGAGGCACAAAACCCGGGACTTACGGAGTTGATGATCACGGGCACCGTCCCGTCTTCCTGGCGAACCATACCGGCAGCCATCTTGAGCATATACTCGAGCAAAAGTTTGGAGATTCCGTACTGCCGGCGGCCTATGAAATTGCGGGGATCGTTCAGATGCTTGAGTAACGGCTCTTCCGTTCGGAGGTTCTGCGCCTTGACCCGAACGAACTGTTGGCTGGAGACCACTGTAAGATGTGTTGGCTGCGTCGGTGTCGAGCTGCGTCTCAGCTTGGGGAGGAGGAGGAATGCCAGTAGGGATGTCGAGAGAGCGTTGACCTGCAGCGTCTCCTCCCATCCTTCCGGCGATACGGTGTAGTCTCGATTCCATAGACCCGCGTTGAGGATTGCAATATCCAACTGGTTCACTTCGTTGTTCACACGCTCGGCAAAGATCTTGACGCTCTGGAAGCTGTTCATCTCCAGCTGCCACACTTGCACCACACCCGGTCTATCGGTGCGTCGTTCAAGCTCCGTCTTGGTCGCGTGGCCTTTTTGCAGGTTACGACTGCCTATGATGAGTGAGTCCACGCCCAGGCTGAGGAGCTTGACAGCCGCCTCGAATCCCAGTCCGGATGTTGCTCCGGTCAGAAGCACCGTCTTCCCTGCGAAAGACACCCCGCTGGGATCGACCGGGATATTGCGTCGCGACCGACGTAGCCGAAATAGCCCTGCCATGACGAATGTGAAAAGACACAGCAGTATGGCCTTCGAGGTCGACATTATACGGCCGAGGAGGACGTTGCCAAGATCTCGAACAAGGTTGGTGTAGTAGATCTAACCGATTCAAATTGAGCAGGTTCGCGTAGGGATTTCCAGGACGTGGCCGTCTCAAAGCTAATGATTAGCCTCGACGACTGGACGTTGGTGATAGCTGCCAGCTGAAATTAGCGTATTGCTAAAGCCGGGTCCGGTGTCTGCGCCGGCCCCGCTGAATCGCCCCGAGACGAACAGGATGATGGAGACTGCTGGAGCAGGAAACGAATACGAGAGGGAGGGTGCGCAAGCTCTGCAGCAAAGTCCGAGCAAGGATGGGATGGACTAAGCGGGGCTTCTGCAACTGCGATCCGCCCCCTGACAAATTTGGGTGGTCGATTTGCCTTCCAGTTCGTGAGGCTCTGCTTGTAATCCATGCAAATGGAACAGAGGAGGTGCAAATTGCTCACGTAAGGCTGGGGCAATCGGTAAGAGCTAACTCTACAAAATATAACTTCCGTCGCACCGCCTCAAGTGACTTCCCGAGACAATGCTGCAAGATGGCGAGATCCAGACTGGAATTGAAGTCATCGATCGGGGATGACAAACAATGCAAACATGCGGAGTAAATACATGTGTAGGCACGCTCAGCGGCGGGTGATTTCTCATCAATCGATTGTTGAGTGAATTGGTTAATCGGCGGTGATATAACCATTGTGGTAGGTGCCTGTCTGCTTGCCCCATAGATTCTGGAAAGAACCGAGTAAGTCAACCTGAAGACTTGCTCTCTGGCTGCTTCACTTCACCAACCTAGGTCTTATCGATTCTTATTACAGCTTTCTGCCTAAGATCCATTATCCATACGACAAATATTATTATAGACCAGTTTGTACTCAGTGGGTCAACCCGTATCTCCTCCCAGAAAACCACCCGAGCCACATCTAAATCCAAGATCCAGGTTGAGGCATCGGAGATGGGCTCGGCTGAGCAAGGGAGCGAGACTCCCAGAGATGGCCGGACATGGCGGAACTACTTCCCTAAAGGCGACCTTTGGGTGTTCGGATACGGGTAAGCCTAGCCGCTCAGCGGCCGAAGGATGATCCCTGGAATCAACCACCAGTGGCTACAACCAGCGGCTGATGCAGAGCAGGAGTTTAATCTGGAAGCCACCGCCGCATTACGGTAAATAACTTAGAGCATACGTCCATATACCAGGAGTGTCTCATTGCCATTCATAGTACAGATGGGCTAATATCTGCTAGATCAACGGGTTCCCGGCTACATCAATGGCTATGTGCGGCGCTTCTGGCAGGTTCGTTGATGCATATCTCTTACCTTGAGGTTGTGATGATTGTGTTTGTCACTGTGCAGATAAACTTACTGGCGATGTCGACTAGGCAAGGTGGGTGAAGCTATTCTCGAGAGATGACATGTCAGGGCTGACAGGCCGCATTTAGTACCGACCATCGTGGCACTCCAGAGAACCCTGGACGAGTTGTGACAGTGATCGAACGGGAATTTTGGGAAACACTGGATGATCCGGTCTGTTTACCGCCAATTTGCCTATCTGAGATAGTTCACTCACAGTTTGAAACAGCTGGCGCACCTTGAAAGTTCACCGACGGCCACGGTTTGGGGTGCTGCATATCATATCCCTGCTTCCCATGCTGAGGAGGTGCACGATTATCTCGATGTCCGAGAAATCGATGGTTACACCGTCCATTACACCCCTTTCCATCCCGTCGATACCCGTAAGGAGCCAAACGCAGAGGAATCTCCATCATCTCCAATCGTTTGTATGGTCTACATCGGTCAACCGACCAATCCGCAGTTTTTGCGGGATTCGGTCCGGCGAGAGCAACAAGATGTGGCCGAGGTGATAAGTCGCAGTCAGGGACAGAGTGGTAAGAACACTGAATACCTGTATCTCTTGGAGAAATCGCTTGACGGACTGGGGCTGGGGAGTGCCGATGTGCACGTTACTGATCTGGTGCGACGGGTCAAGGTTCTTGAGGGCGTGGAAGAAGCGGCGGCAGAGGAGGCCAAGGCGGAACGGGATATAGAGGAGGCTCTCCATCCATCTAAAGAAGAGGCTCATCAATGATTTCTGCTGAATAGGCCCATTCGACCCGTGAGGTGTCGATAATGAGCTGTATCATTGCTGTTGCTGCTGCTGTATCCTTGGAGTGTTTCTGGCTTATGGCAGATAGACCGAATTAGAACATTCTGGGTAGAGAAGATCATCTTAAGTTTTTTAAAGGTGTTATGGGGATCTATAGGGCAAAGAAAGCGTTGCAGTAAGAGAGTGTCGACGGTAGGTGAGGCGTGCCTTCCACACTAGCTGCAAACCCGCTGGTCTTACGCATGCAGGCGATAAGGACAAAAGGAGGGTCTTTCCCGTAATCATCAAGCGAGACCAGAGGATGTGGTGCAGTGATTGTCCAGGTCCGATTCATTATTGTCGAGCTGGGCTATCTGGTGTGAGGATGTGATGTATGCAAGTAGACTAGCTTTCCCAGCCAAGGAATCCTGCAAGATCGACCAGCAGTCAGTATCCCGTTACAGACTTGCAGACAGAGACAGGCCGATCATTCTGCATTTAGTTGAGGCTAAGGAGACACGGTCTCTCCCTGCGCTCGATTTGTTCGATCGTGCATTGAGATTGATTGCTCGTGCTTCCGACAATCCCCAGTTCCACGATGATGAAGAATCACTGCTGTCACCTGCAATGAAGAAATCCTTCCTTGTTGGGTAAAAGTGTCACAAACAAACCAAACCCTGAGAAGTCGCAATCTGCTCGCTCCAAAGGTCCTTATCCAGACGATTTGCAGATCCTCACTGAATACGCCATGTGTAAATTAGTATAGTACAAGTATGGGTAATTTTGGCCCCTCCTTCCAGGTACCAATGAGGGGTGGAATATGGAGGAGGTCACTGCCGGTGATGAGCCGGTGATGAATTTCTTAGCGTCTCTGAGTTCACAGGTCGCGCATTTGCCTCCCCCTCCTTCATAACTTACCTTACCTATACCTGTTACCTTACCTACCTTCAGTCTCTCGCTTTTTCACTGAGTACCTTTAAAGTGCTGTACAGTACGGATTACTGCTCAGCTCTTTCAGCTCCACTACTTATTGCCTCTTCTAGCTCACTCCCAATTCTCACCAATTCAGCCTGTACTGTATGTTAACTTAGTTACTGGACATCAGTCATCACCAGTTAGTCACAGTTACCCCTCCCCCTCCTCCCCCTCCCCCGGCCACTTCTGGACCACTTGCATATCCCTAGCACTCTGAGAACAAAAAGAAAGGAAGGTGAAAAAAAGAGACGTGTAAAAAAAAAGAAATCTACTGAAAAGACAAACACTGCTCTTTTGCATTCGAACCAGTTCTGCCGCGGTGTCAGACTCCCTACACCACCTTACTAACTACTGTATTATTACTACTACTTCCACTCAGCCCTTCCTCTCCCCTCCCCCCCCCCCCCCCCC